>NC_092641.1:22431019-22764240 GCF_039555335.1 Amphiura filiformis
GTATTTACAAAAAATCAAAACATGTTTTTACATGTGAAAATTTCAAAGAAAAATTTGGTAAAATCATGGGGAACAAACGTGTTGAATTCTGCACCTTGAAGATGAATTTTTAGCAATAGATAAAGTGACATCATAGAGGTATTTTAATTGTATCCAAAAGTTGTAGAAGCATTTTAATGAAGTAAAATAGTCAGTTTAAGCAAGAAATTAACTTACATTTGTGATGCGATCAAGCAAAATCAGTCAGAACGCGGAAATATTCAATTTTCAGTTTCTTAAAGGATTGTAAGAGCATTTAATAACAAAGCTGCATTTTGCAGAAACTCCATTGAAATTGAACGATCAGTTCCAAAGATATGAGCAATTAAAGAGTTTCCGAAACAAAAGGAAACAAAAGGAAATATTTTATTTGTTTGGCTATATCTCAAAATCAATATTTCTGAGTTGCGACTGATTTTGCTTGATCGCATCACATTTTATCAATGTTGACAAAGTTTATTTAAATCAGTGATTTAAAAAAAAATCAAGTGATTTAAATCAATGATTTAAATCGGCATGATTTAAATCAAACAACCCTGCCACATTTGCACAGTATTTTTTGTGGGGCCTGAGAGCACATATGCAGGTCCATCCCAGGAGAAAAACTACCACTTTTTATTACCTAAATCCCTGGGTCTAAATCATTCTTGGCATGTAGGGGTCAAGTTTTGAAAATAATGCAGACGTGCTACAAATCACACTTCTAAAAATGTTAAGGTGGTATATGTCAGGCGTGCTGTTAAATTGCATTCGGTACCGGGGTATCACAGAGACATCACTTTTCAGGACATTTCCTGATTTCAGGAAATTTTGAAGAAAATTGACCAATTTCAGTAATTTTTTGCTTACCCTTCCTGTGCAAAAGGATGGGGGGAAAGTGCATTTTCAGGATTTTCCATGTTTTTCAGGAAATCTGACAATACCAATTGCACATCTCTGATATTATTGTTTTCTCATTACCATCCTGAAATTTGACACTTCAAATCGATGCATTTCCAAAGAAATCTTGAAAAAAGACAGTTGATTTGTGGTTACCAATTTTAGTGAAATTTCAAATGCCCAGGGTAACCAAGGAATGAAATTGGAATGAATTTGAGACATTTCACCCTGATACCGCAAAAAAAAAAAAGAAAAAGAAATACACAAAGGGCAAAATAAATAAAAATCATGTACTATCTTTGTCAAGCATGATACTTGGATCATGTAAAAAATATAAGAGAGCCTACCGCTCACTATAGTTAAAAACAAAATGAAGAATAACCATAAAAATGTGAAATGTGCATGATGTACACAAAAATAAAGAAATACTTAAGGAGCGAATTAAATAAAAGGCATAATATGAGCTATCTCATCTTGTCAAGAATTAAATTGCGTAAATGTTAATTAAGAATATGTAAATATTAAGAATGTGTACTTGGGTAAACTGGTTATCATTGGTATGGCGAAATGCCCCGGCAGTTTCCATCGGGACATGCACGAACGGGAATATGGCATTTGGCACAAAGTGTTGTTTCGGGATGCCACACCAGAATGCTGTTCATGCGTACTAACGTATTGGCTTGCCAAATTATTCACATTTATGTTGAAAATTTCCCATTTTCTCACATAGGTGCATATTAAGGGTGGTCTTAACCCTGGAATTATGGAAACTTTCGGGCTTCATAACTGCTAAATTATTAGTCTAAAGAATATAGAAGTATACATTTTTAGACTGGAAATGACTTGCTGAATTCATCTGTGAGGTCCAATTTGGGCCAAAATGCTCATTTTGGAGAAAATCCCAAAAACGAGTTTTTGACCCAAATTTTTCGTCGCAACGTAACAAAAATATTGTTTGGCCAAAATTTTTTTTTCATTAATTTTAAAACTAGATAAAAATTTGCACCAAAAATGGTAAAAAATGCAAAATTTTCAAAAAACCATAAAAAAGCCTGATTTTCTCCCAAATTTCAAAAATTTTGGTGAAGTTGGTCAAAATTCAAAAAAATGAAAAAACGGTCCCTAGATATTTTTATCTAGTTTTTAAAAATTAATAAAAAAAAATTTTGGCCAATTTTTTGTTACGTTACACGAAAAAATTTGGGCCAAAAAACCTGTTTTTTTGGATTTTCTCCAAAAATGAGCATTTTGGCCCAAATTGGACTTCACAGATGAATTCAGCAAGTCATTTCCAGTGTATACTTTTATATTCTTTAGACTAATAATTTAGCAGTTATGAGGCCCGAAAGTTTTCATAATTCCAGGGTTCAGACCAACCTTAAAGGGGACGATATTGGACATTGTATGCAAGTTTGATTGAAACAATCCATATCCTATACACAGTTGTGATTTTAAAGAAAAATACCTGGATTTAAAAGTTGCAGTTTACACTACAGCGATCAATGGTTAATATTGCGCATGTATTGTGGCACCGTCGTTAAAAACCCTCTCATTATCTTCGTGCTGACTTCAAATCAATACAAATAGCTGCAAGTTTTAAATTTGCGTATTTTTCTTTAAAAACACTGCTGTGTTGTTAATATTGAACGAAATTGGACACATGGGGTATCAAAATGCCCGTAAATAAATCATCCTTCTTTCTATGTTGAAATATTGTGAACACAATTATTTTGACGCTATAGGCGTTTCTATAGACCACTTGACATCAATGTTTATCAACAAAGGGAGGGATTGGTCTTTCGATATGCTCGAAACGAACCGCTTCACTGTTCGATGGCTTTCTTGTACTATATGAAATGTGGTGGGAGATTTAAAATACACATGCCCTGAGCAAACTACGATAACGATGTGCACACACACTGCAGGGCAAAGAACAATTGAAAGTGCCATAATGCGTGCGCATACTGCCGGGCAATGACGTCGCATGTCAAGTGGTCTATAACAGCTGCGTTACTTTTTGTCAGGGCTGTCAACTCTCACGCATTGGCCGTGAGTCTCACGCATTGGGTCACTTTCTCACGCCAAGGTAGTATAATCTCACGCCAAGGTAGTAAAGCTCACGCAAAAAGGTGGAAAATGAGTATAATCTCACGCATCGTCATGAATAATTTGTTGCTCCTACCCCCATCCCAAACACCCCCCCCCCCGCTTTTCACATTCACGAGCGCCGTGGCTCAAATAATCATGGTACAAAATTATTAACTGGAGTCGGCAAATCCCGGTACATCTCTGTCTCACGCCAAGCAATTCCAAAAAGTTGACAGCCCTGCTTTTTGTGCAGTCTTTATATATTTTAAATCTATAATCTTAGGACAATGTTATCTCAGTTACCCAATCAAAATGATGATATTCAATATTTGTGACACGATCTGATCCATGGGGCCAAAGGCGGCAAATTTGAAATTGAGATAAAGGTGAAAATATGGAGTAAAAAACAATAAAATACATAAGAAAATAGACATATCACAAAACTTCATAACTTTAGAACCATGACCTTTAGTGTCATTATGATAGCCTAATGTTTGTATAAGGTAATAGTTAAAAATGCCTCCTTTGGCCCCCCCATGGACCAGATCGTGTCACATTTCATATTGTATCAAAAAATATTAGAATTTAAACTCAAGTGTTTGATCTACATGTACTACAAACTTCAGAATACAAGAGGTTGACACTTGTTTGTACGAATGATTTGTATGGAAATATTTAATTGTGGAAACCCTTAATTATTAATTCATAAGCTTTTGTAACAGCTGAGCCAACATATTGAATAACTTATGAATCACCAGCTGAGCTGTATATACATCAATGAAAATATACATTTGATTTTTACTGGTACTAATACTACGGTATATTCGTTCCATTAACTGCCCATGCCCCTATAAGCGCCCACCCAGCGACTGTACAACAAGCAAACTGATATTAGTTTATTAACTGCCAGTGCCCATGCAAACCTGAATCATGGTCTTAAACATATGACACACCGATGATGATAGGTGAATATTTTGGGCCTTTTTTACGTTGTTGGCCTAAACAATGCAAAAAATAAGCACCCACCCAAAATGGTTTTATTAAGCACCCTGGTGGTTATTTGAACGAATATGGTACTTCGAGTGAGGGAACATAATGATCACTTGTGTAGCTTTTTCAAACTGCTATAATACAAATAAACACATAGCTTACAAAATACGGAAGTTTGTCCTCTTTGTTTCTTATACGTTTATTGCAAATATGAAGTAACAAATTATTTACATTCACATACATAATAAATACAAACTCTGTACACTTTGTCATTTCAGGTGGGGGAGGGGGTTCTTGAGAAAATTGTATGCAGGATGTGCCACACAGACTTTGCGTTGCCGACTTTCTCTGTACCAGTACCTAGTTTTTGCAACCCATCCGTATACAGGGGTGTGAGAAGCCACAGACCAAAAAAGACCTGAAAACAGCATAAAATCAGGGTAAAAATGCCAAATATGGCCTGAAAATAAAATAAAACTTAAATTTTGCAAAAATCAGCTGAATCACACCCCTGGTATACCAATTTTTTCATAAAAAACACCCTAATTTCCCCGAACTGGGTGCATTTGTCTCCACTGAAAACCCACCCATGAATATTGCTGAATAGGTACCCAAAACCGTGGCAATCCCCATACACTTTCAAACAGGGCGAACTCCCTCCAGGCTAGCAACCGAGTAAAGCATTTAGGTCAAAGAAATAACAATCCAAAGAAAAAATATAATACCACAAACAAAAAATATTTTCAATATCCCCTTTCTTTTAGTCGGGAAAAAATATTTAAAAATTTAAGATACACCCTGTAGAGTCAGGTTTTAGATTTTAAAATTCACTAACGTCTCCTTTATCACTAAGCCCTGTAGGCTGTATCAAAATGATTTTTTACAGTTTGGGGGACACTTTGTCCTCTGACCTTTTGGGAAAATTATTTTTGTGTGTAACAAATATTATTCAAAAAAGTTTACTAGAATAAAAGAATATAAAAAACATGGTTACAGTATTCATAGATTACCGGTATGTATTTAAAATAGTTTTGATGATTACATTGTTACAGTAATAATGGATCAGATGCAGCGCTCAAATTGGGCCGGTCGGGGGTGTAGATTTCAATGGGGTCATCCGTTCAGGTAATCAATAGAAATTCACACTCTCTTGTGGAGGACTAGGGTCATGTCTTCCACAGGGGGAGTGTGGATTTCAACTGGCATAACCCAAAGCATAGTTCTCTATTAATGGTACACTCAAAGAACCACTCAGCCAATCAAAAATGACTTTGAAATAGGTTCATCATGTTTGGTAAAATGTTCCTGGCCCGTTTCGCCAACTCTCAAAACATGCCGGATACAAATGCTCAGTTATGGAAAACTTCATGAAAAAAATTGATTCAAATAGATTCAAATTTCTCTTTTTATGAAATCCAGAAAAAGGGTACGTTCCTGAAAACTAAAATGTAAACGGATATTTTTATCCAGGGGTCCATTTCACTACAAAGCTTTGTAAGTCTTGAAAACGTTCGCAACTAACAATGAAATGAACCGCAACTTCCAAATGAACGGTACCCTTCGTAATAGGGATTTACTTCAGGAACCTTTCGTAAAGTTATGTCTAGTATTGGGTATTTGTAACTTTACGAACAGTTACTTGAGTTACGAAGGGTTAAAAGTTTAGTGAAATGTTTATTATAATAGTGCTCTCACAAAAAAGAGGTGTTTTTAATTCCTTTAAATGAGCATATGTGTAACCAATAGTGTATTCAATAATACGTTACTCATGACAGTCATCCTCATTTAAATAAATTTCTGTCCTCCATAAGGTAACACGGGACAATTCGCATGACGATACAATAAAACAGGTTATAGGTATGAATGGTTGTGGAATCTATCTAGAGACCTGCCCCTCTGTTATCTTAAGCTACAATGTATCTTAGAACTGTCCTCCAACATGGTTGTCATTTCAAATGTTATACCGTTCCGGTTGGTTTATTGCATACACTCTATAGTAAGTTTGTTGAGTGACCAGTGACCACACTGACGGGACCAGGAAAAAGTTTAATTTAACAAAACCAAGTGATTGTGCTTTTGCTGACAGCTGATTTTCACAAAGTTGGATCATCACAACAACACCAGTCACCAGCTTTTACTGATGAAACTGTTAGCAAAACGTTATGTTAGAATATATTATAATACTCGTGTATCTGTATGGTTTTTGAATGTTATGCAGGGCCCTGTGTAAGAACAGCATATTAGCTGATCAGGCTATCCTGGGTAAATATGATGTAAATAAATAAATAAATAGAAAATGTGTTTACTGTCAGTGATTTATGATAAGTAACAGTCATCAAAGTCAGTCATGCTTGAGCGGAGATATATAGTACATGTAGTTGCGAGGACTTATTGACCAACCCTCGTATAAACAACATATTACGTACTTTAGGCTTCATGAATATAAGAGACTTTACTCAACTAGATGTATGATGTATGTCCCCCTGATGAAGAGGAAAATCAGCAGGAAGTTAACCTTGTTGTGGAAGTTACCCCAGTTACTCCTACTATGCCAACAGAAATGGTAAATCAACACAGTTGCACAGTTAGTCTTGCTGATGTAAAAGGTCCCCCTGATGAAGAGGAAAATCAACAGGAAGTTAACCCTGATGTGGAAGTTACCCGTACTATGCCAACAGAAGCGGTAAATCAACATCATGTATTATTCAGGGATCTAAAATGGGTAACATCCATTTAAGAAAATCCATCTGGTCCTTGGACAGGTGGCTGAGAGCTTGCGTGCAGTATCACATTTAGAGGGCTTTGTCCGGGGAATAGGCTGCAGGTATCACTCCGTCCTAAAAACTTTTTTTTTTTTTTTTTTTTTGGCTCTTTTTATGAATTATCATCATCCAATTCGAAATGCATAAAAAAGATTTTTTTTAAATTAAAAACTAGCAAACTGGTCTGTAGCAAAATTGGCAAAAAAAAATTCCAGAATAAACCAATTTTACCTCAATTTTGAACAGAAATAATTTCAGAAAATTACTATACAGTCTTAGTGAGCCTTTTTTTCTCACATTTGGTATATTTTCGAGGTCAGTTTTCATTTTTCAGAGACCCAGCCGCACATACCAGCCCAATGATCCAAAATCAGTACCCCTCCAACCTAGCCTCAACCTGGCACAAAGCACACTTTTCCAAGCTCCATACTGACATTGCATACTTTTAATAATCCTTGCTTCCATGTCCATGTCTATGTTTCCTCCGTATACTAGACAACGACTCATCCTCCTCATCACTACCAGACTTCCTCCTGGTCTTATGTTTCTTACTATGATGATGATGTGTCTTATGGTTGCTATGTTGGTCACCATGGTTACTATGCATATGGTCAACATGGTTACTCTCATCTTTGTATCTTCTACGAGAACTAGACTTCATTTTGTCTTTTGATGAGTGATGATGATGGTGATGTTTTCTAGATGAGTCTCGGATTTCACCATCTTCACTACCTCTGTACTTTCTTTCAGTTCTTTCTTCATCTGATGATGATGATGATGATGATGATGATGATGAAGATGAATGTCTAGTTCTGTTTTTGTGTCTCTTTCGTTTTTCTCTTGAGGAATGTTTTCTTGACTTGCTACTGGTTCTTTTGTGGTCTGTGTCACTGCTGTCTGAATCTCGCTTTCTGTGCCTGGAAAGAACAACATTAGAAAGAATGAAGATCAACATGAATAAAGAATAAAATAATTACTGTATTTGTTCCATTAACCGCCGCCCAGGGTGCTTAACAAAGTGATTTTGGGTGGGCACTTATTTTTTACATTGTTTAAGCCGACAATACGTAAACAAAGCACAAGATCATCATCAGTGTGTCATATTTTTCAGACCATGGTTCAGATTTGCATGGGTAGTTAATAGACTAATATCACAGTTTACTTGAACTGTAGAGTCACTGGTTGGGCGCTTATAGGGACATGGGCGGTTAATGGAACGAATACGGTAGTATTATTATTTATATCAGCCTTTTGGGTGATACAATAAATCCACATATTTAGTTAGGGGAAAAAGTTCAATTTGGTGACCACTCTCTGGCTAGTAAGGTTTGATGATTGATTCGACTTCTATGGACCATTTAGAAAAAAATAGCCACCATGTCCCTCGCGAAAATCCGGCATTTTTAAGCTAGAGGCCAAAATCCAAAATGGCCGCCGCCAGCATTTTGAAAATTTAAGTTTTGAACCAGAGCACCTATAATCATGCACAAAGACACTTTTTCGGATATGTCGAGTACAAGGATTCCGATTCTGACATTAGTTTGACATTACGGCATCATTTTCACCCAGAAATCCAAGATGGTGGCGGCACCATCTTGAAAAATTTAGTTTTGAACAAGAGGACCTAAAATCGTGTACAAAGACACTTTTTGGATAAGTCGACCACAAGGATTTCAAATTTGACATTACTTTGACATTACAAACTCATATTTACCCAGAAATCCAAGATGGTGGCGCCGGCACCATCTTTAAAAAATAAGTTTTGAACCAGATTACCTAAAATCGTGCACAAAGACACTTTTTTCCGGTAAGTCGACCCCAAAAAATCCGAATCTGACATTAATTTGACGTTATAACATAATTTTTGCCGAGATGCAAGATGGCCCCTATTTGGTAGAGCGTAAATGTGATTTTTGAATGAGAGCAGAAGCATAAGTGTGTCATTTCCGCCTTATATGGGGTTTAAACTGCCTTATCTTGGGTTTACATCCCTTATCTAGGGATAAGGCGCCTTACCTGTGGTTTAGACGGCCTTATCCTGGGTTTACGTTCCTTACCTGTGGCTAAGATGCCTTAACCTTAGCATATCGCAGTCTAAACCCAGAAAAGGCATCTAAACCCCAGATAATGCGCCGTAACCCCCAGATAAGGGACGTATAAAGCAGTCCAAACCCCAAATAAGGCGCTTTAACCCTAAATGAGGAACATAAACCTAAGATAAGGCATCTAAACCCCACATAAGGTGCCTTAACTCTAGATAAGGGTCGTTAACCCCAGATAAGCGTCGTCAACCTCAGATAAGACATCTAAACCCAAGATAAGGCGCCTTAACCCCAGATAAGAGACGTAAACTCAGATATGGCAGTCTAAACCCCCGATAAGGCGCCGTAACCCCAGATAAGGGACGTACACCTCAGATAAACCAGTCCCAACCCCAAATAAGGCGCCTTAACCCTAAATAAGGAACATAAACCTAAGATAAGAGAAGTAAACCCCAGACGTCGCCTTATCTGGGGTTTAGACGGCCATATCTGAGTTTACGTCTCTTATCTGGGGTTAAGGCGCCTTATCTCGGGTTTAGATGCCTTATCTGAAGTTTACGACCTTTATCTGGGGTTAACAACCCTTATCTAGAGTTAAGGCACCTTATGTGGGGTTTAGATGCCTTTTCTGGGGTTTATGTTCCTTATTTAGGGTTAAGGCGCCTTATTTTGGGTTTAGACTGCTTTATCTGGGGTGTACGTCGCTTATCTGGGGTTACGGCGCATTATCTGGGGTTTATATGCCTTATCTGGTTTTAGACTGCGATATGCTAAGGTTAAGGCATCTTAGCCACAGGTAAGGAACGTAAACCCAGGATAAGGCCGCCTAAACCACAGATAAGGCGCCTTATCCCTAGATAAGGGATGTAAACCCAAGATAAGGCAGTTTAAACCCCATATAAGAGACATGAACCCCAGATAAGGCGGAAATGACACACTTATGCTTCTGCTCTCATTCAAAAATCACATTTACGCCTACCAAATGGGAGCCATCTTGGATTTCAGGGCAAAAATTATTTTGTAACGCCAAATTAATGTCAGATTCGGATTTCTTGAGGTAAAAAAAAAAAAAAAAGTGTCTTTGTACATGATTTTAGGTAATCTGGTTTAAAACTTATTTTTTCAAGATGGCGCCGCAGCCACCATCTTGGATTTCTGGGTAAATATGAGTTCAGTAATGTCAAAGTAATGTCAAATTTGAAATCCTTGTGGTCGACTTATCCAAAAAATGTCTTTGTACACGATTTTAGGTCCTCTTGTTCAAAACTAAATTGTTCAAGATGGTACCAGCCACCATCTTGGATTTCTGGGTGAAAATGATGCCGTAATGTCAAACTAATGTCAGAATCGAATCCTTGTACTCGACATATCCGAAAAAGTGTCTTTGTGCATGATTATAGGTGCTCTGGTTCAAAACTTAAATTTTCAAAATGGTGGCGGCGCGCCATTTTGGATTTTGGCCTCTAGCTAAAAAAATGCCGGATTTTCGGAGGGACATGGTGGCTACTTTTTTTCTAAATTGTCCATAGAAGTCGAATCAATCGTCAAACCTTACTAGCCAGAGAGTGGTCACCAAATTGAGCTTTTTCACCTAACTAATTGCATAGTGTCTTCAAAGTATCCAGATTGACTATTAAAAAATATTGTAGGTGAAGATGATGTGTGCGCAGCATACATTTCACTGATTGGAATCACACTCACACTGGGTTAGGTCAAATCAGTTTTAATTTATTTCTACCAAGTCGGTGTGATATCACACTCAATGCCATTCAATATAATTATTTTAGTAAAATATGAAATAAAATATGAAATAACTGCAAGTTGGAGCAAGAACTGAAAATGCCTCCAAATGTTTACTGTCCATTTTCAGGAAAGTACAATCTGGTACAAATATATTTTGGGTGCATCACCGTAAATATTTTTATATGTTGTTTTATTTGTCTGAATCCATTCACTAGTATTCCATAACATGTTCTGCAAACTATTTTCTTCACTATTATTCTTTTTTCTTTTTTTTAAAATACACCCCAACAGTCTTCGAACAGTCCAACTCGTATTGGTCCGAGTATAGTCCCACCCGTTTTTTATGTGAAAAATTTTCAAGTTAATTTTTTTTTTTCCGGTGTTGGAGTGTCCCTGGACCTAGACCTAGATGCTAGGATCATTCATGGTTGACCTAAAAAAAAATATAAAAAATTCAAGATATTTTGTATTTTAATATGAAAATTGATACTTTGTTTTCATGTCATACTCTATTAATGATTTCAAAATGCATTCAAATTCAATGCATTTTGAAATCATTAATAAGTATGACATGAATACAAATTATCAATTTTCACATTAAAAATACAAAATATCTTGAATTTTTTTTTTTTTTTTTTAGAACAACCATGAATGATCCTAGCATCTAGGTCTAGGTCCTAGGTTTTTTACAATTTCTGAAATTTTTCAAAAATGGGGGTGGGATTATACTCGAGCGTGGGACTATACTCGGACGAATACGGTAATATTTTTACCTTTGGGTGCACTTTTGCACTCCATTTTGAAAGTTGTAATTTGAAGTGCAGTCTCAGACAATCAACACATAAAGTCAGTGAAATGTGGTATCACAATTTTGCACCACACTTTTAAAGTTGTGTCGCAACAAGCAAATAATGGGGTGTAAATTGCACTGCGATAGCAGACGATGGTGGACTACATTATTCAATGTGGCAACAGCCAAAAGCGTAAACAAAACAGACAATATGACGGCAACACTGCCTGCACGATGGACGCAATTATTTTTTCCCGGAGCCAAGATCCGTTCTTAGCTCTATTGGCCGGGTGGCCCCATTACAGAAAAAAAATGCATAATAAAAAAAATTTAAATTCAAAGAAAAAAGAAGAAGAAAATTTTTAATCATCGCCGGGATGGGAATCGATCTCGGGACCCTTTATGTGGTGGCGAGATCCGTAACCACTACACCACGTAAACTCATTGATACACGTGGGGGAAATTTTCAGTATATATCGTAACATATCGTGCGTTATTCATACAAAAAAATTTAAAAAAACAGTACTTACAATGAGGTTCACTGGCGAACCTCAACGGATTTAGACTGATAAAATAGTGCTTAATAACATACATACAGTTTTGGAATAATTTGAGACATTTTTGTGTTTACGTGTAAAACCAATGACAACGTCAAAATTGAGCCAATCTTGGCCGCCCCCCCCCCCCTGTGCGATAGGGTATTTCCAATGCTGCACCCCAAATGGAAGACATGCCCTTAATATTTCCCACATGGATCCAGATTTCAAATGGAATTCGAAATGCATAATCCCTGTGTAAAAGCCATGTCTTCCATAGAGTGTATACTGTGTATATATCAGCCTTAGGCCCAAAAAAATAATTGTTTGTTTGTCCTCCACAGGCTCCACAGCTTCGAAAGAGGAGGTGCGGGTGGGCGGATTTTTTTAATTGTTTTATTTGGATCATTTGGCGTATTCCTGGACCTAGCTAGAACTAAAAGCTACAATCGTTTTGTTTCTTTAATATGCAAAGTTATAGTTTGTGTTCATGTCATAGTTTTTTATGATTTCAAAATGGATATAAATCCAATGTATTTTGAAGTCATTAAAGACACAAAATGTTTTTTGGGGGGCTTTTTATTTTCAAGGCTTGAAAGATCCTAGCATTTAACTCTAGCTAGGTCCAGAGATACTCCAAATCTGAAAAAAAAATTGAATTTTTTATTTATTTAAAAAAAAAATAGAAAAAAAAATAAATAAAAAAATGGTCAGGCCTTAAACTGAGGAGCGGGCGGTGGAGGACAAACAAACAACTTTTTTTTTTTTTCTTTATACACTCACTTTCCATCACATATTCCGAAAACCAACCATTTCCTCACCTTTTTCTTTTTTTTCCTCTTCTTGCCTTTTCTCCTCGCATCCTCCTCATCACTACTTGTCTCTTCCGTAGATGATTTATCAATGAATTCATCCGGGTAGAGCTCCTTGAAACCATTATGACCCCATCTACAGAGAATAAATCGTTGGAATTTCAATTGATGATCAGCTGCACAACAACTCTTCCTACATTGTATCTCAAATCAACCAATTTCCAGAAAAGGTTGGATGGTCACAATCTGAGATTTTGCTTTAAATCACTCATATCATAGTCCTATGGGCTAAATGAACACATTTCAAACAGTGGGTCTCAACTCCTTGTCATTTGAACTAGCCAATTGAGAATTCAGAATTGGGTCAGACCCCCATTTTTGCTCACAGGCGTCGCAACGTTATTTTTTTCCAGGTTTAGACATCTTCCCATAGGAGTAAGCTACACTCGAATTGAGGGTGTATTTGACCCAAATATTCAGATTCTGGACTCAAAAACAATGTGTCTCACCCCAATTTGCTGACATAGACATCTAAACATGCATGGCAATGCTAACGCACATGACAAATTCCATTTCTGACCCCCTCCTCCTCATACGCGATGTCAAAGCAGGATAGACCACTCATTGGCTTAATAAAAAATTTCACACGGGCTCATAGATGGCTTCTGAGCCAAAAATCCCCCGTTCCCTGACGACATTTAACCATGTGGAAAATAATCCATCATAACAAAATTCACACATGTTCAAAATACTTATATCATGGTTGTTCCTCTGTACCAAAAATCTAAATGGTGTCAAGTCATCTTCATGGTTAAAATCTGTCATTGAAATAAACAGTAAATTGATGTACTTTGCATTCTGGTTATTAGAACATTACTGTGTATTACAATACAATCTCCAAACAGTCATTTGACCATGAAGATGGTTCGCATCTGGCACATCTGTGTGGTATAAGATGTAAGATAAAGTAAACCACTGGTTTACTTTATCTTTAATCCATATGCACACTATCCATACTGCAGTTGTCTCCGATATTAATGCCTACATGCTTCTAAACTAATTCAACTTACTTTTCTGGGTTCTTGTTGGAGTAGACATGTTTGACAATTTTATTAGTCAGCCTATCTACTTCATCATCCATGGTGTCACTCCTCATTTTTCCTCTTCCACCCGAGTCGCTGTACCTGGACCTGCACCAAAAAGTGTAAGTGTAATTCAAAATGTCAAAACAAATCCCAACAAAAGTGAATTCATATGCGTCCTTAAGACACATCAATAGGGGTAGTTACTTGGATAATCCCAGTCACACATCAATATACCCAATACATGGATTCTGGGTTTTTCTACCGGAAGTCGGTTTCACTGAAATTTCTAGTACACCCACAAGAGAATAAAGGCGAACATTGCATACATGTATAACAATACAATGTAGATACAGCCAGGGGTAGCATTAAGGCCCGAAATTTGGGGGTTGTTTTCCCATGTTTTTCACTCCCGAGCTTGCAGAAAATCCAAATTGCATGGGGTGAAAATTAAATCTCGGGGGTGGCAAATATTTTGCAGTGTAGTCAGGGGTAGGACTAGGAGTAAGGTCCAAAAGTAGAGGGTCAGAGTTCACCCCCGAGCTTGCACATTCCCAATATATGGAGGGTGAAAATTAATATTTTTTAAATTTGGGGAGTCATTCACCCCCAATCGGGGGTTAACGCTACCCCTGGATACAGCTTGGAAGTTAATCATCCTCCTGGTAGTGGCAATGTAGCCCCAGTTTACGGTACTAACTTTTTTGTCACTATCAACCCATGTTGCCTTAATAGATAGTGAATCTGATTTAAAATCAATACAGAAAATTGAAATGGGAGAAATGCATTGTGGGAAGTGTAAGATATCTCCTCTGGTCAGATGGTATCTGACAAAAGAATACATGTATGTATATCACATAAATTTGTTTGTAAATGGGGTGTTTGAAGTTTCATATGTGACCTGCTACCACAAAATGATTACAAGTTGCTAGTTTCAAGTGTCATGGTTCCTGCGTTGGAGTTCTTTGTTTCACACACACCTGTTCAAGCCAATAGTATCTGTGTGTCCTTTGGGGGCACAATGGGCCATTCACAAGGGACATGTATTCTGCTGGCTTGTGCAAGTGCGGGGCAAACAAAGAACATCAACTCAGAAGCTAGAATGTCTCAAAACTACCAACTTGTGACTTTATGCTCATTTCGTGGTAACAGCTAGGTCACATATTGCTCTATATTATAACAAACCTGTTTCTGCTATCCCTGGGATCTCTGGGATCCCTCCTCTGTTTCCACATGTCCTTTTCCTCTCTGAGTCTGTTGTGTACCTCGGTGTGTCGCAAAACATTTCTCAGCAATTTACGGTCTAAATAGCGCACGGATGAAGCCATGGTAGCGAGCTGCTTGAATTTCGCCAACAGTATGTCCTAGTCATCAATCTTACTTGGTACTTGTCTTTTATGAACTGGAGAATGGAGATCATAGAGAAGCATGAGAGATCAGATCAAGTGAATACTTATGAATAGTGACTAAGATTCTGAATCATTCACCTGGGTCATTTCATCTCAACTCAACCAATTTTCAGAAAAGGTTAGTCGGTTGGTCATCCTCTCAGATTTTGTTTAAAATCACAAATAATATCATAGCCCTGGGTCAAATGAACACATTTCAAATGGTAGGTCTCAATTCCTTGTTGGCCTATATTGAGTATTGACAATTGGGCAGACCCCCTTTTTGCTCCCATGTATCGCGACATTATTTTTTCCGGGTTTAGACATCCATATCTTCCCATAGGTCTGAATAGGAGTAGGTCTGGCTACAAATTGGGGTGTCTTTGACAATCAAATACATGTATTAAGATTCTGGACTCAAAAACAATTCTCACCCCCATTTGTTGATATAGACATGTTCGTGCTGACGAGCATGAATATTCCAAATTTTTATGCCGCCCTCTTCATACTTAGTCCAGATATGACTTCTCAGACATTTTTTATTTTGCCTTTAGTGGGAAATATACAATGTAGGTTGAGATGTGACCCCTAAAGCATTTTATTAGCATTGCACCCACGACATTCTCAATGAGAATAATTAGAAATTAAACTGCTGGCTGCCCAAAAGCAAAAGCAATTTAAATATATACACATTTCAACTCATTGTACAGGGTGACCTTGAAGTTATACAGGGTGGAATAAAAAAATTCCAAATAAAAAATGGGTCACTTAATGCATTGCTTATTACTAACTTGCAGTTATAAACTGAAAGTAAACAACATTGATTTGGTTATCTAGAGGTTAGGGGGAGCCTACTGACTTTGGAAGAAAAAAAATGTATTTATTTATTTATTTATTATGCTTCATCACTCGCTCATATACAATTACAATGATAAATATATATTATTATATAAATATTGCATACTAATAATCAAGACTTAACCATGTCTGCAGCCCATATGGATGCAAAGATATGATCAGTTGATTCAACGCGCACACACAAAATCTTTATTTCCCATAGACTTTGCACATACCGCCACCGCCTCATCCGCCACCGCCTCATCCCCCACCTCAGTCATTCTGAACTCAAACAACTCTAACTCCACTATCTTAGCTGATAAACAATTCTCCTTTGGAGGTCTGTTAGGGCACTCATTTAGCTACAAAATGACACCAAACACACTTCAATACCTTTTGTTTAAACAGAGATATAACAATTTGAACGAGTCTCGATTTGTAAAAGCGTACCAAAACCACCATTTTTGGGTGGCGAGTTCAAAACGCTTGGCCAGTGTCAGAAGGATGGTCCACAACAATAGCCTGAATAAGATTCAGGAGAGGTCAAACAGGTTGACAATATTAATATTTTGCAACATTTAAAATGAAAACAATAACACTGAAGGCACCCTATGGCACCTGCTACAACTTGAGAAAAAGTCCTCAAACGTTAGAAATTTACTACAACTGCTGTTGAACATAAGACATTTTTTATGCGTAGCATTATCAGCTTGCACTACTTGATTATTGTTACATTTGCACACTTCACTGTATAAGTCTATGGCATAAAATTGTGGGTTGAGTAGCAAACAAAAATGTGATCAAAATTGAGTACACCCCGGCCCGGTAGCATTTTGCTGCGCGATATCAGCTATCCACACTGAATAGGGGATTTAAAAGCTGTGAAGAGGGATCATGTGCTCCTTTTGTCCATTTGCCATAGACTCTGAATGGAAACAGTTAACACTAACAGTCAGTTCAACCCCAGAACCACAGAATTAAAATCAGAGAACCAGGACTCGACCGCCATCTTGATACAGGCATGGAGCAAAAATTGGGGGTATTCGGTTCCCCTCGGAATGCGCTCGAGGCATTCGTTGTCATGCAAGCGCAACATGGATAATGGGCACATTTGAGAGACGCACTTGATGCAACCTGCACACGCGTACGCGAGTATCAAGACGCTTTAGATGAGACGCAGAATTGTTTTCGTTCGTCTCCGCGCACCGTCGGCAAGGACCCGAATACCCCCAATATTCTCCCCATAGTTGCCGGCGCGATTGTATGTAGCGGTATAGGGAGTCCCGGTTCTCCTTCTCTAATTCTGTGCCCAGAACACAATCATTAGGTACAATGTATCCTAGGTGAATTCAAATTTGCCATCAAACTGCATCATTTTATATCAAATTAAAGCCCTTGAGTAAACAAAGCCAAAACTGAAAACCTTTTGTTCATAGCACTTTCCGTAGCAAAGTTACATCTTGTCAAACTAAGCCTGACTTTCATCAAAAAGATTCATCTAGCAAAATTCCTCAAAACGGCATTTCGAGGGTGTTTCTAGATCTTAGACTTAGTCTCATGGCGATAGCAGCTTTTTTTAATGGAACTGCTATCAAAATCCCTCTGAAATTCCATGTGCGGGTGACTTATCACCATAAAAAATTATATATTTGGGTCAAGTGAAGTATAGAAAACATATTTATGTAGGTTTCTTTCTTCGGGCACAAGTTTTAAATTTCTATGTAAAAATGCATTGACATTGTCGGCGAATTTGGCTGACCAGCAAATGTGTTAACTAAGGTTTGCCTGGGTTACCTAGTACAATCATTCTGGGACGGCTTATTCGGACTAATTCGTTCGACATTTCAATAATTGTTATTGTTATTATTGTAGCTTGTGTCTGACCATCCCAGAATATTCTTGGGGTGAAAATAAGTCAGTCTGTAATGGATACACCTGTAGTTTCAGACAAATACCTCGGGCTAAAAAGGCCCCAATAACTTGCCTATCAAAATTCGACAACCATGTTACATGTAAGCTTAAAAAATTCACAACAATTTTACGTCAACGTGACGATGCCGATTACACAATGCAATTTTGCCATTCAGAAGCTTATGACTCGAAACATGTAATGTTTGAAGCAATCATGAACAGTACTGCAATTTATACACAGCAAAAACAATTGGTTAAATACAGAAAATTAGAATAAAGAAACATACCTTTTTTCCGTGCAACAAATAAAACTTTGAAACTTCTGAAGCTGTCGCTAAATGAATATTAATCAGATGACATCACTGATCCGCGCGTGGATTTGGCCTGAAAAAAAGTAGTTCTGTTACCCTTTTTCAAAAGTCGTTTATTAAAGATTTCCACTTTCCAATGTTATTTTGTTGGGATGGGGGGAAATAGCGAAAACTATTGTTTTGGTTTATTATTTATCATAACTGAATAACTGCAAAGGCAAAATGTTTAGATTTTTCACAATGCCCTTCAAATAACCGATGCGCAGTTATTAAACCTCTAAACATTATTTATACCTGCAGAACTGTGGGACATGTGTAATTATAGAAACCCAAAAATCATCATGTTTTATTTTTATTATTAGACACATTTTATGTACATGTACTTTTTATAATACATTAATTCTTTTAAAAGTTATGCAAATTGGATAAAAAAAAGCTTTAAAACCGCATGTCTCTATTATTGTCTTTGCTCAGTTTTCTTTATTTTCAAATGCGTTTTTTACAATTTATTTTTCACCAAATTTGGACCTAAGAAAAAATGTTATAGGCCTCGAACTTTGCATATAGTAGACTATTTCCTAGTGCACGACCTACAATCAAATTGATCTGGGACACTTAAAAATATTTTGTCAAATTAACAAGATTTGGTACACACATTATTACAAAAACCCAGGTGATATAGGCCTACCCTCCCCCCGGGCCTACCCTATACAGCCCTGATGTTAGCAGAAATAGGTCCATGACTGATGTACTAGATCTTTGCAAGAGCTTTAATTTGACACCTCAAGTGTCCTGATTGTATAGTGGAGCTATACATTTTTTAGTTCTAATTTGCACTAATTAGATATGCAAATTTTAATTAGCTGATTAATATGCATAAAATCTGAGTTGGAGCAATTTTTGTGTATTTTCATGATATACCTGTTACTTTGGTCCAAGTTGGATATTTCTATGATCTTCCCATGTACAAAAAAATGTCTATTACACCCGTCTCAAATCTGGAAATATATGGCCTGAAGGCTCCAACACAGTTTTTAAACCTTTAAAAATGTTAAACAGTAGGTGGAGGTGCCCTATTAAGCATTAGCTTTGGATATTTAAAAATAATATGATTTAAAAAAAAAAAAGCTTCAAGTTTAAAAAACATGAATGTTTTGAGCTGCCCTTTCAGTTCAGTTACTAACTAAAATGTCAGATTTTTTTTCTGTATTTATTTTAGATGTTGTGAACAAAATTGAAAAAGTTTGCCACAAAAACAAAGTGGGCAAATATCCAATTAACAGAAATACAGTGTAGTGCATACTGCAATAGCCTCAACTTAAAAACCCATGACAGCTAGGACAGTTTTCACCATTTTGTTTTATCGTTTGATTTTTAAAATAATGCATGAATAAGCAGTAAATAAAGTGAAGCCTTCTTGCTTAAATCTTGACATAACCTCATTAAAAACATTTTCACATTTACAGACTTGACATTTAATATGGAATATTTTTCGCAAAATTCCAAGACTGGTCTGGACGGAGTCTGCATAGACCGCGCGGGCTAAATATTAATTAGGGTGTGTCAAGAGATGATGTAAAATAATTGTTTGATAGAAAATGTGCTTTCCATATGTTTACATTATCGTACTCATAATGTAGCGAATTTGCCTAAAATGGCGGATTTAGGGAATCTGAATTTCAGCTTTGCGGGGGACACAATTTCGGACTTTATGCAACATGGTTCTGTTATTATCAAATTTACAGGGGTTTTAGGCGGTATTTCTTAAACTTTGTCAGCAACTGGCATTCATCACAGCTGAAATACACTTACAATGTATCAAGTTTTTGAACAGGGGAGGAGCTTAAAATAGGGCTCTTAAAAGCTGTACGTACTCGGAAAGTTTGAATGGCCCCTGTAGTCAAATGTTATAGAATTACGATACAAAAATAACTGTGCGGATTCCTGGTTGTCCAATGAACTCACAATGTTTCTTTGTTTGCAGTAAGTTTATAACATGTGGCCCCAGGGGATGATTCAAACTTTCTGAGTGCGTACCACTTTTAAGAGCCATATTTTTCAAAGCTCCTCCCACTTTCAAAACTGGTAAATCACAGGTGCATTTCAGTTCTGATGAACACTTATTGGTATTTAGGTTCAGTAAAATCGCCTCAGACCTCAATAAATTTGATAATATCAGAATAATGTTGCTCAAATTCAGAAATTTTACTCCAACAAAAATCAAATTCAGTCACCTTAAATCCGCCATTTTATGCTAATTCACTACATTATGAGCGCCATAATGTAAACTAATGGAAAGCACATTTTCTGTCAAGCAATTATTTTACACCATCTCCCGACACACCCCAATTAATATTTAGCCCGTGCCGTTTATGCAGAGCTCTACCAGACCAGTCTTGGAAATTTGCGAAAAAGTATTCCATATTAAATGTCAAGTCTGTACTATGTGGTAATAAACAAAATCATAAGAATGATATTAAACATTGAGTGCAATCTCGCAATTTATACAATCTTTTTTTTTTTTTTGCCTGAGGGTAACACAAAATTATTTTCCTTGGCCTCTTTGTTGCAGCTTTGATGACGTCACGTAATGCATATTTGATTAATGTAACACTATGAGTGAACATAAGCACACACAGGCCGGTCAAAGGTAAAAAGGTCAGCACTGCTGGCGTCCGTAGTTTCAGTTGGCAACCTAGTAAAAAATTTATTTCTGTGGTACATTGTGTAAGTTTTTATTTTTGTTTCATTTGATTGTGTATATAGGATTGACAGGAAACATTTCTTGCGTTTTCCTGCTCTGGCTTTATGAGATTCTATAGGTTTTTCATTTTTGTTCAACTGCGAATCCGATCATGCCCAGTGACAGTGTCAGTGACAGTCATCATGATCCAAGTTGTTGTTGACTCTGATATTGTCATTCATGCATGATATACTGTTATTCAGACTTCCTTTTACAAATTAAGCATACTGCTAGCCGTCCAACTCGTAATATTTTACACAAGGTCCAATCACGCACACGTTTGATGATGCGCGATGCAATGGTGGTAACGCTGAAAAGCAATGAAAGGAACCTTGGACCAAGGCTTGGAAAATATGAATAGTAACATTCATATAATTCCATGACTAGTCTAATGCTGGTATTATAACTATTATACTTTCCTGCCGCTTTTCCGCTCTGAAGATGATTTTGCACCACTGCGCAGTCGCACCAGACACCAGTGGCATGGCGTAGATTTCTTTACAACATTGGGGGGATGGGGTTGGAAAAAATTTAAGTATAAATAATAAAGTGAATCAAGCACCTTTTGGCGACAGAATAAGTTAATGGTATAAATGCGCGCGAAAAAAAAAGCCATTTTCAAGCTAAATTAATGAAATATGGTGCAAAAGTTGAATAAATCCATGTGAAGCGCACACAAATTTGCACTTTGGGGGCTAAAATGGCCAAATATGAGTTTAATTTGGTCAGAAACCCACTAACAGGCGTCAACATTGGGGGATGATTGATTGTATGTTGTATGGACCATCCGCCCTGGCAATGCCCTGACATTATACGCCCCCGATTACGCTGAAGTCGCAGTGGGTGACCAGGGTTCGATTTAAAAAATAAAATTTACATGCATAACTCTGGTTTTTTCCTCAAAATGGGCTGAATAACACACAATTTTGCATGCACAGGCAAAATTCTACATGCACAGAGCCAAAGTTACATGTAAAACCCCTCTAAATCGAACCCTGCGGGTGACGCACCTCTTCAGTCAAGCGTCAGCCGTCAACGCGGTGATCTTAGCAACAAGGCACTCGATCCGACTCCGTACCCACAAGATGGCGGCATGGACGTCGCAACACAGAGGTCGGTATAAAACATCTTTGCGTCGCAATGACTACCTCTATTGAGTGCAAAACAGTAAGCTTGATCCTCTTCCCCATCCTCTTCAGAGAGAGTGTGAAATGGAACGGCCAATTTCCACAGCAAAAACAAACTTAATATGCAAATTATGCAATGCCAATGAATCTGTTCTTTTTGCAGCACCACTGAAGTAACCATGGCAGCATCATCATCACCAGAACCAGGCGATATGCACAAGCAAGCACAGCACCTCTGGGCCATGTTAGATGAACTAGCTGACTCAGACCCAGAAGCTTATAAGAAATTTATTGAGAAAAACATGAAGGAGGGTAAGGAGGTGATGGTGCCCGCCAAGACATACATGTGTGTGAAAACAAAGATATTGGTGAGTCTTTGGGGAAATATCTATAATCGGTTCAAAGAAAAAAAATCATCTGTTCCAAAGCCGTAGCCATGGGGTACAGGCTGCAGTGGTGTGACGCACCCCAAAAAATGTCAATCCGATAAAAGGTCCAGACTGTTTTCTGGGAAAAGGTCTTTTTTTTGAGGGGGAATGTTAAAATTTAATAGCCATTTTTTTAAGGAAAAATCACATCAAGGTCCACTTTTTCACTCCCTCCACAAAACAAATTCTGGTTACGGAGTACGGACATGATCTGGCTAATATGGTGACCTCATTTCATTTGAGTGTCATCAGTTTTCTTGTTTATTTATTTTTTTTTTTGTCTAGTGTATTGTTGCTTATGTAACTTGTATTTGTTTTGTTTTGAAGTTTGACTTTTTAGTATATATGTTATAATTATTGTCAGCTCCTGCAAATATTACCTTTATGGTCTTCCTTTCAGTCTTACAGTTCTTTTATCCGAGTATGACAAGGATCTTATTATTACCAAAATGTGATGACTTTGTAATTTTTAGATTTTCTGATTTAGCTACTAATCACTGAAAGTACTTTCAATAAGTTTCTTTATACTTGTCTGTTTTTCTATAGAGACCCAAGTCTTATGATCTTTACATCAACATGTGTAGTTGGACACGTGTACCCAAGCCTGATACAGATGAAGATCCCATCTCAGTGACAGGAGGACCACTGGAGGAAAATGTCGATGGAAAAGGTGTGTTTTCTATGTTTCAATGTGCACAAATTGTTCTTGAACACCCTGAGCACTACCTGTCGATCTAACATTGCCACTGATTGGTTAATTACATGATATCTTTACTTTAACCAATCAGAATGGAGCTTTGCAAATAATTCATCCCATTTTTTTATGTGGTGAAATTATTCTAACAATGTTGCTGATTGGTTCAATTGTTAATGAAAACTTAGTTCTCAATTTCACAATTCTGGACAAAATGGTCCACTTTTGGTGACAAATCTGGTTGGTGTGTTTTTTGGCATGAAAAACGTATCATCTGCTTTTCTTCTGAATTCACAGTAATCATTAGTATACGGACTTGACCGCACTTCCGCACACCACCACCACTTTACTTTAGGGCTGTCAACTAAGTTACGGGTAATTTTGTACTCGGGTACCGTACCTGATTTAATTTTCAGACAGGAATCAAATTTATTTATTTTTTACAAAAATTGAAAAAAAGAAGTTATATAGGCCCTAAATTACTTGTTATTCAAGGTTGGAAACTGGAGAAATTTTGCTGCAAAAAAAAAATTGCAATTTTTTGTATTCAAAGTTGGATAAAGTTGTAGATTTTAATTACCGGTACTTTTGCTTCTATTGAGAAGGCAGGGACACATTGAATTAGTATGCATTGATAGCTATTTTGTTTACTAGTAATTTTTTTTTGTTTTTTTGCGTTTTTCGGGTACTTTGACACATGATTTTTAACCCGGGTACTAGACCAAGAACGGACGGGAACTCAGCCTTACTTTTCTGTAGGCCTGTTTAGAGTAGTTCACTGTATTGTGCGCAAAATTTAAGAATGACAGAAGTTTGCACAAATTGTGCCCCTCTGTCCGGATAGCCTGGTCTACTTCTCTGACCAGGTCACTGTGAGTGGTGCCCACCCGCTTTGTTGAAGATTTGCTTTGTCGAAAATAAGGTTCGCTAGATGTTAAATATGAAATAAGGATCACTATGTCAGATATGAAGTAAGATTGGCTAGTATTATGGCTAGTGTTATGGTTAGGTTGGGGTAAGGGTTAAAATAGCGCAGTCACACAGGCACAACACCAATAGATCAGCACACTTTACAGGTTGTCGCTGACCACTGTGGCCCCATGTCATTCCAAAAACCATTAGACAACAACACAGGGACTTGCAGCAACAAAGCGCACACCCTAGACATTCCACAATTGACCGTGGCAGCCAGGATCAGCTTCCCAAGTTTTGTATGGGTTTATACAACAAGACAATTTAGCAGTATAACTTCTGTGTCAAGAGGAATTTCAAGCCAACTCAATTTTTAACACAAGAGCGTACTAACCACCACCAGGGTTCAGAACCTGCAACCTCTTGCGCCATAGTCAAACACCTTATTGATTGAGCTAACGTCACTGCTTAGCACCAGGGCTAGCTTCAACATAGTGAGTCTTCATTTCAAATTCGACACTGTTACATAAAGCGAACCTTTATATTCAACAGAGTGAACCTTTATATACACCGGGCTGTAACCTGAGTGTGCGATAATGAGAAATGAGTCTATTCACTTACAAATTCATTTTGATATCTATTTATGTTTTCATACTTCATATAGAATGCTACAAAATAGTACGACTAGCAATAAATCCCTACGTCCTGGACGAATGCTGCAAACACGCCGAAGAAAAAGACATGCTCATCCAACTTGGACTCAAATATCTTGAACATCAGCACAACATTGGTATATCAAGACGTTATAAAATACTAGAGGACACACAATACAAAGGAGATCCTTCACTGCTTATGAAAAACTTCTTTCTGAAGAAAGATGACACGGAGAGGAAAAATGTCGATGATTTCTTGAGTAATGTTACCAATATGAGTCCTGACTCATTGTTGACTCAATTAGGGAGAGTATCAATGGACGATACAGCCAATAATAACTCACATGGAGAGAGTCATATTTCTATTACTAGTTTGGAGGATAAACATTTAAAATCGGGACTAATAGAAGAGATCTCAAGTAATGATGTCCAACTTGAGGTACCGGATTATGAAATGTGTGTGAGAGATGCTGATGGCAGAAAGCCAAGAAGAGTTGTTGTGGAAGTCTCTCTTCCACAGGTCTTGTCAGTGAAAGGTTGTGAACTGGATATAACTGAGGTAAGTGATGAGATGGCATCTGCAACAGAGACTTGAATTACATACAAAATAACTGATCATGTGATTAGATAAAATAATGACAAAGGTAAAACTGTAGCCAAGAGGGTGGGATACACCATTCCCCAGGGGTGTAGGCAGGGGTAGTTGGAAGGGGGGGGGCAAACTACCCCACCTACAGAAAATTGTCAGGGATAAAATGGGGACGGCAAAGAGTAAAGTGTCCTTAAAAATAACTAAAAATGGGACAAAAAAATGACAAATGGGGACAAAATTTGGCTTTGCCCCCTCACACTAAAATCCTGGCTACGCTACTATACTGCATTCCCCAAATACCAATCTGAAAAAATTTTACAATTGTCTGCAAAAATGTTGAAAATCAGCTTCTTTTTTTTTCATTTCTATTAAGGAAACAATTCAGAAAAGGTCCACTTTTTTTCAGAAAAAAACATTGAAATCAGCCCTTTTTGAAGGATATTTACATATTTACATAACCAGAACTCTCAAAAGAAACTTACTTTGCTGGTTTTTTTTAATTACAATTTGTTGCAATTTTGTCAAGTGTTTTGCTTATAAGTGCTATTGTCACTTAAGTTGTTTGCTTCTTTTTGTTTTCATTTTAGGATGAGATTTCACTGACGGCAGACGATACCTATCAACTCAATATCTCACTTCCTGAACTCATCAATGAGAATGCAACTAGTGCCAAATTCAGCACCAAGAATTCTTCATTGACAATCACACTTCCAACATTGAACCAAACATAACACTGTACATGTACTGATAAGGCTAATGAAAGTCGATTCCTTGTTTCCGGTTACCCTACTCCGCTCAAAACCAATTGCTGGCCATATATTTCAATATTTTGAATAAATGTTGATTTCTAACAAACTTTAACATACCAACAAATAATTGTGGTATTGAATATATCATAAATCTCTTTCTGTTGATTTTCAGGTATTTACTTTGCAGTAGGAGCATGGTATATGGTTAATAATGAATTAATAATGAATACCTACTCAATTCTCTGTCCCGCACTTTTGTGAAACTTTTGATAATAGTTGTACAATCACCTTCATGTGGTTGTAAACTACATAAACTGTGATTTATCACATGTACACAACCGTTTTAAGCCAAGCGTTTGTCAAACAATTCCCGAGCACAAGCGTTTGTCAAACATTTTCGTAACGCATACTGTAAGCGTTTGGCAAACGTTTTGATCGCTAAATGTTTGTCAAACGTTTGGCGAAAGCGGCTATGTATACATGGGTAGTTATTGGTTTACACCTGTAACAGATGCAATAATGAAATGGTATGAAATAAAGACAATGAATGGTCACCTACACAGTCATGAAAAATTGTGTAACAGGAAACTAGGAATTGACTTTCATTGGCCTAATAGCTATAACAATTTTGAGCTGACTGTCAATTTCAAAGAGTTGAGTCCGCTGGAATCAATCAAAACTTGCCATTAAAGCCCACTTCAACATTTAATTTGCATCATTTCTTGGCAAGCCAAAGAGGAGGAAAGCCGTTTTTGTGGCAAGATGAAGTGGGATGCAGGCACTATTGGTCAATTCCTGACCCAAAATAAAAATTAGACCAAATTGGGAAACATGCTTCAATTGGCACACCCATTTCCCAGTGCACTGATACTATTTAACTTTGTGGCTTCTTCTGACTGCTTACAATTTCTCACAATTATATTTCTACCAAACAATGCAAAATGTATGTGAATAATCAAATAAAGTGAATATTAAATTAATGCAAACTGAAAATTGGTATCTCTGGTATCTTTTTTCCATGTATTTTGCTAATTAAAGGAGTATTTCGTGATCCTAGCATCCTCTTTTTATGACATTTTTCAGTACATATCCACGAAAAAAGCATATTCCCAAAATTTCAGTTGATTCCGATATTATGCGTTTGCGAGTTATGCATGATTATGTGTATTACACTGCTCCATAGAAAATACGTTGTAATTTCGTTCTGGTGCACCAGAACGAAATTCAAATTTCACGATATCTTTGCTAAACGAATTAATCTGCAAGAAATATTTTGTACATAAACATTATGTAGCCAGAGGTTTCCAGTGATATAAAAATCTCAACTTTTTTGAGAAAAGTGGGGGATGAGGCTGTGGATCACGAAATGCCCTTTTAATGACAACTTATTACAATTCATTTCAAATGAATGAAACCCAGGTCAGTGGAATTCAAAATATAGGACCACTCACTTCTACAGAATATAAAACAACTTTTCTGTCGTTGGGTAGTAATTTGGATTTTCTTTGACCAAATTTTCTTTTCCCTCGCAATATTCAATTAAAATAAGTTCAACAATAATTTTGTAGAAGTTGAGACTTGAAATATAATTTAAATCCCGGTTTTAAATCCCCCCCCCCCCCATCATCCAAGTAACAACTAAATTTTGACAAAACTATCAGACATGGCTGACCCGATGAATCATCAGACATGGCTGACCTGACAAAGGAAGGGCTATTCGCCGATCGCAGTCATCTCAAAATAAGATACTATCCGCAAAGTATGTGTTGTGTGTATGTACGCCTGTCAAACACGTGCTTTAATTGCCGCACACGCTTGGCAAAAGCCTTCTGGTGTGTTGCTAGAAAAGCGTGAGAAACAAAAATGCATTTTTGCATTTGCAGGGACTGGGAGGACCTCGTTTTGCTAGCAAGATGGCGGATCCGTGCAGGGTGAATTGCCTGGTTTACAATAGGCAAAAGGTTATTTGCAACAGTTCTGTCCAGATATACCCATTTTAAAGTGTTTTTCCAAATCCCAAATTACTACCCAATTAGATAAAAGTAAATTTCATATTCTCTTAAAGTGGGTGGTCCATAGATAACCAAAATCTAAGGGGGCTGTCAATTTGGTATGCATCAAAATACAGACAGCAAAAGAATTAAGGTGCCAGTTATGTTCAGACTTGTATAACCTAAACAAACTTTGTCAAAATTCAAACAACAGCCAATATCCTTTTAGCTCTAATTTAAGACCTCAATTATTGAAATTGGTTGAGAAACAGTGATCGAAAACCCAAGGAGGGAACAAAATCGAGTCATTTTAATGTTCTAATCAATAGAAAGCATGGAATTGAGAATGAGGGCATCCAAATATGTAGCAATCTGCAACTTTTGAATTTGCATCTTCATTGGGATTTTTAGGATCACCATGTCTTTAAATCTTAACCGATTTCAACTAAGGTCTTAAATCCATGCTAAAAGATACAATATAGCTGCTTCTATAAGTATGACATATCTGTCTTTGTTTATACCGTAAACACTCGGGTATAAGCCCACCCCCCTAGATGGCAAATTTCACTTAAAAAATGGGGGTGGGCTTATAACCTGGGAGGGGCTATAGTACTTGAATTTAGAAATAAGAAAAATCATCCACATTTGTATATATGCCCAATGTACCAGTAATTTCTATCATCTATGTCAATTTCTTAAAATTATGTTCATTATCAACTGATATTTTTGTATATATTTGTTCTTAAATGTGAGAGAAAGCATTGATTTGATTTAAATTAAAAGAACTTTGCCAAAATTTAGTACTGGGCTTATAGCTTAGTCAGGGGTGTGAGTGACCTTTATTGAAAAAAGAGGAACTTTGTTCAAAAGAGAGGAAAAACACTGAAATATGCTCAAAATGGGCTGAAAATGAAAGAAAAAGCTAAACTTTTGCCTCAAAGAAATTTCCAAAAAAAAAGGAATTCAGCTTAAAAGAGGAGATTTCACACCCCTGCTTAGTGCACCCTTATTCCCAGAATGTTTTGAAAAATAGGGGGTGGGCTTATACCTGAAGGTGGGCTTATACCCGGGTGGTTACGGTAATTGAAGACCAAATTTAAAAGACTAGTTTGCCTATGACGTCTTGCCATATAACTAGACCAGAAATGCTGTACTGTGCAGGTCAGCAACCAATCACGTCACCTTTGCTCTGACATCAGATGCAAACTAGTCTCTTTTTAATGCTCTGCGTGCTAGCCATGCGCTTCAATGGAAAAAGTTCAAGTTTTGAAATATTTTCTCAAAATATCAAGAGTTATCTTAAGAACTACTGAATCAATACTAGGCTTGTTTGTACTCATTTTAATGCATTTTTCGTGCTGATTTCAAATATGGTCATGAAAATTTACATTTCTGAAATTTTTTTATTTCTAATAAAAATTTGAAACTTGTCGTCTGCAGTCGACACCCGCGTGAAGAGAGTTAATTCAGTCTTCAATTATAGGATATATTGAGGTGAAAATAACTGGTTCCTTTATTCTTTTGCTGTTTGAAATATCAGACCAAATATATTATGCAACATGGAAATCAAGAAGTATAATAGATAAAGCAACTTTAATATTTCTCCATAATAACACATCTTTTCAATTTCTATAAAATAAATATTGAAATAGCAAATAGAAACACCACCAACTAAATAATACTATACATTTATCATAATTTACACTTATTTTAGAAACACTCTACAATACACACAAACATACAAAACACAACTTATTATTTTCTATATACAGTGCTAAACAAACGTTAATGTACAATTATGACCCGTTGCCAGTATATCTGTACATATATATATAATGATAATATAAAATTAAATGCAACTTCCTACACTATAATATACTGATCATTTTTGGAATTTCATTGCGGATATATTTGTGCTTTGAAAATCAGTATAGGCAATCAGGACAATATATATATATTTGTGATAGTCAATCAAATCAATCAATGGGCTATTCCATTTAAAATCCACACTACCCCTGTGGAAGATTTAGCTCAAGTCTGCAACAGAGGGAGTATCAATTTTGAAAAGAATACACAATTTGGTAACTTATATTTGAAATACTTACTCCAGTTGTGGAAGATATAGGTAAAGTCATAATACAGGGGGAGTATTGGTTTCAAAATGAATAACTCTGACTAATTACATTTGAAAAACACACTCCCCCTGTGGAAGATATTTCCAAAATCTTCCACAGGGGTAGTGTGGATATCAACTGGAATAGCCCAATGCCTTGTAAATTGGCATTCAATCAATTTTGTAGGGAAGTTCCCAATGATGCAGTGCATAAATCTGCTCATTATCTATAATATTGGTAATGATTTTGGCAAGCCACAAAACCGATTGATGAACTGAGCTGAAGTTCTGTTTAAGAAACATTATTTTTGTACCTTGTGCATGTGAAACATGGTCTATGGTAAATTAATAATACATGTCAAAATTCATTCTTAGTCAGTGGGAGTGGTCTAGTTCGTAGACACATTTCTGATTGGACAATCGCATGATTTTGGGTGCCGTCTATCAGGCCGTAGACGACCCCACGTCATCATGCGTCTTGATAATCCGTAAAACGCGTGTAGAGATGCGGCGTATGTATCGCGCTGGATGCGTGAGACTAGTGCGGAATCGTGAACGCGCTAGCAGCACGCGCAACAGAATACGTAAAGTTGTAAACAAGTTTCGTTCATTTTATAATGAGGGAGTTTTTATGACGGTAACTTAGTTTTTGCTTTAAAAAATTGTTTACAGTTATTAAAATAATATTTAACTGACTAAGAATGAGAATAAACGATAGGAATTTTTATTTTGCCTATCCTCTACCTATGATAGAGCGACAGGCAGGTCCAATATTTTTTTTATCGTAGTGGATACGGCTGCGCGGCATCCACTACTCAAAATATTGGACCTGCCTGTCGCCTATCACACGGTAGAGGATAGGCAAAATAAAAATTCCTATCGCTTATTCTCTAAATCTTATTCCACGATTCCACAATATGCAAGGAGAGCCCCTGTCTTGCAGCATACATGAATGGGAATTGAACCAGTTATAAACAACATGTAAAGTTACATAATTCTTCCTTTCATGTCTTATTGCCAGTTTGAGGCTCCCCTTGCAAATGGCGGAACAATGCAATGGGCGAATAAAGGAATACAGTAATAAATTGAAGATCTATATATTGACTTTTTTAAGGCACACAAAATCAAGCACTACATTATCTTGAGTTTCAATGATTTAACCTGGTCATCTAACAACATTTCTGATTGGTTGATAACTTGAAATGTTCATTTCAATTGCCGATTATGACTAGGCTTTAAAAACTATTTATGATCAAACTTGCATTTGCTGATTAACTTATTAATACCCTTGATTGGTTCAAAATTGGACAAAATATTCATTTTGGCCAATCAGCAGGTAGTTCTCATGGGGTTACTATAATTTGCCAAGGACCAGCATAGAAAGTAAAAAGCAGAATTCCTTTTACATAGTAGATGCTTGTCATCAGTATTTGCCAACATTGGAGGGGTCATACTGTGGACCACAATCGGCAGATCTTGCGAGTTTGTAAAAGGTATTCTGCTACCCATTTTAATGTACGTTGTACAATGTATGCTGTTGTGACAATCACAGCAACAAAATTTTTAATCGCTATGGCTGCAGTAACCTTTGCCACAACGACAAAAAGGACTACGCCCTTAACACAGACACTTATTTGAACAGAAAATGGAAGGGGCATGTAAAAATGTGCGACTATTGCTGGCTCTAACAAGTATAACAAGATCTGAAAACATTTTATCAAAAATACTGAAGAAAAAGTAATCTATAGCTGGAACAAAAACTTAAATAAAGCCACAACACTGCATTCTGTATAAATATAAATTATAAAGTAGTAAAAGTATAAAGGAAATGAATACAAAACAAAAATAATGCCCACTGTAGTACCTGTGAATTATTTAGCAATTTGTATGTCGAAAGCACTGAATATATGAAACATTGATTTACTAAAAAATAAGAAGAAATTCAGCCCATGAACAATTTAACAAAAGTTGAATTTTACTCCCAGTTTGGCAAAATATCAGAGTTGAATTGTCTTGGCTGACAAATATGGCCAGGTTTGTCTCAAGAACCACTGGACCAATATTAGGCTTGTAGTACTCATTTGTTCTCCATTTCACATGTGTCATCGGCCCCTGAACATGTTTAAAGCAAAACCACCTTTGTAACCTGTTGGCAGTTTTGTTTTAAACATGTTCAGGGGCCACAAGCACACAGGAGTTTTTTCTTGCCCAACGAGAAAGGATACCAATTAACCTAATGAGACAAAACCCAACGGGATATTCCAGTTGAAATCCATACACCCCCTATGGTAGACTTGAAATCTACAGTCTACACCCCTTCTGTGGGAGATCAAGGTTGTGTCTTCCATTGGGAGTGAATGGATTTCAAGTGTAATAAACCAGTGTATATTAATACATTGGGTTTTGTCAAATTCTTCACAAGTTAGTAATGCATTGAGTTGGTGTTTACCATATATTATATGTGTATACCTGAGGGTAAAATCCATGTCTGTGAGTTCTTGAACAGTTTGACATACAGGCTCATTTTAATTATTGCAATAGCAGCTGGGTTTGAAGAAAAATTATTATTATTTCACAAGTGTTTCATAAGTCCTAACATCTTAGGAAATGAGTTGGCAAAGTTTGACACATCTTATAATCTAGATCAGTTACAGAATTAGTAGCTAAAAACTGCTGCCAAGATCTTCTATAAGATGCATATTTATATAATTATACAATAGTGAAATTATTGAAAGGTAAATCGCTGACGAGCATGTATATACTTTACTCTGCAACTCTCATATTCCCTGTGTTAAAGAGGAAGCCCTGTCAGAGCAGTTCTTCTGGGTGAACCAAGCCTGCCTGGCTATCAAATTAATCAGTGACAGGTGATCTCTGCATTTGACAACCTGTTCTAATTGATGCAATAACATTAAACCATCAATTAGAACCTGTCAAATTCAGAAATAACATTGTCACTGATTAATTCGATAACCAGGCAGGTTTGGTTCACCCCAGAAGAACTGCTCTGGCGGGGCTTCCTCTTTAAATACACCTGTCTCTGATTGACTGCTGACATGATCTGCCGTTGTCGAGTCACTGAACTATTTTAGTTCCGCGCCTTGTCAACAATATGAAAGTACGGTCTCGTCAAAAGTTAACAGCAATTTACTATATAGTTCTATTGGTAGGCATTTACACACCAAATCTATTGAATAGATCTATGCGTCTTTGTGATTGTAACAGAACTGTGTATGGGAAAACAATTTTCTAACATAATTCAAGCATGAACCAAAAACATTCTGAAAACTTATTACAATTCTTTTTTAACAATGATGAATACTGAGGTATAAATATTAAAACAAAATTTCAATCTTGATTTGCAAGGAATCCAACTATTTCATTAGCACTACTTTTTAATTGCATATTCTGTTCTACATATATAATATGGGCTATTCCCATTGAAAGCCATACACCCCCTATGGAAGACACAGCTTTTATCTCCCACACATGGGGTGTGAATTTCAAATGGAGCCACCCATTCAGGTAATCCCATTTGAAATTCACACTCTCAGTGTGGAAGATTAAGGATTATCTTCCACAGGGGGTGTATGGATTTCAAATCAAATAGCCCAATGGCACCCTGTGACAGGAAATTTTAGCAATAAGTTTTTCCCTTGAATTCACAAAAAGTTAAGTCCCATGAGAAATACCTGCCGATTGACCAAAAAGAAGTTTCCATTATCAATTAGACCAATCAGCAACATTGTTAGAATAATTTCACCACGCAAAAAAATTGGGGTGAGTTATTTTGCAAACCTCCATTCTGATTGGTGATTAAAGTGAAGATATTATGTAATTGACAAATCAGGCAATGTTAGATCGGCAGGTAGTGCTCAGGGGTTAAACATGTCCACAATTTATGCAAAACGTTTTTTTAGTACTGTGTAAATTAAAAAGCTTTATTTATGATAATTACTACATTTACCTGTACCCCACAAGAAGACACCTTACACTACCCACAATGCATTTCTTCCCTGTACTGATATGCTATTCAGTGCAACATGGGTAGACAGTGACAAGAATGTAGACAAACTTCCCTTCAACATATCAGGAATTCCCACCAATTTTCTTATGTATTTCTTTATCCAAAAAAGCATAATTTCCCTCCAGATTACCTGGGAATGAGATTCCTGAGTTCCCCACACACCGACATCGCCTGGTTAATAATTACACTATACAGCAAGGGACACTGAAATGAATACACGGGATCGATACACGTGGATGTGCTATGCACGATTGATATTCAGACGAATTATCTTTGGATACCGGGTTTGAAAATGATGAATATATCCCGTAAATGATTTCATATAAAGAAACCAGATGTGGTTCCTTGCACTTGAATATATATTTTTAACAGATATGATAGTCGCTTGCTTGCGCTTTGAGATACTAGCTTGCGTCTTGAGTCAAAAACTGACAATAATTTTGATTTATATGTGCCGAATTATATAGCGCAGTGTATAGGCCAATCGTTAAGGTAGTCTAAAACCATATGACATATGGTGTACCATGCTTGACTAACACACAGCGAGGACAGTAACTGGGCTAATCGGGGCTATTGTCAGTAGCCTTAGTCAGACGTCCTTCGGCTCTTATGCGACACAAAACAATTAAACAGGTCGATATAAAATGGATATGCGTGGCGGTGGATTTAACCTACCATGACGATTTCTACCATGACGATATCGGGGCGATGTCACTGTGCCCCACTTTTTCAGGCCTGATCAACCCATGCTGCATTGAATACCCAATCAGTACATGGAAGAAATGCATTGTGGGAAGTGTAAGATATCATCCCAACTTGTACCCTATAATAATCTTTATGATAAGTACTTCATTTATTTGTACCCTAAATATTAAACAATAATCTCTATCACATGCGTACAATACAGTGCGTGGCCGAGTCGAAAACTGGACTAATCTTTGGAATATTTCTGTGTCACATTAAAGTATAAATTTATATTTACAATGTAACACCGATTATGTGGAAGACTTTGGGTAATAGGTTGCATCATTTACACGCCTTGATATCAAAATGAGGTCTGCTGACATGATACCGGTCTTGTAGTAACAGGTTTACATATGACAAACATATTCCAGTTGCAATCCATACACGCCCTATGGAAGACATGACGTTAATCTTCCACAAAGGGAGTGTGAATTTCAAAAGGGGTTACCTGAATGGGTGACTTCATTTGAAATCTACACCCCCCCTGTGTGACAGACTAAGGTCATGTCTTCTACAGGGGGTGTATGGATTTCAACTTGATAGCCCAATATTGTGTCAACTTAATCAATGCTATGTGACTTAATTTGAATGGTACAGGCCATGATGAATGAATGGACTACCCCCTATGGAAGACATAACCTTGATCTCCCAGACAGGGGCTGTAGATATCAAATGGAGTTGCCCAATCGGGTATAAACCCTATTTGAAATTCGCACTCCTTGTGTGAAAGATTAACGCCACATCTTCTATTGGGGGTGTATGGCTTTTAACAGGAATATCCCAACTGATCATATCACAACAGAAACTATGTATGAGGAATTTGTTCCCTGAAAAATCTGTAAATTATTTGAAACAATGTATACATCTGGTTTTACAAGTGCAATTTTATGCATTATTGGTAAACAAAACTAGTATCAGGATTAATTTGGCAAGTGAAACAGGTGCATATTTCGCTGATCGCAGACAGTATCACACCACTCCCGCTAGCCTAATCCCACTGATTGATAGATGAATACATACAATACAAGTGCGGTTTGTACCCAGAGGGGGCACGTACATGTAAAGGTGGTACAGGTATGTGTGGCGGTAAATGCCATGGTCACTTTTTCAGGCTCTCCAGCAGTTCTTTAAGACCCACATTTGGAACATGCTCCACTTCTTTGAGCCTCAAACTCTGACAAATTTAGCTCAAATTTTGACAAATTCGTAATTTTTTTAGCTCCACAAGCTATAATTTGCTCAATTTTAGTTTACTGGCCGCCTTAAAAATGTTAAAATTTCAGTTCAAGCCCCTATTTTGTCCAAAATCTGTTCTTAGTTTCCATAGTTCCGACCAAAATTCAACTTGAGTGCCCCTTGGGGGTCACACCACAATTGCAGCGCAACCATGCACTGACATCACTTCCAAACTCGAGATGTATCAAACATTCAAATCTATGACTGAATACACTTATTGCTTTTTAGGGGAAAATATAAGTTATAGCTGCATTCTACAAATACCAGATATTTAACATAATAATTATTTAAAAAGTTGTATTACATACCATACTCTCTTTCATCAATATTTGCATACTTTGTCATAAATATGTTCATCTTTCTATGAAAGCACACTTTGGTTTTTATATAAAAACAAGTACAAAATGGTTCTCAATTTGGACAATATACTATTAAAGTGGTATTTTTTGTGATACTTTAATTTTTACTACTCGTTTTGTGTACTTTCAAGGTACTAGACAATTAATATGGTGCAAAAATATTCTTTCCATTGTATAGGTCTATGTCAATAGCTTGAAGCTATAAAAAGCCTGTTTGTAAATAAATGTGGAAGTGCAAACATTAAACACACAAAAATTAACCACTTTCATAGTACCTAACAGGCTATTCCAGTTGAAGTCCATACTCCCTCTATGGAAGACATGCCCTTAATCTTCCACATAGGTATTGTACATTTCAAATGGGTGTGTGAGATTGGGGGCATGTCTTCCATTGGGGGTGTATGGATTTCATTAGGAATAACCCAATGTTTCTATCACAGTTTTGATCAGTCTTAGGCATTTGATGATTTGTTTTAATCAACATTTGGTTTAAGGTTTGGATAAATATTCCGCTTAAAAAACTTTTTTTTTGTGCTGACGGACACGTTAATAATATACACAGAATGCTGCTTCTATGCATTTGTGGGATAAATCAAATGCATAAGACTGAAACTGAAAGTCAGTACAATTTACAACTCAGAAATGAACTTGCTAAAATATCCTTTGTTTGAGACAAAACTCCAAGGTTTCTTCAATGATAGGATGTACAAAGAAATCACAGGATGTACAGAGGAATCACAGAAACAGTAAAATTTGATCAATTTTCGTCAATTTTTGCAATTACACCAAATACTTCTCTCAATCCTACTCCAACGATGTTCAGTGAGGTATTATTTTGACACCCAAATGCAACATGTGATCTATTCAAGGTATTTGCAGCATCTTGGAGCTTGACTCTTACATGAAACATTACCATCATCAATGGGGAACTTGTACTGGTAGTCACACATGAGGTCCTTGTCAGCATACACTAGGATCCACAACATGCGCCCTATCAGGGCACAGTTCTTTAACCCCAATACATTTGTATATTGATTGAATGACCAAATGAAAATTTGGGTACAAAAACTCATACCCTTCAACTTCAGGTCAAATTTTGCGCAATGATTGTTTAATTGAGGTTATTGAACTATACAATTGGAATGAGGCTATTGTGGTCCATAGTGATCGATCTTGTGATTGGCAAAGACTATAATGTAACAGGGGGAGTTCCTAAACAGCTGTGCCTCCTTCTCAATGGTTATCTAGTTGAGGTATTTGCGACATCTTGGCGCCTGACAGTTACACGGAATCTTATCCTCTTCAATGGGGAACTTGTAGTCGTACGTCAGCTCCTCGCCGGTATAAATCTTTCGAAAGGCAAAGATGACAATGTGCTTGGATGTTCCTACTTGGATGACCCTGGAGAAACAGTTGGGCTGTGGATGAATGAATTGAAAATTATTCATAACCTCATTAATATAAACGATACATGCGATCCAATCACTTTTATTTATTTGCCAAAACGCAAATGCTGAACACGGTTACTAATATTCCACAGTAGACCTCCGTGCCATATGAGATCTTGATGTTCTGCGTGCTGGCCATGGGCTTCAAAAACAAAAGGCCAAGTGATGTGATATTTTCTCAAAATATCAAGAGCTATCTCAAGAACCACTGAACCAATACTAGGCTTGTTGGTACCCATTTTAATGCATTTTTCATGCTAAATCCAAATATTATCATGAAAATTTACATTTCTGAAATTTTTGAATTGAAAAAAAAATATTTGAAACTAGTTGTCAGCAGTCGACACCCCGTGGATGGACTTAAAATACAATAAGCTACATCACAGATCAAAATTTCCATATCCTTAACTCCTTAGGGGTGATTTGGGATGATGGAGGTGGCCTATGTGTTGTCTGTCCCTACTGAAGTGGAGGCTCCTTTTGTCTTGGATTTATCAAGGTTAAGAGTTCAGGCTGAAACCGTTGGAAAGGCGGACATGCATGCATTTACACGCTCATATGCAAAAAACGCAACTCACCTCACAAGAATGGTTGATAAACCTAGCAGCACTTCCATGCATGGTGGCATCTATCACATCATAGTCATCAATGCGGAACATGTAGCAGCCAATACCCTGCAAAACAAGAGGAAATAAACGGTTATCACAGGTATTGTGGTAATGTTAGTATAATGAACGGGCTATTTCACATTTGATATCCATACAGTATGGAAGACATTACCTTAATCTCCCACACTGGGGTTTATACTTCAAATGGAAGCACCCATTCAGGTAACTCACATTTGAAATTCACACTACCTATGTGGGAGATTAAGATCGTGTCTTCCACAGGGGGTGTATCGATTTCAAATGGAATAGCCTAGAAATATGCAACACAAATCCCCGAATTTTCTTTCTATAAATATTTTGCAATCTCATTTGTGGACCAGTGTATGATTTGGTCAGGTGCAATTCGGTTAAAAATTACTGCGCCTGTGCACTTCTTCCAGATGACTTTCGAGCGCAGCATTTGGCAGCTTTATCAGTGATGAGTGCAAATTTGCACCTGCTTGATTCGATTGTTGGGTGTGTTTTTTGAACCAATATTACCTCGCTTTTATGGTATTTCTTTTGACATGGAAATTTGCAGTAAGCCCACCTTTTAAAGTTCCCATGGACGTAGTAACATCTCCTCAGCATTTCTACACTATTTATAAAAGTAAGCCATGCAAAACGAGACCTCAATGAACATTACTTTTGACCTTTCTTTCCAGAGGTGTACTAACCGGGGACTTGAAATATTGGGACAGAATTGGCCAGAAGCTGTAATATGCATCATCCTTTGGCCCTTTTTATGCCACATTTAGACCGCAATGACCTAATAGCATTACAATTGTATTTGAGGAATGATTTGGACATTTCTGTCCTGTTGTATTCAGTAATCATTTCGCCAGCATCGATAGTACCTCAACAATATAATACTAAGTCTTGCAAATCGAAACCTGTGATCTCAATTAACATGACCTTTGACCTACTAGTCTTACCTTGCTTTCATAGTATTTCTCCCTCTTGTCAGTGAGAATTGACCTGATGACTGTCCCTGTGTATTCAATAATCATCTCGCCTGCATCGATAGTACGCTTGCAGAACAAGCCACGTCCATGGATACGAGATCTGTGCAGAGGAACATTTTCAAAAATTTAGTTTTGACATTTATTTTGCTAATGATTCAACACTGCCACAAATATGTCCCTAAAGGCTTACCATCTCAATCGGCAGTGTTTTCATATCATGAATCAGAAAATAAACACTAAAAAACACCTAATGTTTGGCAAGTGGCGTGAAAATTTTGTGCCAGGTATTAAATATAGGCTTGTAACTCTGCACATGCAAGATTGACAAGTCTATTTTTTTATTAATTAAGATTGTTAATGAATATCTAAAGCAGTCTGCTTAAGAAATTGATCAGTGTCGCTATTCTAAAAGAGGGGAAAACAGCGTTTATAGTCTTCACGGTCCAGTACCTAAAAAATATATGTCTTTTAGGAAAACATAGAGGTTGGACTGTATCTTGAAACCTGAGTCCTTATGTAGTTTATGTGTTGATAACAAAGCAAGTTTGTCCACAGATCAAAGATATGATATTTCTCATTCAATTTTCACGCACATGCAATTTCTATTTTCTCTGAAATACCGGTAATTAAAGTTTACTACTTCATATAGATCTACAATCCCGGTCAAAAGTAATTGAAAATTTGAAACACTTGCGTGAAAATTGGACTGTTTTTAAACCGCATTTCTGCTGTAATTTATATCCAAAACTTGTGCTTTTGTTGATGTAAATCTAAGCACTTTTCTACCTACTGCAACAACACTCCCCAAGCTATGTTTGTTGTCTCTATGTGGCGTAACTCAATCAACCTGTTGAACATTGAACGGGGAAAGTGGGAGGGGGGGATTTGAAATACAAATATTGCAACAATTTTGGCTGAGACAGTTGGAGTTAGGAGAAATGTCACAATGAATGCAATGGTCCCAATGCCAACAATGTAAAATCCATTTTAACTTATATAATAATAAATATAGCCTAGGATTTTCCATTCCTCATCAGAGGAGCAGGTCATGCAGTCATGGTTGGTATTTATCGAAAATGTCCTGCTTGCTGGAAGTTGCTGCACCTAGATGACATCAGGTTCGAAATTTGGGTTCCGCAAATGTGGGATGTGTAAATGGGGTGGGGGTGGCAAAGATTTTGTGGCACATTTCAGGTAGGCATTAGCCGGCCCACATTGTCTTTGGCAAAAAAAAAATAACATCATTGCATCAATGATCACTGAAACCATTCAGAGATTCATCCTAATGTAACACAATGAAATGTTAACAATCTGACATACCTGTAGACGCCCACAGCTTCCTTTGCAGTTTCCTTGAGATGTCTGAATCGCATAGCCATTGGAAGATCCGATATACTGGTTGCACGTCTACGTAATGAAATAACACAGGTTGATATAAACTGATCACTTTGCAGACACAAAGACAGTGTTAATGTAAAAATATACTATACTGCTTGTCACCTCAAGATTGGTAGTGACATCAAAATACATCTCTGTATCTGAGAGCATGTTCCAATTGTGCTGCCTTTACATGTGAGCATATTATGCTGTGATTCTGAGAACGGTGCCCATGTTTCAAGCCTACGCAACATACACCTAGGTTTCATTATCACCGAGGTAAAGGACTTTTTATTTTTTCGGAGAAGAGCAGGTAGGGCAACTACTTGATTATATTTCTACATGTTCATACTACATACTCTGACAATTTTAGATAATTTGCACGAGTCCGTTTTTTTAAATCACATTTTTTGTTCCTAAAATGGGGGTTATAGCGCCCTCAACGGGCACTCTCTCCATTGGGCTACATGTAAAGATCAGTTATAGACAAATAGCCCTAAAATAAAACGGACTCGTGCGAATTTCCTCAAATTTTGCATATGATGTAGATTTAACATCTGGAATGTAATGCAAGTGATGTCGTTGCTGCTCTTCTAAATTCATTTTTAAAATGTCCGCCCCAGACCAAGGTGATGCATAACATATGCAGTGGTCTCACTCCAAACTTGGCGCGACAAGCAGTATTTAGTTCGTTTGGCTTCCTAGAGAAAGCAGTGTCCATGTGTGATACACACGCAATCAAAGGCGGTGTATAGGTAGCACGCCATGCAACTATACTGAGAATTTCAATTGAATGAACAAAGCTTTCACCACAGCTGTATTCATCCAACCGCGATCATATTTCGCTTATTTCAAACTGCAATGTGAAACACGACCTTGGATTATGGATACAACACTAACCAAGTGCGTTGGCATAATTGGATTCACTTCCGCATAATGCACACACAGTCGTACATGCTGGAGTACATCACACAGTGTACGCAAAAAATCGTCACAATATGCCAAGCTGTGTTCATTCAATTGAAATTTCCACTTATAAGTGACTGCGCTACATTGGCACACAGCCTTTGCTTGTGCAGACACTACTGTCTATAGGAAGCCAAATGGATGATAGAAGTGCTTTTTTCACTGTTACTTACAGTAATCAAATGGGCTATTTCAGTTGAAATACATACACCCCCCATGGAAGACATAACCTTAATCTTCCACACAGGGAGTGTGAATTTTAAATGGGGTTTCATAAATAAATCCATACACCCCGTATGGAACACACGACCTGTATCTTCCACACAGGGAATGTGAATTTTAAATGGGGTTACCTGAATAGGCTATTCCAGTTGAAATCTACACCCCTGAAATTAAGGTCATGTCTTCCATAGGGGGTGTATGGATTTCAACTAGAATAGCCCATTGCACTTATGCAAACAACAGCCAAATTACTTCTCTGTCTGATCACACATTCTTACACCACATACATCAAAATAAGCTTACCTAGCAGACTTGTACATGGTTTCCTCCTGCTCATCTGCATCGGTTGGTTGAGGGCGCTTTCTATGTTTTGATGCAAGGAAATTGAACATATCATAGTAGTTGCGTTGTTTGAATGGCTCAGTTTTGCATGCACCACTTTCATTGATTTCTAGCACCTGTTGGAAAATGTAAAACAAATTTTAATAATTGCTCTCAAAAATTACAGTAATTGCAACTTTTTGGCAGATCAAACTTATTGATCATATTTTTTAAGGGTCAAATGACAAATAACATTAAGTTGTTTGAAGCCCCTGTAATTGTGAAAATACAGTAAGCACCGGAAAAATGTGTGACTTTTTGAGAGCAAATTTCGCGCACCAATTTTAGAAAATTCACAATTTTCACGATTTATATTCCCAAAATGTGTGCATTTTCCCAAAAAAGTTCAAATCTGCAGTTTTTTAAATTAAATTAGGTGGCGCAGATTTGAATCCATTATAATTTAAGTCCTATGGTCTATTTTCTATACTTTTTTTGCAGATCACCATGCATTCTTTCAATTTTGTGGAAACTTAAAATTCATGGCCGAACCTAAAATTTGCGATTATACCCAAAATTCGTGAATTTTAGCATTTTTTTGCGCGTTGCAAATTCTCCTGGTGCTTACAATACAGTGACTTGACTATGCATCCAATCTCTTTTTCTTTTCTTTTTAATCTGTATAAAAGACGAATGATGAGTCTCGGATTCAAGGTGGGTAACCTGATTGACAATCTCATCCCCCACTTTACCTCATCAAAATACTGATTTTGGTATCAGATGAAAGATCATATTTTTCTCATAAACATATTGAAATTTGGCGTTCCAAATCGGTATATTTCCGAAGAAATCATCAAAATCTGCCGAATTAGGCAGTTTTTTGATGATATCTTCAGAAATAGACTGAGTTGGAACTTTTAATTTCAATATGTTTATGAGAAAAATAGGGCCTTTCACTTGAAATCAATATATTACACGCGATCATGATGATTATCATTAATAAAAACACTGTAGACTACCAATATCATCACGCTGTATAAATGTTGGTAATTCCATTAGGAATTAGTCACATTTACAAAAAACATTTACATGTTCTTTTTCCATGAGTGCTTGAGAGGGATGACACTTTATATTATACATAAGTTTTAAAGAATTTGATTTTCCAAATATATCAGATCACCTTCCTTTCAATCTGTGCCAATTTTGGCACAATTCAAATCTCTGCCAATTTGGGTAGATTCCAGTGCATTTTCCTGTTGGTCTTTGTCATGGTTGGCACCATTTGGGTCGATTTTGGTGTGTTTTCCCATTGGTCCTGGTCGGGGATGGCGCAGGGTATTTTTTAGCCAAAGTGTCTGGCTAAGTTCAGTTCTGATGTTCGAGAGTACCCGTATTAGTAATATTTTGGAAGGTTTTCCACCGTTTTAGCATTTGTTTGTTGAAAATGGTTAAGCTTGGGCAGCGCTACATGACGATATTTTACATGACGGTGTTATTAATATTATTCTACTTTTAAGCTTACCTCATCTAGCTCTGCATCATAGTACTGATGGTATTTGAATTTATAATCCTGACAGTTCTTGGCTCCATATAGCTGCTCTATCAAGAACACCAACGCGGCGTGGTTCACACCTAGGATCTTCAGTGGGTTGATGCCTATAATAAAACATTGTACACATCCATCAGTTAATTAACATACTTTTTGCTTCAAATATTGCTTATAAATATGGTCCTCAGCTCTGCTTCAGGTGATAATTACAAACACTGGCATACACCTCTGCACCCTATAATATTTTGCAGTAAACCTTTGCCGAGAGCGTATTTTAACAGAGCATCGTGTATTTACTTCTTTGGAACGCACTCGTCACTGATTGGCTGCTGAGGCGATCTGCTGTTGATTGACGAGTGGAAATTTATGAATGAACTTTGCGCCATACACGTTGTTATCTCCAACTTTCCAACATCACGGTAGTACGCGCTCGTCAAAGGTTTACTGCAAAATATTATAACAAAAACTATAACACTAAATCTTGACTTATGTTATTTACTTTTAGATACTGCATTTAATAAATACACAGCTCCCCCCACACCACATCAAGCTGGTATCTTACCTTCATGATACACAAACAGGGACACAAAAGAAACTTGTAATGGATGGCTTCATACCCTAACTGCCAGTCATCCACCGGCACCCTGGCTGAACAAGGCAGCTAGCAGTCGACTGGAAGTTGACCAGAAGGAGCTAGCGGTCGACCGACAGTTGAGTATTGAAGCCCTCCCTCTGCAAATGTTGTCACTACTAAACTTCTTTCTGCTTAACGTTACTCACCGGCAAAAGACAAATCGGTCATCCTCGTGTCACTCCTCCTCTCCTCCACCTTGCTGATAACTTTGCCCCAAGCTTCATCCATAGTCGTACCCTTAGCGCTGAAACCATCATCGCTTGTCACCTCAAATACCAGATGAGGTTCATTGTCTTTCTTGTCATCCACTTTTGGCTTTTTACTCTCTGCTTCCATTATCTGAAGCAGTATTGATGGCGAATCATCCTCTTCTTCCTCTTCCGGCGGTAATGACATCTTCTCGTCCTGGTCGAGATCCGATTGCACCATGGATTGTTCCGTCGATTCTAAATCTGCGATGGTGGATGGCTCTGGGACGTTTGTTGATAGTGATAATACAGGGGCTGCCCACTTGTCGTGCCTTCGTTTGGGGACGATGTGTGTTCTCAAATTAGGGGCTGTTGGAAATTAAAATTGAATAGAAGAGATTTATTGCACCACTTAACTCCCTGGACACTAGTCATCTAACAGCATTTCTGATTGATTGATAACTTGAAATGCTCATTTCAATTGCCAATTATGACTACGCTTTAAACTATTTATGGTCAAACTTGCATTTGCAGATGATCTTATTAATACCTTCATTGATTGGTTCAAAATTGGACATAATATTCATTTTGTCCAATCAGCAGGTAGTGCTCATGGGGTTAAAGCCTCATCCCCCAACTTACTCCCGAAAAGTTAATATTTTTATACCATCAGAAATTTTTATACCATCAGAAAACTATGACAACATCATGATTGTGTGCATAAGTAAATTCTTGCAAATTCAGTCGTTTGACAAAAATATCGTCTAATTTGTATTTTGGGGCTGTCGTCAGCCAGAGAGTACAACAAAGTAGCCTGCAGGGCGTTGTTGCCGCTGTAATACATCTATTCTTATTATTTGTAAGCAACCAAATACTATACGTATAAACGGTAATAAGCGACCTCTACAGTTGAAATCCATTAACCCCCTATATGTAAGACATGACCATAATCTCTCACACATGGAGTATAGACTTAAATGCAGTCACCCATTCAGGTTAACTCAATTTGAAATTCACACTCCTTGTGTGGGAGATTAAGGTTGTCTTCCATACTGGTTTATAGATTTCAACTAAAATAGCCCAATGGTTGGATATTGGTGCCCTAGCATTGAAGGCTAGTAGGCTACCCTGCCTATAAAGAAAGATTATGTAATAAAAAGAATAATACTAAATCTTACCAGTTGGATGTGGTACAATTCTTCCATCTTCATTTTGGTTACCATGTCCATCTTCTCCACCACCTACCACCACTCTATCTAAATCTTTGCTTGGTCCGAAAGTCGGCACTTTGGTACGAGCCTTGGGCAAGGACGATGGCGTTTTCTGCCGCACATGTGAGGATCTAGGTGGTACCTGTCCCGTCCTGGTGATTTCCAGAAGTTCATCCCCCGTTAGTTGATCAATTGCTCCGTGCAAGAATCCGCGTTCGTCAAACCAGACTGAACCTCCGATGTGAGCAGTCTTGCGCTTCTTTGCACCGTAAAGTTTTTCTTTATCTTGCGGAGATGTCTTTTGCTTGACACTTAATGCGTTAGTTTCTCGAGCTTCATTCTGATTTGCAATGTGTTTAGCCAAGTTCGGATAGGACATTGCTGCGATACCTTGACCTGGAGCTGGTCCTGATCGTACTTGGGCAAGTGGCTTCCCTGCCGCACCCGATACATATATATGCCCATAAAGTCCATCTTTATTTACTGCAGGCTGCGCACTGTTAGGAGATAAAATTCTTGGTCTTGTATGCCCCACAGTGGTCAAATGTTGCTGGGCAAGTGAATTCAGCATGTTAGTTGCGAGTGGATTCATGCCAGCCCTTGAAGACTTTACGTACATGTTTGATTTGGGCGTAACCGGTGAAGAATACGTAGTCCGGACAGGGATGGCTTGCGCGACAGTTGCTTGAAGCGGTGGTAGAACACCTAGGGTTGCTGCGATTGAGGTAGCTATCTGGTTGGTTGTCCCTTGGATTAACGCCTTGTTTGGGCTCTTGGAGCGCATTGAGTTTAAGGAGTGGCGTAAGATGGACACGTAATGCTGACGATCTATCGCTGTGGGTGCGGTGGGTGGAATAGGTGCCACACTACTAACTGGTGAATGATTGGTCGCTCCCTGGCTTGGCAATATCCCACTGGCAATTAACTGTGCATTGGTAGGGAGCAAATTACTCGCCGACACATTTGCAATGTGGCCCACCGTAGATGCTTGCGGAATTACCATCCCACCGACAGTACTGACGACAAATGGTTGAGGGCGCTGCTGCTGTAGATGAACAGGCTGTGGTGTGGAAACCTGAACGGTAATGTATTTGGGTTGTGCGTTGGCTACCTGCATTTGTTGCGGACGCACTTGGACAATACCAGGTTGGTGCCCACCGATGATTTCAACGTCTGGAGAGGATACCTGCTGTTGCATGGGAGCTGCAACTGGTGTTTGTTGTAACACCCCACGCATTGGCTGTCCTACTGATGGCTGATTAATCAACCTCTGATGTGTTGTGGTTGCATTGATTTGGAATGGCCCTGAGTGACGTATTGGTGCTGCTGATGTTTGATTGTTGTTGATCAGATATGAGCCACGACCGAGAACCGTTGGCAAACTTTGCTGCGTCGCACCTGTGGTGTACATTTGTACAGGACTATTAATCGCCTGAGGCGTCAACATGCGATGGATGGGTTGCAGCGAATTTCCACTCACGACCAATCTGGCGTCATTCATGACATCTTTCTGCACAAGAATCTTGTTCTGTATACTTTGCATTTGGTGTAGAGGAGATATCGTTGGTATAACTTGTATCGTTGGCGGCCGGTTGAGTCTCGTTTGGCATTGGTACGGCGCACGAGGTGTCAACACCATCGGTTGCCGCCCTCCGCCGCGCATTCTTATGCGACCACGCACTCTTGTTGGACCGAACGCTGAGGATTCCGTTCCTCCAGGTTGAGAGAATTGTTCTTTCGAGGCAGGTTGTACAATGGTGTAATATTGTGGGGGTGGCAAGGGATGAGTTGGGCTTACTATCGGCGATCTCGGAAGAGGTGCCATCTTGGGCATCTGCGTCGGACTCAGTACACGCTGAACTGGCAACTGAGGCGCTGGCAATTTGGGTGATTTAGGCGATAACATCGGAATAAACACCTGGTCTAATTTAGTCTCCGAAGTGTTCTCAGAACTCTGTCGATCATCTCTGATCTCAATGACCCCTGGACTGCTGCGTTTCTCGCTGGTCGTTAAACAGGACCGCAGAATCGGTGAGGTTTGCTGCGGTGCTACGCACACCGCTTTCTTTGGTGTCACCATGTCTGGATTAACAACTTCCGGTTCACTAGTACTTGCTTTTGGATTAGGTGATGTTACAGGACTACAAACTTCAACCCCATCCTTCTTAGGAATGGATAAGTCTAGAGGAGCTGCACTGCCACTTTCTACGACAGCATCTTCAGACCTATCACTAAGATTGGAAGCAACAGATTCGCATGGCCATGTATCAACAGAGTCTTGAGACGAAACATCATCCTCTATTTCTCTTATATTGGTATCAATTATTGCACTGAATAGTTCTTCTGCAGGACTTATTTCCTCCTTTGAGGATTCTTTCTCTACATAATTTTCACTTAGTAGAGGAAGACTATCACTTAACTTTTGTCCACAGGTCTTTTTTACTTCTTTCTTATCCAAAATCACTGTCTTAACCACCGTCTCTGTTACGTCTTTCTTATCCGCAGTCGTCGTCTCTTCAAATGCGCTGTTCTCCTTTGTGTTGGAAGAGAGCTGTTTGCGTCTTCTCAAAGCCAAGATGGTCAAGTCCTCCAAGGTTTTCTTATATAAAGCCGAGTCTTTGTATCCTGCTTCCGCTACACTAGACTTCATATTCCCTGTTGTCATTTCTGCAGATACATGTATCGTCTCCGAAGATTTTGCCGACTTTCTGTGTGACTTTTCAGAAGCTGCCAAATCGTTTCCTGTCTCTGGAGACCAATCTGGGTCACCAACAGTTTTATCTTTCTTATATAAAGCTGAGTCCTTGTACTCTCCTCCTTCACAAGACCTCACATTGCCTGTCAACGTTTCTCCAGATATTTGTATCCTCTCCAGAGATTTTACCGCCTTTCTGTGCGACTTTTTAGGAGCAGCCGAATCGTTTCCCATCTCAGGAGACCAATCTGGGTCAACAACGGTTTTATCTTTCTTCCAACTCATAGATCCGACTCTCTTTGTTTTCCTTGTTCGTTCTCTAGGTTTTGGTGGCGGATCATCGGCCAACATGAAGTCATCCTCATCAGTCTGTACATCATCATCAACTTGAATGAAATCCGTTTGGATCTTTGGCTTCAGAGTCCTACCGGATGCTGATACGAGTCTTTCCTCAAAATCAATTTCCATTCTTTCCATTGTCCTTCTGCTGCTGTTTCGTCTCGTCATCTTCTCCTCCTCACCGATATCATCACATGAAACGTCCCAGTCATCTTCCGCCTGGATCTTCGGTGTTCTATCTCTTAGTTTCCTACCAGTATCGTCCACCTGGACTTTCTGTGTTCTATCTCTTAATTTCCTACCGGTATCCTTCGCCTCATTGACAGGTTTCTCTTTACTTCCACTACACACAGATCTATCCACAGAGTTCTTCCTCGGTCTTCCGCGCCCTCTCTTCGGTTCTACTTTATTGATGGTATCTGGTATTCTTGATCTTCCATGAGCTTCTGTGTTGACATGTGTGATTTCACTGACCTCTTTTGCAACTTCTTGAGTATCAGTCACCTCATTGACAGGTTCCTCTTTATCTTCGCTACACACGGAACTATCCACAGAGTTCTTACGCTGTCTTCCGAGCGATCTCTTCGGTGTGATTTCTTTGACCTCTTTAGCAACATCTTGAGTATCCTCCACCTCATCGACAGGTTCCTCTTTACCTTTGATACACATGGAACTATCCACAGAGTTCTTCCGCGGTCTTCCGAGCCCTCTCTTCGGTGTGATTTCTTTGGTATTCCTTCCGCTTCTACGAGGCCCACCTTCAACAGAAGCATCCTCTAATATCTGGTCCTTGTTTTCCTCTACAAATTGTGCAGCGCGAATTACAGATTCCTTCGCACTCCCCCCAGTTTTTTTTGGACGGGGAGCTTTGCCTTTGCGTCCTGAAGATCTATCTGGAGTCACTTTGACATCACTATTTCCACTGGTTGCAGATGAAGCACCACTTGGCGTTCTTGACCTGATTTCTCGTCCAGCTTTCTTCTCATCGTTTTTATCCAAATCTCCTTCAGTCTTCGTACATTCGTCATCATGTGCATCATCATCATCACCTGTTTCGGCTATTCTAAGCAGTCGTCTCGCGGTGCTTCTCATCGGGTATTTCTTCCGTCCTGGTTGACTGATATCGATCACGTCAAGGTTGGATTCTGGCACAAAATCATCAAAATCAGTCAAGCTCTCACTCTGTCTTCTGTACTGCTTCTTGGGATGATTGCCAGACTGTGTTTCTCCTGCTGCCAAATTGGACGTCTTCTCATCACCCTCGGCATTCGCAAGACTTTCCACACCAGGTGTCACCTTCAATGCTGGTTCGCTTTCGTGTCTTTTTCGTTCATCTGCTTTCTCCTCTGGCTCTTTACCTCTTGCCAGCTGAACTTCTACAGATTTCTTGATAAATTCTCTCAGGGCATTCTTCCAATTTGGGGAGATGCACCGTGGATCTTTCTTAGCCTGTGATGACGAATCAGATGAAACACTTGTCTTTTCAACTGTAGCAGCATTTCTTGATGGTATAATATTAAACACATTTCTCTCTTCACTCTGCAATTCTTTCCCAGCTTCTGGTGCCGCTGATTTATTTGCAATTGCCGTCTCTTTCTTACTCATCTCACCAGCACCAGGAATCCTGTCATCTCCAACCTCCTCTTCATCATCCAGTATTTCAATCACATCATCGTCATCACTTTCTTCATCAGCTTTGCCTTCCTTCTCACCGTCACCCCTCGCTTCATCACTATCTAGAGTCTTTGACGCCAAAGCATCCTGCACCGATTGTTCAACTTCTTCCCTGTTACCAAGCATGCTTTCATTGCTGGGATGAACGTTCTCTTGAGCGGTGGTATTTTGTAGCGTCACATTTGCTTCTGACGAACCAAATTGATGTTGCAGACTTGTTTCATCATTACACGACTCATCTACCTTGCTTGGAATGCTGGTATTTGCAACAGAATCCAGTCTTACGTCGTTATCTTCTATTGTCTCAGTAACAGGTTCTTCGTTCTCTTGCATGTTTACATTGTCTTCTCTGCTTTTGATTTGTTTAGGCAGAACCTCTTCAAGAATATTGGCTAACATCCCAGATGGTCCTTGATCGCTGGAATCGGAGAATACCTCGCAGTCGGATACCACATCAACCTCCACAATGGAATCCCCATCACTGTCCTCATCCTCCCTAACTTCATCTGCTGGTACTTTATCTTCTTCAACGTTGGGGAGATCTTCCATTTGATCTTCAAGATTCACAGATGCATCATTTGTTAAATCCCCACTTGAAGACTGACATCTTAGATCATGCAAGACAACAATGGGTGTCTTTGTCACTGAGACAATCACCTGTGATGGAGATGACGGTGGTGTTTGGAAACTTTCGTCCGATGACTGCGCAGATTCCTGTGGCAATGTTTTCACACTTCTATCCGGACCATTGTCTCTTTGAATCAGCATGTCCTCATCAGCAATCTTTTGAATCTTATCATTCTCCAGTACCTCAGTAATTCCATCGTCATGGTTCGTAATGGTATCCATTTCCTTGTCTCCTGGAGTTGATGACGACTTCACTTTCTGGACATTCTCTTCAACTTGTTTCTGTTCCTGGTGAATAGTGCCCACTTCGTTTGTTTCTTCTGTATCATGAAGACTGTCTTTCTTTCCACTCTCACCTTTTGTTGACTTAAATATGTCAAAGATGTTCATACCTCTTTCAAATCTGTTTACAGTTACAGGCACTTCCGATGCCTCCATATCTTTATTGATCGAATGTTCTGATTCATCAGGCACTTTGATGATTTCCATGGATTCGGGACCAGACTTCTTTGCCGTTTCCAATTTTACAAGGATCCTATCTTCAGCATTATCCACAGCAGTGTCTTCTTTTTGAGGCATACTCACAACATCAGCAGATGGTGTCCAATTTTCATCACTTTCTTTCTCCTCAACATCAAGAATATCTTTTGGTACAATACTTGATTCATCTGCCTTAAGTCCGACATCTGCTGCTTCATCTCCGTCAATAGTTGTCTTAGGCAAGTCCACTTCTGATGAATCTGTTGTCAAATCTACAACCTGTTCATCTGCACCTGTCTCAGATGTTGACTCTTCTTGAGCTACACTTGCCTTTTCCACTTTCCCGTCCACCTCTTCATCAAGCATGCCATGATCGGAAGATACCTCCTTGGATACTACGACTGCTTCATCTTTCTGAGCAGAAGTTGCTTCATCAAGATCTTCAGACTCTCCACCTGGTAAAGTATTACTGGATGATGATGCAGTTGTGCCATCAACAAGATCACCTGCAGGTGATCCTGAAAGTGATGCATGCAATTCTTTCTCTTCAGCTGGAACATCTTTGCTTTCTCCAGCATCAGTCTTAGAGGTGTCCATTTCTGGAGCATCACTGGGAGGTAATCTAGAGCCACCATTTTCACCAGTAAGATCTTCTTGACTTGAAGTTGCCTTGCTGACATCTTCAGATTCCCCATCCAGCAAAATATCACTGGATGCTGCTTCTGGAGAGCCTTTCACAAGATCACTTTCAGCTTTATCAGATGGTGATACGATTGATTCTTCCTCTTGAGCTGAAACATCTTTGCCTCCTCCAATGTCAGCCTCACTGGTTTTTAGTGAACCATCACTTGCAGATAACTTAGGGTCATCACTTACACCTGTCGCAAGTTTGGTGTTATTCGTTAGGTCAACAACATCATCATCATCATCGGAGCTTGATAGTGTAAGATGAAATTCACCATCAGAGCTAGTTTCACCTGCGTCAAAGCCAGGAGGTATTCCAGACTCGCTATTTTCTCCTGTATCAATACAAGGAGGTATTTCAAGCTCGCTAATTCCACCTGTATCACTACCAGGAGGTATTTCAGACTCTCTAGTTTCATCTGTATCAATACCAGGAGGTATTTCAAGCTCGCTATTTTCTCCAGTATCAATACCAGGAGGTATTTCAGGCTCACCAGTTTCATCTGTATCAATACCAGGAGGTATTTCAGGCTCGCCAGTTTCACCTGTATCAATACCAGGAGGTATTTCAGGCTCACTAGTTTCACTTGCATTTGTAAAGTCCATTCCTGGTACAGGTAGTGTAATCAGATATATGGCTGTCAACATTCAAATCCTTATTAAGGGTGTCTTCCATTTTAGGTTCACTGTGACTATCATCCTTAGTTTCCTCTCGTCCTGTTGATTCTATTTCATCTTCAGCAACATCTCCAACATCCTCTGGATTTGACTTCAAAGGTTGGACATCTTGATGCTGTGATTCATCTGATGTAGCTTGACTTGAAGCACCATCTGGAAGTTGTAAGCATTCACCTTGTTCCGATTCTTTCTGTTGATCATCTACCATTTGTGGCATACTAGTGTCTTCCTGCTTATGGTCATCCACCACTTGTGACATATCAGCCTCTTCCTGCTTGCCTTCATTCATTATATCCACTGTAACCACATTGTCATTGTCACTACCTGAATCTTTAGCACACACTTCATCAACATCACTTTCCTGAACAACTTTCTTTGCTTCAGGACTACCAAGATCATCCTGAGTTTTCTCCTTTTCATCTCCCACCACCAGTATTGCACATTCCTCTTTCTCTCCCTGAGATAAACTACTTGCTTCGTTTCCAACTAAACCTTCACCAACATCTTTGGCAGCTGGCACACTACGGTCACCTTCAGCTGATGGTTCTGATTCATCGACTACTGCAAGAGGTTGAGGTTCACTCACAGATTCTACACTTTTCGACTCTGCAACCAATTCTACATCCTCCGTCTCCTGACTTTGATCTTCTACCTGCTCTTTGGTGCTCAGATCATCATGTTCCAAATCAGTAGCTTCAGCATCTTCAAGCTTATGCTCCAGGTTGGTATCGTCAGCTTGATCATTTGCTGCTACTAATTCCTCCTTTTGTTGCCCTGTACTAGAACCACTCACACCAGCTTTGTCAATATCTTCATCTTTAGACTCAAGATCATCGTTACCAGGCATGCCAGGATCGGCTTCTTTACCCTTGCCGTTGTCAATGCTTTCAACAATTTCCCGACTCTCCGTTGAAGACTCCTCCACGGCAGATTTCTCTGTACTTGAATCAATCTCGGCAGCTTTGTCAATATCTTCATCTTTAGACTCAAGATCATCGTTACCAGGCATGCCAGGATCGGCTTCTTTACCCTGGCCATTGTCAATGCTTTCAACAATTTCCCGACTCTCCGTTGAAGACTCCTCCACGGCAGATTTCTCTGTACTTGAATCAATCTCGGCAGCTTTGTTGATATCTTCATCTTTAGACTCAAGATCATCGTTACCAGGCATGCCAGGATCGGCTTCTTTACCCTTGCCATTGTCAATGCTTTCAACAATTTCCCGACTCTCCGTTGAAGACTCTTCCACAGCAGATTTCTCACCATCTGTTCCTACCTCTTTATTTTCCGTATCCACAAGCTCAACTCCCAAGTCACCCTCATCACTTATCCCATCAGGCAAGTTCTCCATAAACATCACCACTTGATCTAGCGACTGTTCCTCTGATAACGCTTCCCCAATCAACTTTTCGACAGATTCTAACGAATCGTTGAACGAATCGTCCAATTCAATATTGATCTCAATATTATCTGCATCCTCCTGGTTGATATCGCCACTTGCAATGTCAAAGGTTGTTTCCATGGAGTCAGCACCGTGTGATTGTGCAGCAGCATCGTTCAGACTCGCCACCATTAGACTCAAGTTGTCCGTCAAATCACCCTCGTCATCTAATACTGGACTCGGTGATGTTGTGCTCGGAGATGGTGTACTCATTTCTCTGACAACACTCTGAGGTAGATGTTTCAACGTCTTTTCCGACAACCCAGCTGATTTCTGACGAGGCCAAGAAAGACTTAGCTTATCTTCACTAGAAGTCCGTTTTCGCTTTCTAGTTGATGAAAAGCTACTGCTCAAAGGATCTTGCAGTTCGCGAAGCATGCGCAACTTTTTGAACTGAGCCGGGTCATACGTTGGGTCATGTGCCGTTGTCAGGTTGGTTTCTTCAATGATGCGCGGATTTGCGATTTTGTCCGGTTTGAATTCTGTAATGCGTACCGTGTAGACGCATCGTCGTCGTGGATCCTGTGTACTCCAAAATACCCTCTGGATCCTGGCGAACAAGAATAAAAAGTAAAATAATTTAAGTAAAATTTGACCCGCTTCTTAAATTGCACATAGTCTAATATGGTGGCTGGTATTTGGTGTTGCACAATGAACAAACCAATTTGGATTTTGTGGCAAGAAACATGCTCAAAATATGATGCAGTTTCTAATTGCTTTGCTACTAAACACATTTGATCATAAATCAAAATTAAACTTAAAGATGTAGCCCTGCTTTTGGTTAAGTTCCATAGGGAATTAGTTAAGGTTAAAATTTATCCATGTGAATTCTGTTCTGTCTGTCATCAAAGTAACAGGTGTAAGTCAGTTCTTCTGTGGTGAACTGGCCAAGCGGGGCTTCCTCTTTAAGCAATATTGTAAGATTTCTGAAACAATAAGATATTTTATACATCACTATTTCAATTCATTCCATGTATCTATTGTGAATATGATTGGACGATTGGCTGAATTAAATCCCAAGTTCCAAACAAAAAATTAAATAGAAAATTACCCCAAAACAACATTGTGGTATTTTAGATGTTAGTACATTTAATACAATCATGTGAAAATCAGAATTTAGAAAAACTATTCAGGGCAGTATTCTCATCAAATCTCAGGATATTGCTTCAATGCAAGCATGCTCTGAATTCACTATCCAATGTCTAGTATTTTTCTTCTTTTAAATGTGTTCTACCAAAGTGAGGTTAGTGATATATAGTCCAGTCAAAGTCGGTTTTGACTCACCACTAATTGCAACAGAATTTTTTTCACTGCTATGAATGTCAGAGATGTCCCCTGAACAGCATACAAAAAGTATACTAAATAAACTGGGTGGAAAGGTAGTTTTTGGCGGGAAAAGGTCATACAGGGGCCAAATTTCAAAATTGCTCCAATCATTTGAAAAACTATACCAAATTATTCCTCTAGTCATGAGGATTCAGAAAAAATATAGTTTGCCATATCTGTGATGTAAGGTCAAAGGTCAAATGTTGGGTTCAACAGAGGTCAAAAAACTAAAAATTGTCTGATTTTAACCAAAATGGACTCAAATTGTTCGGCTTGCAGTCATTTAAAGAATATTTGCACTGTTTAGGTTGTTTAATTAAATGCGTAACATCGAAAACTAGGTCGGGGACCTCTTTTATCCTGCTACCTAGGTAAAAAAACATCCAAGATACGGCAAACTATTCTTATTTTGGAGTGTTTTAAAGTACGAACACATTGAGACCATTTTAAAGCAGATCGGAGCATTTTTTCGAAGTTGACTCATGTGGAGCCCAAAATTTGACCTTTGACCTTTTTGCTTATAACTTGAGAATGGTACATCACAGATATGACAAACTATACTTTTTCTGGATCTTTAAGGCTAGAGGAATGCTTTGGTATAGTTTTTATAAAGATTAAAGCAATTTTGAAATTTGACCCCTGTATGACCTTTTCCTGCCAAAACTACCTTTCCACCAAGTATATTTTAGTATATATTTGGTATGATGTTCAGGGGACATCTCTTAAATGTATAAAAGTGAAAACAATTCTGTTGCAATTAGTGGTGGGTGATAGCGGTGGGTGACACCACTAGTTGTTTAGATTGACTGGACTAATAGTACACTTTGGCAATTCACTCAAAGTATTGGACTTGCACAAAATGTTCCCCCTTAAATGCTCTCACAAGTAAATAAAGAGTAAGTCTTCAAAACAAAGAATATACTTACTTGTATTCTATTGGAAACAGTGTATCCTTGGTTCCTGATAGAGGGCCAAGACGACCTAGGCTATCCAGGGTCAATGACCCCACCATGAAGTTGATCCTGTTGACCTGGACACCATTAATGAATTGTCTGTTCATCTTCATGCTTTCAAAACTCACACAAACACGGCGGAGGACGGCAAACATGTCATTATCAACAAGCTGGAAAGTAATCAACAAACACAAAGTATGAATAATAATTCCAAATATTTCAAAGCAAATACCCACCCACATGCAAAGGAATAAAATAATATTTGAAATTAGTCACCAATTTGGTTTTAATTAAGTTTTCTTTTGGTTGCAGGCACACTTCTGTATATACACCAGGCACAAAAAGAAACTCGTCACTTATAGTCATCCTTGCTGTTCAACAACCTAATAATTTTGGATTATTCTGAAATATACATTTTGTTAATTGGACGTTGCTTTCTCATTTGACACCCTGTTCGTGAACATCGAACAAGATTTGACCAAGATATGCGTTTCCAAACCGTCAAACCCCAAAATCAAAAGCTGCAATTTCAATTATTTTCAATGGGAACGCACCGTTGTATTGCACACAAGCACCACGGGCCAATCAATAAAGCACACAGTGTAACAGGCACAATTGAATCCTTAAAATTGCAACTTTTGATTTTAGGGTTTGAGGGTTTGGAGGCGCATATCTTGGCCAATTCTTGCTCGATTTTCACGAATAGGGTGTCAAATGAGAAAGGCAAAGTCCAATCAACAAAATGTATATTTCAGAATAATCCAAAATTATCAGGTTGTTGAACAGCAAGGATGACTATAAGTGACGAGTTTCTTTTTGTGCCTGGTGTATAGTTCATATAGCAAAACCTCCAATTGGGCTATTCTAGTTGAAACCATCAATGGTAGACATGACATTAATCTCCCATATACTAGGGGTATAGAAGGAGTCACCCATTCAGGTAACCACATTTGAAATTCTCATTCCCAGTGTGGTTACAATTAGCAAACCGATAATATCAACTTTAAACTGTTTATTTTAAAACTATTTCTTTTGAGGTTTTGTTTTTTTTACTTTTCTTTTCAATTTACAAGAATAAAACGATAATGTGATGGGTCAGCAGTGGCATAGTATCATATATATGCACATTTCCCCAATGGAAGTGAACATTTAAAAAATCCCAGTACAAATTGTGGAAAAATGGCAGATGAACCCTAATCATGCTCGGTGCTCGCTCAATCATGTTCTGTGCCCCCGATCGAATGACTCACGCTAAGCTACTGTGGGTCAGTTACAGCTTTTTGGAGTACAATAATCTATTCTCCTTAAAATCTGATTACTTGTTTCCCAATATGTGACATGATCAAGGGGAATGAGTCACATGTCAACCCTGGTCGAAAATGAGTTTTACATGTTTCTAAAAAGGACATTGAGAGCTTTCAGAAACTGGAAACCCCATGTTGATACGACTTTTCTTTTTTGAAGTTATGGCAATTTTATCAATCGATGAAAACAATATAAAACAAAAGAATTTTAATACTTTCTTTGCCAATATCTCAAAATCAATATTAGTGACATCCGACTCATTTCCCTTGATCGTGTCACATATATTTTCCCAAGTAAATTTATTACCTTTTTCCTGACCATCCTGGAATGTCTGGCACAGAATACTTTCTTGTCTTCCTGAAATAGTGCATTGACCTGTCTTGCACACATGAAATGGTAGTTGGCAGGGCAGTTAGGTGTACAGCAGCCGACGGTTGCACCCGTTTTGTGGCAATAATCACACCTCTGTTGGGGAGAAAAAAGTTAAATGTTGAGAAATGTAATGCATCAAGAAAAAATACTTGTTACTGATATTTTTAGTTGCAGTTTCCATTTATTACCGGCGAGGCTTTTGATCAGACGCAAGCTTAAAATCTGTTACCTTCAGGCCGAGTGGTCAAAATATCATTACTATCCTCAATATCCATACTTTTCTAGTACAATATTTATATGAGCAAAGATAATCACTGAACTGGAATCGACCCAATAAATTGGTGTGTGAAATACTAATGTCAGAGTTTAAGGGATTTAGTAATTACCTCAACATACATGCATGAGAATGGCTTTTTTGAAAACTGTCTGAAAATTAAGCGTGTGAATTCGGCCTTAAAAGGCCCAAAACAGACCGAAAATAAACATGTTAATTTGGACAACAAAACTGCCCTCATGCCTGGACATAATTAATAATAGGGCAATATCGATCGATCAATGCTGCAAGTAGGATTATAGTGACCATTCCACTATGGTAATTCCTTGGCGATAGTTTTAGAGAAGACTTAATTGGAGAAGTCTAAAAGAATTTTTTTTTTTCAGTCAGGGATACTGGATCTGATTCTTCTATATGCTGCAATTGTGTTTGTATCCAGATGGGTATGCCGCCTTACTCACCATCTTACAGCCTCTGGAGATAGCTGTGTGTACATTAATCAATGAACCATCCACTTCTTCAAACACTTCAGCAGACCATAAGGCACAGTTGATGTGGATCCAATCATTCTGGAGGCAAAATCAAATAAATTGGACAAAAATGTTAAATAATCAGACCAGAAAAGTCGCCACAAATACAACACATTACACCGAGAAACTGACTTACACCTGTTACTTTGATGACAGACCAAATAGAATTAAAATAGGTTTTAGAAGGTTTTATTTCAAACTCTAATGGTGACCCACAGGTCAAATTGCTAGAATTGTACATTAAACACACCTAAAGAGACACAATGCAATTTGCAGGCAGCAGCTTAATCAGCGCCAATATTGCAACATTGAAACAAACAACTTTACAAACATCCAATCCAACCCAATCCCCCAGTAGGCAATGAGGATAAAGTGCCTTGCCCAAGGACACAACACGTTGGCACGAGCGGGGCTCGAACTCGCAACCTATGGATTATGAGTCAGGCGCCTTATCCACTCGGCCACAAGGGCTCCCATGCACAAATGGATAAATTTCAACCATGAACTTGAACCATAAGTGGGATGGCCTCTTTAAATGGGATTGGAGCTAAAGGTTGTTCAGCTTATATTATAATTGGTGCATGCTTAAATGTGATTTTACACAATTGTGAGCTGGGACTCTGTTGACACATAGAGAAACCAAAACCACATATTTTGCTAATTATAAGTCGAACAAACTTAAGTCTACCAGTGTTATTGGAATGATCATCACTATAATGTCCATGCTATTATGTCCACAACAACAATGAAACAATACACCCCTACAGTAGGCCTAGCCTACAGAACACCCCCATAACATAAACGCCTTTAACAGGTCCTTACCTGACCACAATACAGCAGTCTGCCAGCATTGTTGGGATCATCATCGCTATATTGGCCACACAATGCACAGCGACGCAAGTCTTCAATGCTGGGATCTGGAGGAGGTGTCTCAGTACGATTGCTGTCCGATGCTGAAATGAGAAACAAAATGCATATTGTATATCATATATGTTATTTATCAAAATAATTGCATGATATGATCCACATTTTGTGACCTACTACCGGGAAACGAGTATAAAGTCGCAAGTTGGTAGTTTAAAAATGCCCTGGATACTGAGTTGATGTTTTTGTTTGCCGCGCACCTGTTCAAGTCAGTAGTAATTAAGTATGTCCTTCGTAAATGGCCCATTGTGCCACCATTCACAAAGGACATACAGACATACTTCTGGCTTTAACAGGTGCATGACAGGAACATCAACTCAGTAGCCAGGGCATTTCAAAACTACCAACTTTTTTATCTTCATTTCGTGGTGACAGGTCACATGAGTGAATCAAAAGAAAGAAATGCTGCACTTGATTTTTTAGTTACAGGCAATATGAGAATTTTCACAATTTGTTTTTATTGATTTCATAATTTTGCAGGATTAACTTGGTTATCATATCTAATTCGAGATTTACAGCATTTGCTACATTTTACCTTTGGAAACAAGGAATATTTCAAGGTCCAAAACAAAATGTCACAATTTTTCACAATAGTCCTACCCCTGCATGTTATTAACCCAATTCTAAGCTATTCACAATAAGGCGCCGCCAGCAGTTTGCGATATAATCGGGATGTATCATGGGAAAAGGTCGACATCCAAGTCCGCGCAATACGAATATTACCATGCTATTACATAGGAACACATGACAATATTTTTTAGTTTGTCAATTTAACGGTGTTACACGCGAATCGATACTCAATAATACTTAATAATGTGATTTGAAATGTGCACAATTAATTTTTTTCTCTATCGATTTGCGTGTAATACCGTTATATTGACAAATTAAAAATATTGTCACGTGTTCCTATGTAATAGCATGGTAATATTCGTATTGCGCGGACTTGGATGTCGACCTTTTCCCATGATACATCACGATTACATCGCAAACTGCTGGCGGCGCTTTATTTATTGTGAATAGCGAAATTGATTCAAGTGTTCTTCTGCATTAATTGATCAGCAAATCAGACCACACATTCTATTTTGAGTGCTATTTTCGACTTGTTAAAAATTACGCTACTTGAGGGCCATTTACTGTGACCTAGCAGACCGACCTGCTGTGCCTGAATGCTAAAGAGTGTGGTAATGACCTATTCCAGTTGAAATCCATACACCCTGTGGAAGACGAGAGCACGGTGGCTCAGTGGTTACTGCCTTGGACTCATAATCTGAGAGCTTGCTCGGCGTGCACGGGTTTCGATTCCCGTCCCACCACCGTGTTGCGCCTTGGGCAAGGCGCTTTGCCTCGCTTGCCTCACCCCAACCAGGTGCAATGGAAAGCTGTTAGGGTAGTCACAGTCGTTGTACTGATGGACCCTCGCCACTTGTAGGCTGCAAACGTGGTTTCGACATATTCTAATGACGGCGGAATAAATGTAAAGCGCTTAGAGGCTGTTTACGGCATAAAGCGCTATATAAATGTCTACATTTATTTTATTTATTTAAGACATGACCTTAATCTCCCACACAGGGAGTGCAGATTTTCAATAGAGTCACCCATATAGGTAACCCCATTTGAAATCCACATTCCCTGTGTGGGATATTAAGGTCATGTGATCCATAGAGGGTGTATGGTTTACAACTGGAATAACCAGTAGCCTGCTTACCTTCAGAGTTAGTATCTGATATCTTCTTGATAGCTGGTGTAAATTTCTTGAGAGGTGATGGTTGGAGTGTACTTGGTATATGTTGATTCCTGTGTTTCCACTGGGCATATTCATGGTCTCTGTGAGGAGGTAGTACAGCATCTGGCAGCATACCACTGAAAACAATAAAAAAACAGAGAAAGAATTAATTGTTAATACATTTAGTACATACAAGTGGAATTTCAGTATGTGTTTGTAAGTGAGAAATGCACAGTCCTACCATGGTTCAGCCATGAGGACTGTCTCAACTCCAATCTTTCCTGATAATCTTTTCCTCTCTGTGCCACCTGTACAAAACCCTTAGTCACTTCACCCTTCTCCTTATCAGGGTTGTAGCTAAGCTACAGTGGGCAGTAGTGAGCGACAGCAGTTTTGGAGCCCATTACTCAGCTGTAATTTCAGTACTGGAGCCCAATACTCGGAGCTCAAAGTCGCACAATTTTATTATATTATAATTAATCAAGAATTACACTGTCAATTTTGGCAACAAATTGCCAAATATGCAAGATTTTCATCAAATGTTACCCAGAAATATCCTAGCTACAACCCCGCTCCCTATATACCCCACTCTACAACCTTAACCACTGTGCTGCTAGTTCTCTGTTCATCCATTTGCCCCATTTATTTAAGGTGGCATTTTATCCCCACCTCTTGTAGTCCATATACTTTGTATGTGGTTGGTTTACATGTATTTTGCTTTTATTTATTACTTTTGCAGTATTGCAGCCTCTGTCACTATCAGGAAGGTATTAGAGTGGTTTGATGAGACAGGTGTCCTATTCAATTCTTAGCAAATCAATGCTGTATTGATTACATATCTGCTCCATTGCATTTACACCACAAACCTCCTTTGATAGTAAATGGAATTTGTCCAGTGTGACTTCACTTACTTTGGATATTTGATGCTTTCTTCCCAGCATGACGAGTTATTAATGTTGAACCATGGAAACATCTTCTCCATCACTTTAGTGAACACCGTCCTGGCTACTCGGTTGTTTTTACGCACCGTCTGGCTCGTCTCGCGTAACATGGAAGACTGGATGATGCGGACACAATCATTGCAAAATTCAATCTGAAATAGCAAACATTATATTCAAATTGAAATTTTTCTTTTGGCTATTCTAATAGGTCTAGCTTTACCAATTTTACCATTATTGGAATGCGATGGTGGGGACAACAATGGACATTTTAGCCATACGATAAGAGCATATTAAAACATAATCAGTCAGTCACCGTATTTGAAAAACAGAGCTCATACCCTAGACAAACAGTAATTAACTATCGCAACCAGGATCCATTCAGAGCGTTTTGTTCATAAGAATTTTGTTCTAGCTCAATTTTTCCCACAAGAGCTGGCTAATGACACAGCAAGTTCAGTAAACTTACATGTACCAATCAAGCTCACTTGAGCATTTGGCTGCTGTAATGTAATGTTGTTTTCACTCCTGGTCGTAGGGAAGCATGGCCTAGCATTTTCTGCACTCAAATATTGACACAAATACAGCCGACACACAAGTGGAATTGTATGTGTTCTTATCCTAAGGCTTGATATAAGGGACATCAATTCTGCCCCATGTGCATGACTTTTCTTGGGAGGAAGACAAAACCCAAACTTTTGTTTTGATATCTTATTGGTCTTAAATCAAGAACTGCAAAACTTATGGAAATATGCAATTATTGGCTTCCTTGACTCATTTCCTATGTATTACTATTAAGAGATACACTGCAGTTGCTAAAACCAGGCCCTTGCAACTCCTATACATGTGTAATACAAAAATCTGGGGACAGCGCCAATGTATAATTTTGTATTAACACAACACTAGCAATGCATTCGAAGCAGAATCTTGCTACCGCCACACGGGAGGCTACATACGGGGCATCATTCAGCATATTGTTGCAAAGACTTAGTCAAATTGACATCACTTGACAACATGATTGACATCATAAATAATTAAACTGGAAAACTTCTGGCTCCTGCCATCCCACTCACCCTTAAGACTTGTTAAGAATACAAAGTCCTGTTGCTCTACGAAAATGGAATAAAAACAAGTCACCTATCTACTCAAATTACTGGTAATTACCACCCTTGACAGGTTTCACTCCCAGCCCACTATTAGGCACAAGCCTACTGATGATGACCAGTAACGCATTGTCTGCCTACTTTTTTACTCGTCCTGGTCTGGTCAGTTAATTGCTCATTACCTCAAGGATGATTATTGTTGAATTTGTGGCCACACTTCTAAGCCATTATTGACAGCTAATCAGTATGGATCAGCAGGGGTACAATAATTTTTTTTTCGTAGCAAAATTGGACTATACTTACAATTGAGTTGTATGCTCCAGCCTGGACTTTGGCTTTCACCATCAGGAAGTCTCTTGGAGCGTTCTTGTCCTCCTCTGGCTTCATGTTGGCTTTAAATGGAGTGGAGAACATTGTTGACTGTACCTGTTGAAATGAACATGGGAACCAGTGAAATTATTCATGGATTCATGTTCCCCGACTTTTCAGCTGACTTCAGCTGACAACGGTTGAGTGTTTGACAGCCCTCGAATTAAGGATCTGAAGGGGCACGGCAACTTTTTTAGGGCAAGTTGATAATTGCCTTGGATTTTCACTGAAAAGGCAAGGCAGCACGGCAATTTGTAATATTTCAAAAGGGCATCAAGGCAACTGTTGGAAATTTGAGATGGGCACCAAGGCAATTTTTCAAAAGCGAATAGATGCATTGCCGTCAGCTGAATTCGACACCAAAGTAAAATTCGACTCTCAACTTTACACTAAAATAACCTGATTGCTTTAAAAAACCTGCTTTAAAAATAATACAAAGCAATCAAAAATCAACAGTTTAATTTACTTAAATTTTGCGATCCCTAGTTCTGAGCTGCAAAACTGACTCGAAACAGCGATGAAACAGCTGTAACTTTGGTAATAATATTGATAAAATTCGCCAGGATAAAAACTATTTCGTGCAAAAAATATCTAGAGATGGGCTTACATGTACAAGATAAGACGATACCGGAAGGGTATCGCCATCGGTTTGCAATGGGAAGTCAATGTTTGCTAATCGAGAGATCAATTGATTTGCCCAGCGCGCAGCGCTCAGATTTTGTTCATGACACGAGGTCGAGGAAGCTTAGCTGCTTAGTTACTAACAGCGTTTCTGATTGGTCGATAGTACGCTGAAGGTATTTCTCTGACCAATCGAGAAAATGAAGTCAGATTTCTAGCAAGTAGATAATGTATAAAAGCCGATGTGATTGGCTGAATATATAAGCTTACGTAGGGGTAATGAATATTAATTCACAACAAACTATTGTGTATACTGTGATTGATAGCTGGGTTACGATGCTTAAAATAGCTATCGTGTTCAAGATTTTCGATTTAATTTTCCACAATTTTGCGGGGATTTAACCAGTACTTGTTAATGATTTTATAATGAAGGAGCAGGGCTGGCGGCTAGGGCACCCACGGCAACTTCATTTAGGGCACGGCAAGTGACTGCCGTCGGTAAAGGACATATTTTGAGGGCATTGCGGCAATGGGGGTGGGCACCCACGGCAATATGCCGTCGGTGCCGTGGGTTAATTCGAGGGCTGGTGTTTGAGCCTGGCAACCTCCCTCACCTGAGCGTACACTGAGTTCTGAACTTGTCAGCGCTCACAAACAAGCTCCTTTTCTGCACTTTATTTGCGCTAGTCTATAGTCACTAGAATACAAAGGATCAGAGATTTGTTGACTTGAGAAAAACATGACAATTTCATTGAAGTTCAAAACTTTTGATCCAAACACAAAATATGTATTCCTAAATCCTAAGTTTTTAGATGGTACACCATTTTTCCTTAGGCACCAGAAACAAATTTGTTTGATCTTTGTATCGACTGTCCATGCTGCTTCGATGTTTGTTATTTTATAAAGTATCAACTAATTAATCAGAACTAACGCTAAATTTATATTGGTCAATATCACTGCAGGCACAAATTACACAAATTACCACCTTATCACAATCAACAATAGTAAATTAATTATAATAAGGATCGACCAAGCATCGAGAGTGAAGCTGTGCCCTGTATCATCCTGTTGAGACCACTTTGACCTTTGACCTTGCAGACTCCTCTCGCTATTTACTCTCGCTGATGAAAGATAGAGCATTGTCTGCAAATTCCAAGGCAGGAATTCATGTGCATGTTTGGAACAAAAGCAATTTAACTTCCATCATTTATAAATACAAACACAGAAGAACATTCATGAATGACCACCACAATTTGTTTTAACCATTTTGCAGATATTCACTAACCTGGTTTTGTGGTTGTTGCTGCAAATCCACCTCCAAGCTACTCAATGGCTCTCCATGAATCACTTTGTCAATCACCGTTGCCATTAGCGACATCACAGAGTCATCTCCGAGAGAACCACCGCCACTAGCAGACGGCAGAAGCATATTACTCGCAGCCGGTGGACTATTCATTGGCGACATTAATGACCGTCTTGACACAACCGCTTGCGATGCATCCGGATTCTTCCCCTGCTGTAAGGAAAGACGCGTAACCCTTCGGCTCGCACCGTGCACCGCCTCCGTGATATCAGTCTCTGGAGCGCTGTCTGTTGATTCACTCCTACTCCTATTAACAGAGCCAGGCGTTGTCGACATATCTGCTGACAAATCCAACGAGTCTGTAAAGCTTACATCAGCAGCGCCTTGTTCAGCAGTTGCATCCGTTGCCTGCTCCACAGTCACCTTTGTTTGCGAGCTGTGTTCTCCGGTAGACGGCGCAACGGAATCGGTACTCATGGGTTCAGGAGTAGCAGCTTCAGTCTGTTCTGCAACTTGTTCAGCATTAATAGCCTTACCGCTCATATTCGACGGCTGCTCAACAGTCACCTTTGTTTGTGAGTTGTCTTCCACAGCAGATTGCACAACAGAGTTGGTCGTCATCGGTTCAGAAGTAACAGCTTTATACTCTTCAGTACTGTCTGCAGCACCTTGGGATGTATTTATTTCAGATGCTTTGTCATCATTTGATACAATTTGCATGGCTTGTTCTTTATCGCCTTCACTAGATGTTCCTGTCACTGATTCGCTTTCATGCATTTTCTTTTCACTTTTCAAGCTTACTTCATCATCAAGTGTATCTTTTGCTACTTCTGTTTCACAAATACCTTCTTGACTAGAACCTGACCCTTGACCTTCTTGTTTACTTTCACCTTCTTCTACACCGATTTCTGGCTTATTTTGACTTTCTGTCTCACCCTCTGTCACAGATTGATTTTCAACCTCTCTTTCGCTATCTTTTCCCTGATTTCCAGTGTCTGTTTGGCTTCTTTCTTGCACAGTTTCCTCAACATGCTCAGGTTGACTATCGCCTTCTTCTTGGCTACTTTCTCGCACAGTTTCCTCAACATGCGCAGACTGACTACCCGTTACTTTTTGGTCACTTTCTAGCTGATTTTCATCTTTCCGACTACTTTCCGACAGAGTTTCACTTTCTTTGGTATTAGCTTCATCTGCATTTTTGGCTTCCGTGCTCTCCTCAGATGATTCCTGGGATGATTCCACAGAAGCGAGTACTGATTCACTACTCTCAGGCACTGATGGCGTGGATGTCTTTAAAGCCTCATCCACATCAGGCTTAGTTCTTTCATCAGGAGCTTGCTCCCTTGCATTGAGTGCATCACCACTTTCAGGAGCATCCCCTTTTGATTGTTCAACTACAACTTTTGATGAAGCAGCATCCGATTTGTCTGGTGTCTTGCAAGGTTTCTTACTTTCGGTTGATTCAATATCAACCTCCATATCACTGGGTCCTTCAACATTTGACACCGTATCCTCCACCGTAATAACTTCATCAGTAGTCACAGAGGGAGATGATTCTTTGGAAGCATTTTCCAAATCCAATTGCTCATTCAAAGCTTCCCTCTTGACAGTCACACTCATTTCCTCCCGTAATGTCATACTATTTTTAGAATCGCTTTTAGGGTCACTACCAACTTCTGAATTTTCAGTCCTAGTTGGCGTAGATGAAATAGGACTTTTGGATCTTAAACTGCTATTATTAAAGGTCCTGAGAGCAGTTTGCAATGAGTCGCTGTCACATGACCCATCCAGAGGCGTAGTGCTTCTACTTTGTGAGTGCTGTTGCACCCCCTCTAGAGGTGTTGTGCTTCTACTTTGTGAGTGCTGTTGCGCCCCCTCTAAAGGCGTAGTGCTTCTACTTTGTGAGTTCTGTTGTGACCCCTCCAAAGGTGTACTACTTCTGCTTTGTGACGTGACATCGCTGAGTGCTGGTGATGCGGTGGACCGCCTGGATGAGTCTGCAGGCGATCTTGTTCGGTGACTCTTTTTCTTCTGGAATGGAATTGTAAAGTGTATAAGGGATCAATTTCTAGGTTTGATTGGGTACAAAAATACTGTTAAGTCTCAACTTACATTACAAATGTTTTTAATGGTCTGTCGCCATCAAGACACAACATTAATTGGGCTATTCCAGTTGAAATACATAACCCCCCTATGGAAGACATGACCTTAATCTTCCACACAGTGAGTGTGAATTCTAAATGGGTTTTTTTATGTCAAGCATATCTAGGCATTAACAGTTAAAATCTAGGAGATAACTCGGACGAAACTTCGGCCAGGCACAATTGACCTGGTGAAGGGGGTCGCCAGAGATGGCTGGTCAGGGCATTTTTACAGGATAGGCATGTGTAGCCAACAATCGGCCATTTTACCCTGATCGAAACGACTGTAACGATACCATGGTTCTGCCTTTTCCAGATCAGCCATGAGGAGAGCGGATTAGATTTTTTTAAATTTTGTTCACTTGTTGGCCAAATCATGCTTAATTTTAGACAAATGTTCATATTTTTACTCCCCTCCTAAAAACAAATTTGCCCACCTAAATTTTTATAGTAAATGTTTCAATACTTCCGTGGTCTGTAATGCGCGTCGAGAGTAAACACAGAAGTGATAAACAATCATACTGATTGGCTGATTAGTGCATTGAAGGGGAGGAGAACTCACCTCTCCTATGCGATCAATCACATCCATCGCGTCACCAAACCACGGAAGTGTAACTATAGTGCAGCAATGAATTACTCACCCTCTTATCGGGATATATGAGATGTGTAGCACTCTTACAGGCGAATATTGCTGTCATAACATTTAGGAAACCAGCTTGCATTTCTTCTGCTAATTCTATCTGCCACTTTGCCGGCCGTACCGGGTCGCATACCACACAGGTGTATGGTACTGTCTCAGGTAGATCAGTCATTATGTGGTACATGTCATCTAGACAGAATGCAAATATAAGAAATGTTTGTGAGGACTTCGCAAACTTTTTCCAGATTGAAAATCTATGTTGTAATATTGAAATTATTGTCATAACAAGTAATTATTGATATATGAATTGCAAAGTCAGTTTGACTACAGACAACTGCATCCCAAATTATCACAAAAGTTTCTTGATGCCAAATTGGCAAAGGTTTGTTCTAGGTCTGCTTCTTGAAATTACCCAAAATAAACCAATTAATATATTCTATTAACGTCTCAATATCAGACCAACTTTAGAATGTTGCCCTCCAACGATAATCCTAATCTCATAAACCAAACCTAACCCTTGCCCTATCCTTAAAACCTAATCATTCAAGTATTATCTCTTGCCAATCAATCATACACATGAATTAAGTCATCTGTAACAGAAGTATTGTATTTCCAACCAATCTCATCAAATTGCCAACTACTTTTTTATGATACAATGTATCAATCAGTCTTTTTTATCTTTCAATTTTTTGTTTGTTTTTTATCTTTCAATAATCGATCTGGATATAGTTGATCAATTGACCTTTAATAAATCAATCAGTCAGTCGATTTTACTTGTGAGTCCTTCACATTTTGCATGGCTCTACCTTTTACATTTGTAAAACTCCATCATCTTGGACTCAAAGTCTTTATTTTCAATCATTTGATCAATCAATCAAGCAATTAACCAATCAATCGTTTAATACATCATTCAATCTTACCTGTGAGTCCTTCACACTTTGCATGGATCCATCTTTGGCATTTGGCACACTCCATCATCTTGGATTCATAGTCGTCATCTTCATAACATCGATTACATACTGGACAGTAGTTACCTGGAAAGGCAAAATGAAAAGTTTAATCCATCAAGCAGTTGAAAAATTTGAAAACCTTATCCTATATTTGATTCTTTTAGAACTTAATGCTGCTAGAGTAGTTTACAATTCAGGTCAATGTTATGCTGCACTGGTCCATTAAAGAAGGCAAACATGGTCTCCAGTCCACTTTGTGCTTGCCAACATGGAACAGTTTAATTTGTCAAAATTTCAGGTGACATACAACATTGGTATAAAATGCTCCTGATTCAACACATCAAAGTCATGTATACGAAGAAACTGGAATTTTGCGGTTCTCGACTTCTGTGGTTCTCTACGCAAAGCGTCGGCCGCAATGCCTCCACCCTAGACATGACCTTAATCTCCCACACAGGAGTTGTAGACACCCATTCAGATAACTCAATTTAAAATACATATTCCTGTGTGAAAGATTCAAGATAATTCTAGCACAGAGGGTGTATGGCCTTCACATTGAATATCCATCCGGCTTCAAAATACTCTCTTCCGCAGACTTACCTTTATCAAATAACTTGTCACAGTCCTGACATAATGAGAAGTCATGTGACCACTGGGCACTGGAATGTTGACCTGGTGTGGTAGCTCCACAGCTTTTGCATTTGACACATTTGGTACACACCTGTCAATTATAATAATATATTTTATAGAGATTTATATAGCCTCAAAGCATGTTACATTTATTCCGCTGTCATTAGAATATGTCGGAACCACGTTTGCAGCCTACAAATGGCGCAGGGTTCATCAGTACAACGACTGTGACAACCCCTTACAGCTTCCCATTGCACCTGGGTGGGGTGAAGCAAGCGAGGTAAAGTGCCATGCCCAAGGATGCAATGCGGTGGTGGGACAGGGACTCAAACCCACGCACGTCGAGCAAGCTCTTAGATTATGAGTCCAAGGCTGTAACCACTGAGCCACTGTGTCCTCATGTTAGTGGCCTGAGGTGACTATGCAGGAAAAAGTGTGTGAGTTTTGGCTATTAAGCCTCAAAACAGGCTGAAGTATAAGTGTGAAAATTTAGAGTAAAAGAAACATGACCTTAATATCCCACACAGCAAGTGTAGATTACAAATGGAGTCACCCATTCAGGTAACCCCATTTGAGATACACACTCCCTGTGTGGAAGATTAAGGTCATGTCTTCCATAGGGGGCGTATGGTTTTCATCCACAATAGCCCATTACACAAATGATTAATGCAATGTCTGCAGTTACAGCTGAGGGGTGATATTATCTTGAATCAACTGAAATTGTGGGGATAATTTTTTTGTGGATATCTACTGAAAAATGTCATAAAAAGAGGATGCTAGGATCACAAAATAGTCTTTTCAAGAGGAAGTCCTGCCAGAGCAGTTCTTCTGGACTGAGCCAAACCTGCCTGGTTATCAAATTAATCAGTGACACGGTTATCTCTGAATTTGTTAATTGATGCTGAAGGTGCTAATTGATGTTTTAATGTTGTTGCATCAATTATCACCTGTCAAATTCAGAGATAACTTTGTCAGATTAATTTAATAACCAGGCAGGTTTGGTTCACCCCAGAGGAACTGCTCTGGCAGGGCTCCCTCTTTTAAGTAAAGCTAACTTACCCATATTTTTCTCCTTTTGGACGGTTTGGTGGGGTAGTTTGGTCCAAGGCACTCTGCGTGATAACTTGTCTGGCATTTAGCACAGTTTAACAACTGAAAGGACAATGGGAAATTCACATGATATCAGTTCAACTTTATAATCTTTCTTTCTTGTAGACAACTAATACAGTTCATTTCCCCTTTTCTCTACTGTGGTACAGATACTTTTATGTACACTTTCAGACTCAAAATCATGTACTATTACTTCAAGCATAGAAAACAAAATGGAGTTACACTGAACAAAGAAATTTCAAATTTGGAGTTGACCAAGTAGTAGATGTCTCAAGAGCTCAATGGCATTACAGTACATTCGATGGAACATTGTTGTGGCACCAAACCACAACCTTCATTATGTCAATATAACTCTGAATATAATTGCCCCAACAGTGTGTTACACTGAGCAAGGAATGAGACTTACTGCAACTGTGGCTTTGCCACAATGATGCTGATTATGTCATTGTCAATTTTCATTTAGGTTTGTCGAGTGATGGTATTGATTTGGGCCATTTAAGTAATTGAATATTTGTGTACATGTATCCATATCAAAACAATGTATGCATGTGTCTCATTTCCCATAATAGTTAGGAATAAATACCAGACTCATCTCAAGTGGAGGTCACTTCCAATCATCCCCAAGTTTCATGGTTCTCTGTATTTCTAAACCATGTGACTTGGGATGATTTGATGTGACCTCCACTTGAGATGAGTTTAGTATTTAATATCATTAGCTATTATGTAAAAAGAGACGCATGTAGCAGCCGACAAGTGCATCGTTTTGATATGGATCTACACATTTTGTATTTTATATAACAATGACATTGATTTGAGCTGTTAAATAATTTGTGCTATTCAACAGCTGAAAAAGAATTTGTTTCGAATTGTTATATAAAACAAATATTGCCTGCCTATGTTTGTGCAACGGTGTAAATATACCACTCTCAAATTTCGACTATTCCATTCAAAAGTCCAAATTTGACATTGTGCTAGAATTTTTACCACTGTACTCTTATGCATTCTATATCTCATCTCAAGTTGAGAGTAATACCATCTTGGATTTCGCTGTGACAGATTTCAATCAGTGTGTTTACTCGGTTGCGTCACCAGCGTACAGATAATTTGCCCTTCAACATGTGTATACGCTCCACAAGATTTGATTAGTACTACACAATTCAAATCTACTGCAAAATCCAACATAGTGTTACTCTCAACTTGAGACGAGACTAGAGATGAATCCGGTACAGTCCACAGGTAATCATTTTTCTATACTTACATGATCTTGTCGACCACATACGGAGCAGAATTTACACATACGACAGCACCATTTATCAAGATCTCCCTCCAGAGGGCGTTCTTCCTCATCAAGACAGAATTCATGGTACGGTTCACAACACACATTGCAGTATATCAACTGAAACATAAAAAATACAACTTAGCTATCATCAGGTATAACATTGCAATCACAGTATTATATTTTTATATTATATTATATTTTATATATTGTATGTATTGACTGATCCAACCAGGGCTCGAATTTCAGGGAGACCACCAAGGACATTGCCACCCCCCCCCCAATGAACATTCGAGGCCTGGATCCACCACCATTCAAGTGTATTCATCCAATATTCAAGTGGTAAGCGAGTTGGCGCAGCGGTAGTTCCCTCACCTTGCACCACTCAGGTCCCGGGTTCAAGCCCCGGCCGTGCCCAAGGATTGTATGTGCATTTGGTGGATGTTACAATCTAAGTGCAGATAGATTTGCGCTGAAACCGGCTGCAGCCTAGTTCATGCGATCTGATTGTGATGATTCACCAATCACCATGGCAGCAAAATTACAGGGCTTTGAATCCTCTGAGATCTGAAAAAAGGCGCTATATAAATCCAAAATTTATTTATTTATTTATGTGTAATCAAAGTACTCACATCATGTTTTCCAGTACTACCACACAAATAGCACACGGTTCTTGGAATCATAGGTTGTGATGAGATAATGGACATCCCTCTCATCCAGGCTATATCAAGATCATAATCCTCCTGCAAAAAAAAAAAAAATAAGTAAGAACATTTTGAACTATGCTCTTGTTATTATTGTTGTGTTTCACAGGAACATGCATGATGATTTGGCAAATGGACCTTGTGCCCGCCTTAGGGCACCCCCTGGATGCTCATGGGTTTTGGCACTTGTACACATGGTAAGAATTGAGTCTTCAAACCAATGATTATATTATACTGAAATTCATTCAATTTCTGTGAAGGTTACAATATTTGGACATTATATCTTGCTACTCTGATTTATTGGTGCTTATGCCGCGTAAATTGGGCTGTTCCTGTTGCGATCCACACTACCCATGTGGAAGATTTTTGAAATACCTTCCACAGGAGGAGTATGTTTTTCAATTGTAACTGGTCAGGGTTAATCATTTTGAAACCCATACTCCCAATGTATTATGGCTTTACTTATATCTTCCACAATTGGAGTGAGTATCAAATGTCTATTTTATTCAAAACACATTCCCTCTGTGGATGACTTTATCTAAATCTTCATCAGGGGCAGTGTGGATTTTAAATAGAATAGCCCATATGTCGTCTGTTCGACCATGGTAGAAGTACTCTCAGTGACAGTGGGTTCTACTAGCTTGGTTTTCATTCCAAATGTTCAACTGTTTCTATCCGTACACTGTTCAATAACACATACCTGGAAGTCAATTTTGATGAGGTGTTTGCTCAGCTCTTGTTGGATGGACAGCTTGAGTTTGGGTGGTGGTGGACTCGGACTCTCTCTACGAAGATCCTGTATCAGAGAAAAGTTCACATTTGACCAATTTTAATATAGTTGCAGGTAAACCAGTTACTATTACCATGGAAGAAAGAGATAAGTTTTTTTTTTTCTTCCATGCTATTACTGATCATTAGCACTTGAAATACAGTCCAACCTCTTTATCTGGCTATGATGGGACCAAGCACTGGCTGGTTATGTGAAAAATGTGTGAATTTAAGGTAGCTAAAACACTGCTACCTATTAAAAGCTTCACGTTTAAGTTTTAATTCTTCCAACATTAACATTTTAAGCAGGGGACAACTAAAAATTAGGATTCCTTTATTAGAGTTTGAAGCATACATCCACTTTAAAGGTGAACCTCATTGAAAATAAAGTTATATATCAATGGAAAGCTTATGATGTCAGGAATCAGAAAAGAATATTTTTTATTTGCATAGCGTACCAGGCTAGACATAATCTCCATGCAAAGATTGGATATTGGCACCCCCTAAATTACAAAACAAAATCGTTCAAATTGAGCGCTTTAGTTGATGACGTCAGCCCAGGGACACACAGTTACTTCGGGTTTGATTGTAAACACAATGTCCGTGTATTCCTGTGGCATGCCTCGGGCCAATGCACGAATTCAGTCATTGTCAACTTACTTTACATGAAAAATATCTTCAATAAAATAAGAATAACATGAAGGAAATATCATGATCAAATTAAGAATGAAGTTCCTGAATAAAGTGTGTGGATTTAAAAATGGGAAAAGTGCTGGCCGGAGTGATTTGGGATAGGCCAAGCCATCCACGATATGCATAGGGAATATTACAGAGCGAAGATTCGCCGAAGAACCGGAATGAAAACAGATTACAAAAAAACAACTGCTAGTGCTACCAGTACAGATCGTCACACCAAGTTGAGATGAACTTATCACAATGAGAAAATGAAGGAATAGAATAAGGTACATGTACAGGGTTTTTTAATTATTTACAACCAGTCATGGCCGGTCATGTATGATAGGCGAACTCGTATAGATACATACGGGATGAGCTCAGTGACTGACTGAGTCTCACTACGCCGAGTGTTCAGTATCTGCGACTGTACTGAACTTGCAGACAAAATGACCGATTTGATATTCACATTCTGATATTTCCAACTTATTGCTACTTCATCAGCAAAATTTATTCCTGTAAATGTTCCAAATATAAGGGAACGATTGATCAAATCTGCTGAAACACCCCATGAAACACGGAGGACGAAGCCCCGAAGCGAGTCGCTGTGTTTGTGCATATCCGTCGCTGCAATTCAGCAGCAATTTACGCTTCGTGTTCGGTAATCCATAAAACATGAATGTTTCACTTTTTCAGTACCGTACACTGATTGTACTATCATTAAAGAATCATGACACAAGTGACAATATTTTAATTTTATTCAGATTTCAGAATTCCATCAAATAACGGCATACTATAAAGCCTAAATTGTATTTATTTTATAATAAAGTATCTGCCCGAGTATCTGTTTCTTTCAATCGCGATTGTGTGGAAAGAATGTATTACCGCAATACGCTAAATATGAAAACCTTTTATGGGCTGGATTTGATGAAATCTGCGGTTTTTATAAATTTTTAATTACTGCAAGACGATATTTTTTTAATCAGACATTTTAAAATGAATCAAGAATATATAGGGAATGTCACAAACAACTATTTAATTTGTTATTCGATCATGTTTATTCAGTCCATGACATGAACGGTAGCAGCATTTGCGAATGGAATTGATCCCAGCGAGAAATTCAAACTCAATTACCAAGTTATACCCAGCCAGTTATGACTGATTTTGTCAAAAATGTACGGAAAATTTATGTGTTGACAATAATTCTATTATTTCTAATATATATAGAAGGAACCAGCAATTTGAAGATTCCTCTAATTTCAAGCTTTATTGTGAAAATCAGACTTGCCGGGCAGCTTGCAAAGTACAGGAAGCAAGTCTTGTTTACATGTTTCCGAGTAGGATCACGTGACTGCGAACCCTGAGCTTACGTCACGAGCATTCCCAAGGTCATAGACGATTGATTTGGGTGCTTTTTGGGCGCCTTAAAAAAGACCAAAAATTCAATCATTTTTTAATTTTTCAGCTTTATTAGCAATCAAAAAATCGGAAAAATAATTTTAATATCCTGACATCATAAGCTTTCCATTGATATATAACTTTATTTTCAATGAGGTTCACCTTTAACACTGTCTTCTAATTCATAAACCCTTACCAGTTCTTTAATAGCCCCTTTCTTCTTACTGTTCCTCAACAGCATACTCTTTGCTACTACAGGAGCAGAGGGCCTCTTGATCTTAGGTCCTGCAGGGCCACTGCCGCTTGGCCCTGGTACCACAGGGCCAGTGCCACTTGGGCCTGGTACCAGTGAGCCTGCTGTGGAGACCGGGGAAGAATGAACAGAAGCTGCAGGGGACTCTGGATGGGATTGTGGATAAAGTACTCTATCAAATGACGTCAGTTCACTTATGAGAGATCCTGTAGGGGAAAAGAAAACAGATTTGGAGTTTGTGTTAGTTTTTAAAATACTTCTTTATCGTACAAATACTTTGTATTTAAAAATTCTTGATTTATAATTTTACATTTTCCCCAAATTGCTGGACTTTGAGGTAATGACTATTGTTTTAAAAAACGTTTAGGTCCAGTATCCACAAAATAGTTCTAATTGTCAGCACATGATTTCCTTTGCTCATATGTACACCCCACATGCCTAAACACACCCCACCTTGGACATCAAACCACTCGTGACTCTATTGAGATTTTACCATCCAACTGCGAACACACACACCATATTGTGGACTCTTTTTAAAGTTTTTACTATTCAAGTGCCATGAATATTCTTGTTTTTCTTGTCTTTACAAAAGCCCATCTTTTTTCCTTTGGCGTTTAGGCCAGACTCTGCGGAATTAACTCATCCTGCATAACGAGTTTGTTTTACCATCCCAGAACTTTGTGTGTGGAGAGAGACCATAGAGGTTATGAGCCTTGTCTAAGGGCACTACATGATAGCACCTATCCTGGGATTCAAACCAACACAACATAATATTATCATGCACAAGTAGATTCTCACACCAAATGCATGCACGGAAATGCCTCATGCATGCATAAAAACACAAACACACCTCACACACCCCCTTGAACCTAGAACATACACACAACTTTGATCATTTTGATTGTGTTGCAAACCCCTCCTGATTATAATCAAAGACAGATTAAAAAGACTAGTTTGAGTCTGTTTGAGGCAGTTTGTTTACGTGTATTGTGATAATTGAATGCAGCAGTAAAACAGAGTGCCTTATGGTTCATTTTGCACCTTCAAACATACAAACCATCTCAAACGTTAGGTCTTTATAGTAGGAGGCACCATGTCAACAATGCCTAGAAAAGTTCGTTTTTTACCTTGTAAAGGTACCAAAGTTTTTGCCATTTTCTGTGTTTCTTTTTTTCGATCGGCCCCAGATAAATCAACCTTCCTTTTACGCATTACTAACCAATCAAGGGTCGTAGGAAGCCTGATTTACATAGACGTAAGACACAAACTAGTATTTTTAATTCTGCCTTAGATTAATACTCTGCGTGCTAGCCATAGGCTTCAAAATAAAAAGTCCCAAGTATTGAGATATTGTCTCAAAATACCATGATCTATCTTAAGAACCACTGAACCAATAATAGGCTTGTTTGTACTAATTGTAATGTATTTTTCATGCTGATTCCAAATATGGTCATGAAAATTTAAAATTCTTAAATTTGAAACTTGTCGTCTGCAGTCGATACCCATATAGAGAGGGTTAAATCTTACCAGCTTTGGGTGAGCTAGTCACCATCTTTGTACCACCACCATACTTGGGATGTTGCCTCCGATCCACTGGCGGTGCTTTGTGCTTCATACTGGAACATCTACGATAGCTGTAAAAGGTAAAAACAGAGACAATGAAACAACAAGTTTTCTTGGTATGGTGAGTTCTTGTAATTATCCTACTCATTAGCAGTCAAGTTAACTCAATTGTTAAAAAGCATTCAACTATGGTGTGAGAGGTTACGGGTTCAAACCCAGGGGGTGGTTAAGTACGCACTCATGGAAAAACGGAGTTAGCTTGAAATTCCCCTGGAAGAGGAACTTACTGCTAATTATCTCGTTGTAATCTGATCCTGGTTGCAATGGTCAATTGTGGAATGTCTAGGGTGTGCACTCTTGAAGCTGCAAAGTCCCTGAGTTGTTGTTAATTGGCTTATGGAATGATATGGCACCTGGCTGGTCAGCAACTATAAATCACTGTGTTGCAATTTTTTTTTTTTGACTGAGACCTGATAGTAAAGCTGTTAATTTCACCATTGATAGGATCAAGCACGCGACACTCGGAAGGACAGAAAATGTGACTCTCGGCTGCTCTCGGGCTGGTCTCCTACACAGTCAGTTAATTATGTGGTCCTGACACTTGTCGTTCATACAGTCTGGCCCGAGACTAGACAAATGTGACTCTTGCATTGTCTTCATGTCGGTATAGGCCGTTTGCACGTTAATTGTACAGAGTGTCTTATCACATAATTATAAAATCTCTGATTGGATGTACTTACATACAGCATTGCTTCTTAGTTCCTGGACCACCAAACTTTGGTTTGTCTCTGCAAACACACAAACAAACAAAAATGACAAAACATCAAAATCAATACTTTAACATTATTTATTATTCACTTGCACCACAGTTCATCTGAAGTGCGGTAGTGACGTCAATGCTTTTCGCTACTGCACTGCAAGAGGTTGCGGGTTTAAACCCCGGTGGTGGTTAGTACGCTGTTACATAAAATTGAGTTAGCTTGAAATGAAATTCCCCTGGACAAGGAACTTACGGCTAATAGTCTTGTGGTAACCCATACAAAACTTGGGGAGCTGATCCTGGCTGCGAAGGTATATTGTGCAATGTCTAGGGTGTGCGCTTCTTAGTCCCTGTGTTGTTGTTTAATGGTTTACAGAATGATGTGGGACTGTAGCGGTCAGCGACAACCTGTAAAGTGTGCTGAGACTTGTGGATCAACGTCTAGATGTTGTGCCTGTGCTTAGCGCACTATATATCACCATGCTTTATAGGCCCATTCCCAATTGCCCTATTTCCCCCGATATACATTTTATTACACTAGTGGTGGGTTATCAAATGGTGCATGAAATAAAATCATTTCACTCACAGACAATTAATACACGTGGCACAGTCTTCAGGTATCAAGCAGCCTTCACACTCTCCGCATCTGCGCCGCCTTAAACCTTTTACAGCACGACTAAGATTGGTAGGCCGTGTGACGTGAGGACGTGGTACCACAGTCAGAGGTCCACCGGGTACATGTACTACTGTTCCAGCTGACTTGAGCGGCTTCAGACGCTTCAGCGGCTTGAACTTCTTCGGACCGAATGGATGCTTTTTAGACAGAGGGCGCCTCCTGCCAAATGTAGAACGCTTTTTGACGCTACCAGGAAGAAAGTCTTCATCTCTGTCGTCTGGTTTAGCACCGTCATCATCAGAGCTCCATCTCCCTGTAGCAAAAATAAAATGGATTCCAAGTTTTGTTAGCTGAAGGAACACCTGGTTGAAACATTTTTTTAAACTTTTTTGGTGAAATTTTGCTGTTGTGCATATGATGGCATCCTCATAGGCCACATAACCTTGGCGTTAGTGCCACCGAGGATGATTGCTTGGTGCAATGACCTGAAGAACTATACAGGCATGAGGATGGCTTTTTTGGAAGCTGCCTGAAAGAGTGTGTGAATCCGCGGTTTTAGGGTTACTATACCGGAAGACAATTTGTTCCGAAATTCCTTCACACAATGAAATATGCGTATTGAATAACAAAGAATATCGATTAACCTCCGAACTGTATCTATTGGTATGCAAAACGCTTATTGCATTGTGGGAAGGAATTTCGGCACAAATTGACTTCGAGTAGAGAAACCCTAAATCCACGTATTCGGCCTTATATTTTTATAACACCCAAAACAGGCTAAAAAATGCCCAAAGCAGGCTACAAAAAATGTGTAAATTTGGACAACAAAATGGCCTGAAAATTCATATGCCCGACTATGCCATTCATTTCATTTCATTTTATTGAGCACTCAATTCACACTAAAACTGGCAAACAAATAGAAAATACAATAGATTGTACATTATGGATAAAACACCTTAAAATCTACTGTACATATGTGACCATCCACCACAACTGAGCCCGGATGTCGCCAGTGCCACTATTGAGATATGCTCCATTGAACTTAACAATAAACAATAGGAAACAAAGGATTTATTGACTGTTTTATTGATTTTTCACTACTTAAATGTCAAGTACTATAGACATGATATACATCATTTTAAAGCTAATTTCAAGCAGAATATTTTGGTTGAATATCTCAAAAATGATGATTGGCGACTCCAGGGCTCAGTTGTGCTGGATGGTCACATATACGCAATTAAGGGTACCAGAATAAACTATTGCACGATGTGATAATGGAAGATATACCAATGAGTAGGTCAAAAATAGCCCAAAAAGCCTTCAGAAGAAAGTATAATTCCATTGGGGTCCTTGTAAGGCAAAAAAAAACCCAAAAAAAAACAGCAGCAGCAATGATTAAGGCAGAAGGACGAGCAAGACATACAAAAGACGAAAAACAAAACGAGCAAAAACAAGGGACTAATAATTTTCGTGAACCCATTGTGAGTCCAGAACTCCTGGTAGGGCCACACAAGGCAGACATACTGACAGGTAGATGCCAGACCAAGAGTAGCCTCCAGGTTGGGGGGTTTGACATGAGGTTGAAATATCTTTCCATAATAATGAGCATTATACCGTAAAACCTTGTCTACAAGCATATACATGTAGTGCTTTTGATGAAAGCTAAATTAATCCAGACACCCTCCATCAACAAAATTGTAATATTTTCAAGTTTGCGCAAATTAATTACTGATACAAAAATATACAAACAAGTACTATTGTAAGACTAATCTATTGTATTGGCAAATTTACCACTGTTTCGTTTTAATTGAGCGTTCATCAAAAACACACTATATGCTTGTAGACAAGGTTTTACGGTATATACAACCAAATCAATAATGCACACATCATTCATCATCATGTTTGGTTTCTTGAAAACTTTTTACAAATTTCTGAAATCATACACCAATAGAGATCAAAATGTTACCTTTTTCAGCTCTCCCTGGATCCAACAGCTTCCTCTTCTCATCGGGGGACAGAGCACTAAGAGCAAAAGCCGACATCGCTAACGAATCCTCCTCTGTGAACTTCACTGGTGAGTAACCCAGGGCAACCGATGCGCGACGCGACACATGCTTGATGCGGGGTCCACACCTGGTTTGGCCTTTCTTCTTAGACTGTTCTTTGAGTTGTTGCCTTCGCCGCTTCATTTCCTGCAGAAAAAATACAGTAAATTATGCATATATTTTTTTTTAAAATGGGTTGGATCTGGACAGTGAGGAAATTTGCTAGTTTTGGCTGTCTATACCCATCTCACAAGGAGTGCGGATACAAGCCGAACAACCACAAGCCGAATCAAAAAACTTTTTAATCTTACTAAATATTATGTTTAAAATCTCTGTAATTGGTAATATACACCTTATCCTACCAAAAAGTCGAAATCTATGCATCAAAATTTAGAACTGAAATAGCTAAAGGAAACCCAGTTTTGCTTTTCAAATTTTGATACCTCATTTGTCTTAATAGGCAGCCCAAAATTTGTTGTCATGGTGACCCTTTGAATGCACTTAAACCCAATGAAAATGTTGCTTTTGTTGCTAGAGTGCCTGGTTGTTACTGATCACCGCGGGTCATTCTTGACCAGTCATGGAGAGAATGTAATGGTACACTGACTGACTTGAGTAGCTTATTTGTGTAAGTTTTGAAAATGCATCTTTTTCATTCAGAACCTGGGTTTGCTTTTGTTATTTCAGTTTTTAAATTTGATGCATAGATTTTGAGTTTTATATCATAATGAAGGGGGTAATTACTTTTTGGTAAACATTTATAAAACAGAACAGGAAACATGTTGGCTGAAAATTATTGAACAGCATACAAAAAACACCCTAAAAATGCATATATTTGGCACTTAATTCCAAAAATTGACAAAATATTAAAATTTGACTTCTTTGTTTAATCCAAAAAGATTTTTCTCGAATGAGGAGTAGTGACCTGGCAATGTTCAATTTTGATATCACACTAAAACGGTGAGTTGGGCTGTTCCAGTTGAAATCAATACACCCCTATGGAAGACATCTCCTTAATCTTCCACACAAGAAGTGTGAATTTCAAAAGGGGATATCTGAATGGGTGACTCCATTTGCAATGCAATCTACACCCCCTGTGTGTGAGATTAAGGTCGTGTCTTCCATAGGGTGTATGGATTTCAACTTAAATAGCCCACTGTCATGTACTTACCCTCTGGCTTGCTGCTTGCGCCTGTTCAGGAGACATGTCGGCTTCCATTGCTTCTGTCATTTTTCTGTTAACTGCAATCAAATTATACAAAATGATTTCAAAAATATCTGTTGAATGAATCGGATTACAGAAAAGCAAATATTTTTAATATCCTGGTCTACAGGGTGTTTAGGCTTCACCACAAAAATTAATTATGCATACTTAACACAGATAGATCCTGGTTCATTTACAGGTTAATACTTACGTATATTACTTGTTGGGAGTAAAATTGTACAAAATCATGCACGCGTACTGAGATTTTGATACATCTAATGCACAAGCCCAGCAGCGGAAGAGCATATAAGAACCATCAACATATCAGTGCAAAAGATCTGTAACATTTGCTCTGATATGTTCTCGCTATCTATAAGAGTGTATGAATAATAGAGTCATCACACATTTGTGAGCGCGACACCAGGAAAACTGACGACTCCTCGTAAATTATGCCTGCTACACTCTACATGCACATACTAGAAACACACACATCACTCTGTTAAGAATCAGGAAAAGCCAGTCTGTAGTCCTATATCTTGAGTGTTTTTTGACCAAACAAATTTGATCAGTTTCACTCAAGCCTTGAAATAAGCGGACTGGAACCAGAAGCAATATGGTCTTAAACATTGCTCCTGGTTCACTGGGATTTGCAATTCCTGAAAAACAGGGGCAATTTTCAAGTAGTAAATCCTTTTTTGCATATATGTGACATGATCAAGGGGAATGAGTCACATGTCGACCCTGGTCGAAAATGTGTTTTACATATGGGCAATTCCACGGTAACTCGTGCTACACTTTATGGCGTCCTTTTACATACTTTGTGCTCCAGCTTTTAAATTGATTGGATTGGAATCTGTATTTTTTGTATTTTAATACCCAACATTCAAGGCTAGATCCTCATAGTATTGCTAATTCAGGATATCAACTTTTGTATGTATGGGACAGCTGTAAAATCGGTAACTTCGTGCTACTTAGCAGAGGACATGCTTAAAAATCACTCATTTTTATTTTGATGGTGTGCTAAAACAAAAAACACTAAAGCCTTATTGATTATATGATAAGTAATTGCTATAATAAGGTTTGTTTTGGTATACCTTAAAAAGTTGTGCCCCTCATAGTTTTACATTGACTGGCAAAAACATGGTAACTCGTACTACGGTAACTTTCGTGCTACAGTTTGTCCAGCCATATATAAAATGGTATTGTTCATCTAAATGTCAATTTTTTTTTTTTATAACAATTCCTCAACAACTGGTGTAATGATCAAATAACTCAATCTATGTACAAATAACCCCCCAAATAACCCATCTATGTACAAATAACACTATTCAGTGTATGTACCAGCATACAATGTACCACACACATTACATACAAACATCCCAGCCTTACATACGCCTTGCTTGATCCTGTTTGGATATTTTATTCTAGGGCTTAAATTTAAACAGTTAAATTGAACAGTCAACAATTGATAAAACTTTTACTTCCATGTTATTTGACTCTAAATTCCCTCACAAAACTTGTAATGTTCATGGTTATTTGCTCTGTAAGTTTTTTAAAAATTGCTTTCTGAGTTATAGAATGTTTGGTCATCTTTTGGTTGAGACCATTTCCTGCTTGGTGCAAATACTCTAGTTTGCCCGATTTCAATCACTTCACTAAGCTGGAAAATGAGCCTCATTACACTCAACAACAAACCAATTTCCAATACAAATCTCAGAACTATACCAATCTCAGTATCAACAATGTCACTGTGGCTGTTAATCTCAGGATTTCCAGTATTTATTTTGTTTGTTTTATTTCATCTTTTGCCTCAGTTACTCATTCAGTGGATGTTTTAAGGTATCCTCTGTTCTTCCATGAGGCCCATATTAATTGATTGGTTCTTAGGCTAGATCCTAGGGGTGGAGGGCTAAAATTTTGGTTGCATCATTTTGACCAGGTATTGATAGTGGGATATATGCTAAATAGCATGTTTTTTTAGAGAGACTGTACAATGTAAAGTCTTTGAGGTTTTAAAAAAAAGGACTTTATTGGTGTGTGCAAAAATTTGGTATAAATAAATTTACACTATTTTGGCACATGATCGGGGTGGAAACTGGCTCCTTGAATCTTATCTCTATCTTTGCCTTCCATATTTTTACTTTAATTTTCCTGCGACAGGAGGTCACTTTTCTCTTTAATTTTTGGCCCCCACACATGTGTGGTTGCCTGGTTGGTTTGTTTCTTTCTTTCTTTGTTTGGCTGTCTGGGTGGAAGCAAATTCATTAATCCACTGTACAGCTCCAACACAATAACTACACACTTGGTACCGGTATGGTGATAGAATAATGGTGGCTTGATGTGCTGTGTAGTTTTGTGTTATGTTATTTGCATATTTATGAATATTAATGAGCTTATTTACAAATTTTGCCTACATTTTCATTAATCCACTTTGCAGCATTATAAACACAATAACCAATCAACTTCAAACTTGGTTTGGTTGGATATGGTGGCCTGATGTGCTGTATAAATTTGTGTCATGTTATTTGCATATTTATGAATATTAATGAGCTTATTTGCATATTGCATATTATGTTTTATTTACAAACCTTTGTTATTTACACATTTTTGTGTGTGTGTGTGTGTGTATGGGCACCTTAATTACGAACTGCATAATTCTAGTTTGTCATGGGGCAGGCTGCCCCTTCCCCACACACTGGCTACACTGCTGCTAGAAAGCTGTTACCAATATCATGGTCACATATAAATGCATATTCATGTAGTTGGGAGATCCTCTATTGCTGCCAAATGGTAGATTTTGCATTACCTTTGCTGGTACAGGGGGAAGTGGGCTATGGTAACTCGTACTACATCGGTAACTCGTGCTACTGGTAACTCGTGCTACAGTTTTTAATGGGTCATTATTATGTGATGGATAGTGTTTTGTATTATTAATTTCTTATTTTTACTCAAGGCACTACTAGTAGAAGGAAAATAATAAGTGGCATCAATTAAATTGCCAACATTTTGAAAATATATAAAAAAATGCATCTTTCGGTAACTTGTGCTACGCCATATTTAGTGCTATGAAAACGAAAAAAAAAAAAAAAAATAGTTACCAATACCATGGTCACATATAAATGCATATTCATGTAGTTGGGAGATCCTCTATTGCTGCCAAGTGGTAGATTTTGCATTACCTTTGCTGGTACAGGGGGAAGTGGGCTATGGTAACTCGTGCTACATCGGTAACTCGTGCTACTGGTAATATGGAAGGATGCCACTATTGTGCCTATCCCTAAAGAAATGCCAGCAACAAGTGCTAAGCTCAGGCCTATCTCCCTAACTGCTCTTCTGGCTAAGGTCAGTGAAAGTTTTGTATCCAGATGGATAGTTGAGGATATTTCCAGCTCAATTGATCGTAATCAGTATGGGAGCATTAAAGGATCCTCAACTACTCACTGTATGATAGAACTTCTCGATGTGCTCTACAAGGGTACTGATAAAGCTAACACAGTCGATGCGTTGGTGGTGACGGACTTCTCCAAGGCTTTTCGACTATGTCGACCACACCCTGGCCATACAGAAGCTGTATAACCTTGGTGTTAGAAGTGAGCTCATCCCATGGATTGCCAATTTCCTCACATCCCGGCGTCATAGAGTGCAATATCAATCTGCACTATCTGAGTGGGAGACTCTTTCATGTGGCGTGCCACAAGGCACCTTACTGGGTCCCATTATTTTTATTGCTCTTATCAATGATGCTTCTGAAAATGCCAAAGCTTGCAGCTTCAAGTATGTCGACGACCTGAGCCTTGCGGAAGTCCGTCCTGCCAACCAGCCTTCTCAGATAGATTTGGATGTCCAGAACCTGGATGATTGGGCCAACATGAACCACCTCAAGCTTAATCCCTCCAAATGTAAGGTTATGCAAATCTGCTTCAAAAGGCAGCCGCCCAACCCACCTGATCTTGTTATTGCTGGAAAAAAGCTTGAGTTGGTGAATGAAACCAAGATTCTAGGCCTTACTGTTCAGTCAGACCTATGCTGGGACTTACAAGTCAACAGTATGATTTCTAAAAGCAGTCGCAGAATTTACATGCTAAGCAGACTGAAGCGTTTTGGAGTACCCGTGGAGGACCTTGTTTCTGTGTACGTGGGATATGTTCGTCCCACTGTTGAGTATGCTTCGCCTGTATGGCACGGCAGTATCACCATCCAGCAAACTCAACGGATTGAAAGAATCCAAAAAAGGGCCTGTCGCATCATTCTTGGTTCAACATATACCTCGTACACAGATGCATTGTCCCTCACGGGTCTCCAATCGCTTGAAGAAAGGCGTCACCACCTTTGCTGTCAATTTGCCAAGAATTGTACCACCTCTGAGAAATATACTAACCTGTTCCCTTTCAACAAGAGTTCCCATGGTATGTGTCTTAGAAGATCCAGCACTTACCATGTCCCAAGGTACAGGACCAATAGATATGGTAACAGTCCCATTCCTTACCTCACAAGGCTTCTTAACCATCAGTAATCAGTGTTTAAATCTTCTCTTGGTTTTTCTGATGTGTGTTGACTAAGTTGCTTTAATTTTTCTGTGAGGTGGGGGAGGGGGGGGGGGGGTTGTGCATTAGTGTTTTTTATTGGCGGTGTGTTTTAATCATGATTATGTAGCAGCATTTTTACCTAGTTTTATTACAATTTGGCTGGTCCAATCTATGTGCAATATCTTGTTTTTCATTGAATTGAATGTAACTTCATTGAATGAAGTTCTTAATGCCTGTGTTTATTTGTGTGTGAGGGCTGATAATCTGAATGTTAGAGTATATGAGCGTTGTAGAAATTCGATGGGTTGTGCGGAAGTGTGGGGTGTGTGTGTGTGTGTAGGGTGAGTCTATGTATGCACATGAGAGAGCTTATATTTGGAGTGTTTGCAGGGACGTGTGGATATAATTGAGTTTTGTGAATTTTGATTTATAATTCAATGTAAAGTTAATATGTGTTTGATGTATTCAAGTGATTCAGTAAGTGCAATTTATTTATTTTAATAATCCTATTGAGTTTTTCAATGTAATTTTTTAATGTTTTTTATGTCATTATAATTGTAATATTTCATGTAATTTGGCCTCCGGGCCACGAATTGAAATAAATTTAATCTGAATCTGAATCTGAATCTAACTCGTGCTACAGTTTTTAATGGGTCATTATTATGTGATGGATAGTGTTTTGTATATTAATTTCTTATTTTTACTCAAGGCACTACTAGTAGAAGGAAAATAATAAGTGGCATCAATTACATTGCCAACATTTTGAAAATACATAAAAAATGCATCTTTCGGTAACTCGTACTTTCCATATTTAGTGCTAAAGCAAACGCAATGAAAGAAAAAAAATTAGTGGGGATTATTTAAAATGTGTTGGATGTTTCTTGAAGACCATATTTCAGAGATATAAAATGTATCAAATTTAAAAGAAAAGTGCCCATGTTTAATAAAATAGGCCCACTTGGAAAATATCTAAGTTGAACAGGAGTTTTTCACTTAAAATACACTCTCCAAAGAAACTTTAAAAAAAAACCCACAATGTTAGAAAAATGCCGAAAAAAGTTTATAACTTGAACCTTACATCTGTTTGGAATAATATAAAAGTTAAAAGAAATATATATTGGCAATTTCATTTTTTTGAGTCATGTCCACTTTTGCTTGGAATTGCCCATATATATGTTTCTAAAGAAGACATTAAGAGCTTTCAGAAACTGAAGACCCCATGTTGATATGACTTTTCTTTGTGAAGTTATGTCAATTTATCAATGGCTGAAAACAATATAAAACAAAAGACTTTTCACACTTTCTTTGCCAATATCTCAAAATCAATGTTAGCGACATCCGACTCATTTCCTTTGATTGTGTCACATATATGCAATATAGCGTACCAGCACCACTGCATCAAGTGCAAAACTGGAACCAGGAGCAATTTGTTTAAAAAAATTGCTCCTGGTTCATGTGTATCTTACCAAGACCAGGAGCAATTGGTGGCTTTACGAGGGCAAATTTGCTCCCAGCACCTGCTTATTCCAAGGCTTGGTTTCACTATACATAGCAAACTGTTGATCACAAGATTGGTCATAGTGCAATTAGGTTCTACATGTACCTGCAATAGCTGCCCTGTAGACATTTGACAATTCTGCAACATATTATTGTACACATCTGCATATATACAACATCTGGCAGCTCTTCCAGATGGAACCGTCTTGCATTTATCACTTACCAAACTCAGCAATAGCTTTACTGGAACTTGCGTCCATCAGGATACCACTCTTCACAAGCTCATTAGGACTCCTCAGGGGTCCAAGATTTAGATTCTCCTTCTGCTCACGTTCCATCGATTCATCCAAGATTCTATACGTCAAAGTATCACCACGCACATCCTTCTTCTTTTTCTTTCCTTCCTTTAGAGATGGAACACTATCTTTCTGAAATTTCCGTAAAGCCTTGCAAACTTCTTTGTGCTTTTTGGCCAATTCTTTGAGTTGTTTTTTCCGCCGAGACGCATCCTCCGGATTTACGGGTACTCTTTCTTCTCCTTCAATTGGACACATTTCAGACATTTCAATTGACTTTTTCAAATCATTGTAAGTTTTCTTCAATTGTTTGGCTTCTTCTTTCAACTTCTTTTTCATCAATTTTCTAATTCTTCTCGGACTGTTCTTTACTCCCTTTGCTGCTTCCACTTGTTTACTTGAACTTGAGTCACTCTTTTTCAATTTTTCCATCTCTTCTGTTTCAACTTGAGCTATTATAACCTGCTTACTTTCCATAAATAATTCATCTCTTTTAGGCTCTTCACTATGAGCAACTTCCACCCCCTTCTCGACATCAACACCAAGTTCCATTTCATTCTCCTTTTCCGAATCTTTCTTTTTCTTTGGAGATTTGCCTTTCTTTAACTTTTTCTTCTTCTTTTTCTTTTTAGCCAGTAGCAACTCTTCTTTCTTCTTTTTCTTTTTAGCCAGCAACAATTCTTCCTTCTTCCTTTTCTTTTCTTCAAGTTTTTTCTGCTTCTTCTCTTGCAGTTTCTTCTTTTTAGCTTTCAGCTTCTCTTTCTTTCTCTTCTCTAACGATTTGACTTTTTCCGATTTCAACTTGAACACTTTGCTTGTTTTAACGGTTGTATCAACATCAGCGGCAACTCCCTCTTCCTCCACAACATCCGCATCAACTTCCTCGTAAATATCCACATCAATATGCTCTTCGGTGACAACATCAACTATTTGTGATTTCTTAGATGCTTTCAAATTTTTATCACTATGCTTCTTAGCTTTTGTCGATAAAACTTTGGTTGACTTTGGCGTTGCAAAAGAACCTTTTTTATGCACCAAATCTGTGCCAGGTAACTCTTTCGTTTTTAGTAATGTTTTGGGAAACTTTTCAGGTGTAGTAAATTCATCGCTAGATGATATTAGTTCTTGTTTCATATCTCGTGTAATATCCATGGCACCATCAAGTTTCAGTTGTTTCTTTGGAGGTGAAGCCGTTCCCATCTCTTCAATGAATCTCTTACTAGGTTTAATCACACGCGAGGATCGAGAGCTTTTATAGGGCAGGACAAACTGTCTCGGCACTCGAGGTGGACCCGGAGACGGGGACAAATTTTTCCCGGAATGAGACGGAGAGGTGAAAGTTCCAGTAGGAGGGGGAGATGCAGGTGGGCTTGTAGTCCTCTGTAAGAAGTGCATATCTGCAACACCAGTCACCACCATATCCGTGTATTTACGTGACATTTTCACATTACGTTTTCCCTCAAGAACCGACGAATCTTGCGCTTTCCGCTGTCTGGCTTTGGCCAATAATTCTTTAGCTCTGTTCTTCCTAGCGGATTTCTTATCATCCGGTGATACTTTCTTTGCTCGCTTCTCTGGACTGGACAAGATTTTAGCACGCCTCCCGCCTCCCATAAGTTTGAATCTAAATCGGATTGATTTCGGCTTTTTCTCTGTCTCTTTCATCCCCTCTCCTTTAGCTGGTAACGCTTTCTGTCCCATAACAGTCGGAATTTTATCCTTTGCCTTCATTTTGATATTTTTCACCTTGTTCAGCATTGCCTTCCCACTCCTGACTTCCTCCACCTTCTTGACGACATTACTCTTACGCTGAACTCCATCTGTACCACGATGCATGTCTAAGTAGGATCGCCTTGCAGCAGTCTTAAGGCGTTTGCCCGTCCTGTCGGTTGCAGGCAGGGCTTTGAGGCTCTGTCTGACGCATTCAAATCGGGTGGATACCTTTCCGTCAGGAAGCTCAAAAAGTGGTGAGAAATCGCCATCGTCAAAAGCTTCGGTAAACTCTTTGTCAGGGGGAATGCCAATTTCATGTGTGGTGAAGCCTGGAAAATTATCTTCCTGTATTCGAAAAGAAAAGAAAATTTATGAAGAGGTTAATCTGTGTTAATGTATCTTTAGGCCTATGAAAAAAAAACACCAATATTTTTTGAAGTAGCAAACAAGATCCAAAATATTGAAAAGCGAGAAAAGCAAGTTTTTCCCGAAAAATGGCACAAGATGCTTTAAAAATGCATTAAAATATGAAAATCCAAATATTGTTGAATTCTGCACACTTTTCCAACATAGAACTTCATTTCATGGAATACGGAAAACTTGAAGCTTAAAGCTTGGGAACTTTCGTAAAAGCGAGATAATTGGTTAATAGCGAGAATTGCGGCATGAAAAGCGAGATCTTGTTTTTTGCCGGCCAATGGCTACAACAAAACAAATGTACTAAGTTTTTGATTTTTATAAACAATTTATCGCAATATGCAACGTCCATGTCAGGATTTGTAAAAAAATTGATAAATATAGATTTTCTCCCAATTTTCGTGATCTGAAAGTTTAAGGCACTGAAAGCTTCAAAAATTAAAATACTGGTACTTGGGAACTGTGTCGGGTGTCAATCACTTGTATGAAAAGATGTTCAAGGGCTGAAATCCACAAAGAAACTGAATGAATGAATAGTTTTGTAGTGATTTGCTTCAAAGCAATCTCTGTCATCCTGCAAGGGACGTGCCGGTGTCTGTCATCTTGACAAATTCTGATCATACGAAGACACTGCCCAACCTATTTTCATTCATAAATTTCTTGGTATCCCCATTTTATGAACAGTTAGTTTTGGAGCTTTGCTAATAATTCACCCCAATTTTTTTGCGTGGTGAAATTATTCTAACAATGTTCGTGATTGGTCCAATTGATAATATATATCTTTATGGCCAATTGGCAGGTAGTTCTCATGGGAATAAGCAACCCAGGGTTCAAAGTCACCTTGCATGCCTGGTTTTTCTGATTCAAAGTCAAACTGCTGCTATTCTTATTTTTATTGGTATTTCAGTGTAAAACCAAGACATAAAATGGTGTACATCAGTCAGCTCAATAGGCCAAGGGGTTGTGACATCATGAGTTCTTTTATTGACAACTCCATTTGGAAAATGTTCACTGGCTTTACACAGCCACCTTTTTTGCATGCCCACCTTATGACATGCAATACAAACTTGAATTGGTGTCTTATTTTGTGTCAAAGAATCAAGATTCAATTTTTTAAAGTTACATTTAAAAGGCTAGCCATTTTATGTACACACAAAATAAGCACAGGGAAAATAAGTGATTTTTGAGAGTAAAATGTGTGCATCACTTCACAGTTCTTAAAAATTCGTGATTTCGCGCAATTTGCACATTTTTTTACCAAAATGCATGATTTTTCTCCCAAAATGTGTGATTTTTCTCCCCAAAAAAGTTTGAATATCGGTATTTAAAAATTCTACTGTTTTTCTTCTATATTTTTTGAAATTTTTTGTGACGGCCTATTTTCTATGTACTTTTTAACATGGATTGTACATGTTGCAGATCATTATAGATTCTTTGATTTTAGTGAAAACTTCCAAGTTTTTGGAAAATGAGTAGGCCTACAAGTTTGAACAAGGCGGTTCTCGAACCACAAGTCTCGCCTGCTTTCGCATCCACCTGCTTTCGTGATTACTTTTGGTAGAAGTAAATGAACCTGCAACCCATGGTGATTTGCCTGACATTCAATTTGAGCTTGATTGGACCAATATTGAAATTTGACCTTTGACATCTAAATTTTGGTGGTTCTCATTTGGGCACAATTACCTGACTGCTGGTGACTGTACCCACCAAGTCTCATGCCCATCCGACAGTTTTTACTAATTTGACAACATGACCCATAGTGACCCCGAAATGAACTTCCAAAAATTTGGCTCTAAATGTTGACTGTACGTACCCACAAAGTTTCATGCCCATGTGACAGTTTTTAGTAATTTGACCTCAGATGACCCATGGTTGACCTTGGATGACCCTAAAATGACCTTCCAAAAATTTGACACTAAATTGTTGACTGTACCCACCAAGTTTCATGCCCATACAACAGTTTTGAGTAATTTGACCTCAGATGACCCCTGGGTGACCTTGGATGACCTCGAAATGACCTTCTGAAAATTTGACTCCAAATGTTGACTGTACCCACCAAGTTTCATGCCCATGAGGTTTTAGAAATTTGACCCCTGCCAGGTGATCTTGGTCATTCTTGGATGACCCTGAAATGAGCTTCCAAATATTTGGCTCTAAATGTTGACTGTACCCACAAAGTTTCATGCCTATACAAGTTTTTGGTAATTTGACCTCAGATGACCCCTGGGTGACCTTGGATGACCCCGAAATGACCTTCCAAAAATTTGACTCTAAATGTTGACTGTACCCACCAAGTTTCATGCCCATACGAGTTTTTAGTAATTTGACCTCAGATGACCCCTGGGTGACACCAAAATTACCTTCCAAAAATTTGGCTCTAAATGTTGACTGTACCCACAAAGTTTCATGCCTATACAAGTTTTTGGTAATTTGACCTCAGATGACCCCTGGGTGACCTTGGATGACCCTGAAATGACCTTCCAAAAATTTGACTCTAAATGTTGACTGTACCCACGAAGTGTCATGCCCATACGACAGTTTTTACTAATTTGACCTCAGATGACCCCTGGATGACCCTGAAATGACCTTCCGAAAATTTGACTCCAAATGTTGACTGTACCCATGGAGCTATTAAGAATGGAGAGGCAATAGATTATGTAACGCATTGTACACTTGTGCCGATTTGAAATCTGAGAAGCTATTCATCGAAAGGTACCTTTTGTTTGGGACAAAGGGCTTCCACCATTAAATCGGTAAGCTGACCAGACAGTGTATTAACGCTTTACCTAGCAGACTACTGTCAATAAGTGATCAAACGAAAGTCGCGTGAAAGCGCTTACTATAACGAAAAGTACCTTTTGTTGTTATACCACTCAAGGGTGTAATTGAGTAGCCGTAAGCTCAAAAGGCACACATTAGCCGCTGATGCAGTTCGTTGTCACCCCACTGACTGTAGGTGCTTCATTTAAACAAGGCGGTTCTCGAACCACGAGTCTCGCCTGCTTTTGTGACCGCCTGCTTTTGCGATAACTGTTGGTAGAGAGGTAAATGAATTTGGCGGTTATCGGCTGGGCACGATTATCTGGCCGATGGTAACTGTACCCACCAAGTTTCATGCCCATGCAACAGTTTTAACTAATATGCCCTGAAATGACCTTCTAAAATTTAGGCTCTAAATGTTGACTGTACCCCTCGTGCTAAGTTTCATGCCCATACGACAGTTTTTACTAATTTGACCTCAGATGACCCCTGGTGGCCTCGAAATGACCTTCCAAAAATATGGCTTTAAATGTTGACTGTACCCATCAAGTTTCATGCCCATACGAGTTTTTACTAATTTGTCCTCAGATGACCCCTGGTGACTCGAAATTACCTTCCAAATATTTGGCTTTAAATGTTGACTGTACCCACCAAGTTCCATGTCCATCCAACAGTTTTTACTAATTTGACCTCAGATGACCCCAAAGTGACCTTCCAAAAATTTGGCTTGAAATGTTGACTGTACCCACCAAGTTTCATGTCCATACGACAGTTTTACTAATTTGACCTCAGATGACCCCTGGTGACCCCAAAATGACCTTCCAAAAATTTGGCTTTAAATGTTGACTGTACCCACCAAGTTTCATGTCCATACAACAGTTTTTACTAATTTGACCTCAGATGACCCCTGGTGACCCCAAAATGACCTTCCAAAAATTTGGCTTTAAATGATGACTGTACCCACCAAGTTTCATGCCCATACGAGTTTTTAATAACTTGACCTCAGATGACCCCTGAGTGACCTCGGATGACCCCGTAATGACCTTCCAAAAATTTGGCAAAACCAAAGAACTATTTCATCAAAGTAATAAATCAAAACAGAAAGATGCTTCCTTTACGAGTTATCACTCATTGAAAGTGCTACTTTGCTATACTTTACATGGAAAGCGACTATCTTAAAGTCGTCATATTTCCTTAATTACATGATCGATCAAGCTGTTATTGGGATATGTGATGCACAGTTAAAAATTAATTGTTAAAAGATTTGGTGACCTCAGTTGACCTTTGACCTTGTATGTGACCTTTGACCTCACGAAATTGGAAAAAGTATGTTGCGCTGAAAAATCAAATTTGGCAATACCAAAGAACTATTTCATCAAATAAATCAAAACAGAAAGATGCTTCCTTTACGAGTTATCACTCATTGAAAGTGCTACTTTGCTATACTTTACAAAGAAAGCGACTATCTTAAAGTCGTCATATTTCCTTAATTACATGACCGATCAAGCTGTTATTGGGATATGTGATGCACAGTTGAAAATTAATTATTAAAAGATTTGGTGACCTCAGTTGACCTTTGACCTTGTATGTGACCTTTGACCTCATGAAAATCTAATCAGGTCGAGTACCTCTGACCACGCAAACTCCCCACCAAGTTACGTCACTGTACCCCATACGGATCTCCAGATAATCTGTTCACAAGGTATTTTGCTTATTAAGCATATATTATGCAAATTAGGTACTTAATTACCATATTTTACGCTCAAAATCTAATCAGTTCGAGAACCTCTGGCCCCGCTACTCCTCACCAAGTTACATCACTGAACCCCATACGGATCTCCAGATAAGCTGTTCACAAGGGTTTTTTGCTTGATACGCATCAAATACGCATAAATTATGCAAATTAGGTACTTAATTAGCATATTTTGCGCTGAAAATCTAATCAGGTCGAGAACATCTGGCCACGCTACTCCCCACCAAGTTACGTCACTGTACCCCATACGGATCTCCAGATAAGCTGTTCACAAGGGTTTTTTTTTGCTTGATCCGCATCAAATACGCATAAATTATGCAAATTAGGTACTTAATTAGCATATTTTGCACTGAAAATCTAATCAGGTCGAGAACATCTGGCCACGCTTACTCCCCACCAAGTTACGTCACTGTACCCCATACGGATCTCCAGATAATCTGTTCACAAGGTATTTTGCTTATTACGCATAAATTATGCAAATTAGGTACTTAATTACCATATTTTGCGCTCAAAATCTAATCAGGTCGACACCCTCTGGTCATGCTACCCCCTATAAAGTTTCATCATCATAGCACTTACGGTTCTCAAGATAACGCGTTCACAAGCTTTTTCCGAACACACACACGCACACACGCACCCACCCCTACCCACATAACCCTGAAAATGGGGACATGGGTAGAGATGTAGGAAATTGGGGACAACCTATTGCATGACATTATGCTTGAAATTTTTATTGCTTATGTGTAGGTATACCCTACTTATCAACAATCTGTAGTGGGAATTACAAATTTCAAATTCCTTGTCCTAGTGATTTTTTACATTGGAACTGTGGACACACACCAATACACACTCAATGAGATTTTTAACATGAAATATGGGGATATAGAATATCCCCATTTTAAATGTAAAGTTCTGGAAGTGTGTATGGGTATTTAACATATTAACTGGGGACATTGGAACTGTGGACACACACCAATACACACCCAAATGAGTTTTTAACATGAAAGAGGGGAAAACGGAGTGCGTTCATATAAAATGTGAACAACCCCTCTCAAGTTCTGGAAGGGTGTGTATATAAATGTTTAAAGCCAATTTTAGCTACTTTAGGAAAAGTATTGTCTTGAGAACTAAAATGAAATGAAATAATAAGGAACCCTGAAAGTACATTGTATGTTTTAATTCTCCCAGTCCTGGGGTTCTTTCAGATCTGGAAAAATTATTCTTGTGCAATATTTGCCACATTTCCCTTCAACATGGCAGGATTCCCACAGGAGTCAATTGGGGAAGTAGGGATATCTCCAATTCTCTTTTGATTACATGGGGGTGTGGCAGAATGTTGCAATTGGTCGTATGCCATGAACTGGAGTGCACGCTAAAATGGGGAGCCATTTTTTTTGTCAAGTTTCATTCAAGTTTATTCTTTAAGTACTTGACTGTGTTCAAAGTATTTGGTATCAATTTATTGCTAGAGGTCTGCTCTAAAAATAAAACCATTTCCAGCACATTTGGACTAGTATTGCATTAGTGTTGCATTTGAACTACAGGGTGTCCCAAAAAAAAGAGGCCCCACATTGCGCCCTCTTTTTCTCCTATTTCTGAAACGTTGATCAAATATATTTTGGTATGTAAAGAAACCCTAAATCGTTAGCTTTAATTAAACCAAAACAGTTCTTTCAATCGGCTCACAATTTTTGAAGATATGCCCTCTTTAAGAAATGTACCCGTTTTTCACTCTGTCCACGGATGAGGTTTGGCTACATCAAAGATTTAAACGAAACACACGGTTAAAGGGGCATTTCGTGATCCACAGCCTCATCCCCCCACTTTTCTCAAAAAATGTTGAGATTTTTATATCACTGGAAACCTCTGGCTACATAATGTTTATGTACAAAATATTTCTTGCAGATTAATTCGTTTTGCAAAGATATCGTGAAATTTGAATTTCGTTCTGGTGCACCAGAACGAAATTACAATGCATTGTCTATGGAGCAGTGTAATACACATAATCATGCATAACTCGCATAAGCGCAAAAAATCGGAATCAACTGAAATTTTGGGAATAGGCTTTTTTCGTGGATATGTACTGAAAAATGTCATAAAAAGAGGAGGCTACTTAATTGCTAGGATCACGAAACACTCCTTTAATGACATGGATAGATAATAGCATTAGTCTTGGGAAAGCATTCACTATAAGCGAGGATCACCAGCTAGCTTCAAACATCTTCGCAACCCCGTATTACTGCTGCATTCACAAGTATCCGGCGCACAAGGCCTTAAGGATGGTACGCATAGCGCAATTAATGCAATGAGAACTAGGGCTGAAACCTGTATTCGTCACGGAGGCAACCAGGTAGAGGGCAGAGCAGCACAGTAAACTCACTTCAAAAGAACCAAAGACAAACTAAACAGCCCTTTTCAGGGGTACCTTTTATTCCAAAAAGAGAAATGACTTATGTTGTCAATAAAAAGAAAGCAAGAAACGAGAAAAACATAAGTAATTGCAAGTATAGCAAAAGAAGTCCCATCCCACATCAATTTCGCCCAAATTAATGACACTTAACAAAATCCATAACCCATAAGCACACCGGTAAAGCCCATTCCCTTAAATAAAGTTGTTATTTTATAAAGTTGCATGGTATATGCACTTTTCAATCTTTAAGTAGCCAAACCTCCTCCGTGGACAGAGTGAAAACGGATACATTTCTTTAAAAGGACATATCTTCAAAAGTTATGAGCCGATTGAAATAATTGTTTTGGTTTATTAAAGCTAACGATTGTAGGTTTCTTTACATACCAAAATATATTTGATCAACTTTTTAGAAATAGGAGAAAAAGAGGGCGCAATGTGGGGCCTCTTTTTTTTTGGACACCCTGTACATCAAATGCCCCTCAATTTGGTTAATTTCAATAGATCATTCTGTCCCTAGTCTTAAAATGTGCCAATGATAATAAAAATAAGCTGTGCAAAATTTGAAGTGAATCAGAAGTTGTCTAGTGGGGCCTCCGAGAGCCTAAAGTTATTGCATTGGGTCTATGTATAAAAGTTCGTTGACCCCTGTACAATTTCAATGAGAAGCTAGCCGATGTTTTTAAATACCCGCTAAATCCAAACCGTTTGGTCTCAGCAGCTGTAATTACATGAGCTAATAGTATGAATGATCCTCTTCGAGATAATATTGAAATAGGCCCATAATTATAAATAACAGTGCGTTCCGGACGGTGTCACACAACCCGTTTTGCCGCATTTGAGATGAAAACAAGAAAACAAAAACACCTGTCTTTACTTGTTTTCTTGGTCACACATGGATACAGACCGTTTATGTGAGTGCCCCTACCCCAGGACTATCAGCTCGTGTAATTTCAGCTTGTGAGACCAATCGGTTTGCATGTAGCGGATATTTTAAAAGTTCGCAGTAGCTTCTAATTGAAATTACACAGGGGTCAACGAACTTTAATGCATATAATCCAATGCAATAACTTTAGGCTCTCAGAGGCCCCACAAGACAATTTCAGATTTCCTTCAAATTTTGCACAGCTTACTTTTATGATCATTGGCACATATTAAGACTGGGGACAACAAATTCTGTGACATGAGGGGCGTCTGATGCACCCTACACAAGTGTAGGGAATTGAAGGAAAGGATGTATACAAACAAGCTAAGCATGATTCAAATGTGGTTATTCCAACAGGTTGTGTTCTTTATGTTGGAATAGATATGATACATGAAAACAATAAATTTGTACTTCGGGTTCAAGACCATGAAGACAATATGTGCTCAATATCCGCCTAATAATATACCATATTTAAAGTCACCCTGTATAGTACCATTTTGCATAGAGATGACAAATAATATATGTACTTAACAGAATGTACAAAGGGCCATTTAATTACATAGAAGAAAATGAAGTTTGTATTCCATGACTACACTTACTACATTAAACCTGTTTAATTTTGATGAATTTCGTACTAATGAGTCAAACATAATCACCCTGTATAATATATTGATCACCCTGTATACTTAATATTTGAGTAAAACTATGGGCAGAAACTCACGACTCATGTATTTCTCTTTCTAATTTACATTTTCAGTGATGAAATATAGGACTGCTACTTAAATAAAGAAGTTAATTGATCTTCAAATTAATTTTTTTGCATCAAAAAATACAGTCGAATTTGACCACCCTGTATGATCAACACAGAACACCACCAGTCGTCCCGTTTATTATTTGTTTGTGGGCCATTGTCATATTTTTTTTAATCCACATCTGTTTTGACTTGTACATTTTGGGAGAAAAAGATGACTCAGGTATATCAAAATTTCAAAATATGTATTTTTTTTTTATGTTACACCCTATAGGAATTTTACCCGCCCTGAATATTGGATCTCTTTTGCCGTATCTAACATCCTTGTAATAAGCTTTCCAAAAATATATACGTGTGTGCACTTTAAATGTAAGGAATAAAAGTTATGCTTACTGCAGTACATATTGGTGACGTTTATGTAATTTTTCAGTGTGTAATATTCATGACATACGACCAATTACAGACACTTATTTCATGCTGAAATTGGGGATACATACAAGGATTCTTACTAGTCAATTGGGGAAGAACCGCGAAATAAGGATATCTTCATATTTCTCTTTTGTTTACATGGGGATGTGGCAGAATATAACAATCAGACACTTATTTCATGCTGCAATTGGGGATACACACAAGGGTTCTTACCAGTCAATTGGGGAAGTACCGCGAAATGTGAATATATCCATTGGGCATTAAGGTGTGGCAGTGTCGCTATCACAGACACTTATTTCATGCTGCAATTGGGGATACACACAAGGATTCTTACCAGTCAATTGGGGAAGTACCGCGAAATGGGAATATATTCATTGAGCATTAAGGTGTGGCAGAGTGTCGCTCTCACAGACACTTATTTCATGCTGCCATTGGGGATACACACAAGGATTCTTACCAGTCAATTGGGGAATCGAATTGGACACAAAGGTGTGGCAGAGTGTCGCTCTCACAGACACTTATTTCATACTGCAATTGGGGATACACACAAGGGTTCTTACCAGTCAATTGGGGAAGTACCGCGAAATGGGAATATATTCATTGGGCATTAAGGTGTGGCAGAGTGTCGCTCTCACAGACACTTATTTCATGCTGCAATTGGGGATACACACAAGGATTCTTACCAGTCAATTGCGGAAGTACTGCGAAATGGGAATATAAACATTGGGCACAAAGGTGTGGCAGTGTCGCTATCACAGGCACTTACTTCATGCTATTTCAGATTATCCACCCCCCCCCCCATTTCCAACTCCTTTTCCTCTCAATATTGCATGGGAATTCCCATCACGAAAATGCCTAGATTGAATGGCTATAATGCCTATTGCTCGGGAATTCCATTTATGTAAATACCTATTGTTTGGGAATTCCCATCAGAAAAATGCCTCTTGCATTGGAAATTCTCATCACAAAGTAAAGTACTCAAACAAAAATGTGCAATTGTATAGCAAAAATAACCAAAACATGAGATTAAAATTGGTCTGAAACTGGGGTAAGGGCTCTGGTATGAACGTTTGTCATTTGGACAGTATTTTTTGCGGGACATGAGAGCACATCATGCATCAGACATATCGAATTGAATTCTGAATACGAGGAATGTCCTGATGATATCAAATAATTTTGATTTTTTTTAAATTTGTGATATAATTGGTAAGATTTTTTGGCAGGCCCAGAGGGGTTGGGAAGTGATTTTTGGCAGGCCCAGAGGGGGCAAATGATTAAAAATTGATATTTTTGATATTTAACAGTCCTCGAAGTAAACTTTCTAAATCTAATGATAAATCCAAGCAATCCAGGTAAATCATCCACATAGTAAATTGCTCAACCAGGCCATCCTACACTCATTGCATTATGTTCTGATGTTCTGATCTGATGAGTGTAGGTCGGGTAGTCTGCTTGGCTTGCCTTCATGAAACAATGTTGTAAACAACAATGTTTTAATCAACCACCAAGTTCATTTTAAATATAAATCTAATGATGTGTACTTAAAGTGTATGTAGCTGGGATGAAAAGCTGACAATCAAATGAAATGTTTGACCTTTCGTATTGAAGATATGGATTTTTTCCGAAAAACACCTAATTTTTATTTTTTGTGGTGTTTTTGGGAAAAAATACATATCTTCAATAGCTACATACACTTTTTATCCCAGCTACATACACTTTAAGTACATATCATTAGATTTATAAAGTTTACTTCAAGGACTGTTAAATATCAAAAATATCAATTTTTAATCATTTGCCCCCTCTGGGCCTGCCAAAAATCACTTCCCAACCCCTCTCGGCCTGCCAAAAAATCTTGCCCCTCCCCCTCCCATGCTAAATTTTTTGGGATCTAAATGTGCAAACCTTAAGGGATCTGGAATGAGCATTTTGACAGTATTTTTTTGTGGGACATGAGAGCACATCAGGATGATCAGACATATCCATAATAATAATGATATCAAATAATTTTCATTTTTTGAAATTCACGATATAATACAAATTTATGACAAATTATTAAAATTTGATATTTTTCACATTTTTGATATATATCAGTCCTCGAAGTAAATTATATAAATCTAATGATATATTCTTAAAGTGTATGTAGCTGGGAGGAAAAGCCGACAATCAATTGAAAATTTTGACCTTTCATATTGAAGATATGGATTTTTTCCCCAAAAGACCTAACTGATCGTCGGCTTTTCATCCTACCTACATACACTTTAAGTACATAATTATCATCAGATTTATAAAGTTTACTTTAGTACTGTTAAATATCAAAAATATCAATTTTAATCATTTACCATAAAATGTGTATTACACTGCAAATTTCAAAAAATGATATCAGAAGGACATTCTTCGTATTCAGAATGCAATTCGATATGTCTGGTGTGCTCTAATGTCCCACAATAAATACTGTCCAAACGTTCATACCCCATCCCTTAAATGGTCTATATTGTGAGTGCAACAAACAGGAAAATTTGCATATTTTAAGCATACTGCTTTTTAAGCATTTTATTTAAAAAGGGGCCCCATTAAGAATCGGATAACAACGTTTGCACAGTATTTTTGTGGGACCTGAGAGCACATCAGACATACCGAATAAGTATTCTTTGAAATTTGCGATATGATACAAATTTTATGGCAAATTATAAAATATTACTATTTTTTTTTTTTTGATATTAACAGTCCACGGAGTAAACTTTATAAATCTAATGATATGTAAAGTGTATGTAGCTGGGATGAAAAGCCAATGATCATTTAAAAATTCTGACCTTTCATATTGAAGATATACATTTGTTTTTTCCAAAAAGACTTACATTTTTTGGTGTTTTGAAAAGAAATCTATATCTTTAATACGAAATGTAAAAATTTTCATATGATGAACGACTTTTCATCCCAGCTACTTACACTTTAAGTAAAAATTATCATTAGATTTATTCAATTTACTTTGATGACTGTTAAATTTCAAAAATATCAATTTTCAATCATTATATCGCAAATTTCAAAAAATCTAAATTACTAGTATTTGATATCAGAAGAACATTCCTTGTATTCAAAATCTCAGGTCCCACAAAAAATATGTGAAAATGTCGCTATCCGAGCCCTTAATGTGTGCCAAAAATCACTTGCCCCCTCTTGGCTTGCCAAAAATGGTTTGCACCCTTCCCCTCTCAGCTGGTCAAAAATGTCTTCCTTCCAATTCCCAACCCCGCTCTTAATTATTGGTGAAGGGATGATTACGCAATCTAATGTTCAGATAGCAGTAGACCTATATTTTTAGAGAAAAGATTGGTATAGCTATATATTTAACCTTCATGCAAATTAATTGCTAAGTTTTAGGTAACAAGAAGCTATGTTTTTGCATGCAAGACATGCATATAGAGATTGTAATATGGGTGGTTGTGAAGAAATTCCAACCAAAAGGCCATTTATTCCATAGGGAAAAAGACACTAAAGTTTCTCTATTTTTGAGGAACTATATAAAGTTATCGTAGAACGTGTTTCGATTAATGGTGATCAAGACTTAATTGATCTTAATTGATCTCATCAGCTACATTTTGCTCAGCTTAATTTAGGTATATTTGTTCACAGTAGAAACATAAATCTGCATAGCTATATAACTTGGGTCTAAAATGCCTAACTTTTTGACATTGGCAATTTGGTCCATTTTAAGTGACGGAGTTTTTCTCTAAAATGGAAAATGCAATGTCTATTATGGCATTGTGGCCTATGCTAACATATAGTGATGTTCTACTATGAAAATTAAGCATGAGTGGTTTTGATTTCATTCAAATGGATATCTTTTCTTTATTAGAAAAGAGTAGACCTATTAGTAGGCCTACATATCATAATAATGAAAATCTAGTTGGGTACAATAGGTATATAGTTCGTATTTGTTTGGTATAAACTGAGGAGTAGGCCCTATTATACAAGTGCCTTCATAGTGGGTGACAACACCGGGGTGGACTCCATAAGTGGGTTTATCCTCTGTGGTGGTTCTGAAAAGAATGTGTGATTGGAAGCATGTAGGTGATTTATTTTTTCATGCATACATTTTGAGAAACATAAATGCTTTTAAGGGCATATTTTTAACCCTTTTTTCAAATAGGGAGCTTGCTACGGAATTGTTTAAATGTTTTGACCACGAATATGTATTTCTAAATAAAATGATGCAAATACACTTTCAGCTCTTCATTAAAGCATCAAATTATACATTATCTGAATAATAATAATAATAATAATAAAATATATTTTTGAGCGCCTCACAACAAAAGCAAGTTCACCAAGCGCTTTACAAAGCAAAATACATGAAAGCTAAATACACAAATTATTTGCAAGGTACAAGCCAGCTGTACAATGCCATAAATTAAAAACAAGGTTACTATACCATAAATTAAGTACAATAATTAATCTACATCTTGAACGACAATTTGAATAAGATAAGTCTTTAGGAATGTTTTAAAGTTCTGCAGAGAAGTGATGAATCTAAATGATATCTGTAGTATTTGGGCATTTATTGGTTCATGATTTTATGATTATACCGGTGTCCCAAAAAGGTTACATGTAGATTTGTGAAAATAATCTAAGTTGCTGTTAACAAATATTAATGTCCTTTTCACATGACATAATCTTTGTACCCTCTACTGCACCCCTGTGAATGTCAAGTTCATAACGTATGATTTAGCCCGCATTCCAAATTCCTGAGCAAGCTGTTTACTATGTTTACGGGACATAATGCAACACGAGGTTCGCTGCCCTTTTACACAGCGCACAGTACATTTGGCGGGTCATTTGAGTAGGTCCAGCCATAGCATGGCAGATGCAGTATTATTCTGTTGAACAGAAAGTTAATTTTGTTCAGTTTTATTTCAAGAGACCAATCAGAAAATGGACAATATTCTTACAGTAATTTCAACTCAACAAAACCCAAACAAAGCCTATATGCAAATTATTATTAATTTCATTATGTTGATGGCAGAAGATACAGCATGCAGAAATGCTTTCACCAAAAATTGGTGACTCCATATGTTACATTATAATATTTTATGTATAATACTTTTCGTGACGTCAAAAAGTATATTACAAGTCAAATAAAAATGGGTTCCACGAGTTGAATCACATTAAATAGCGCGCTATAATCGCGACTCTTAATTGTTTGCTCGATTCAAGCGAGGTCATCCGAAAATCTATCAAAGATAAATTTCTACTGATGCTGCTAAAAATCCAAGAGGTGCTTTTGGATGTTTATTCTGCACTTTACCAGTAGGCCTACTATAGTAATAAATTCACCAGATCTATTAAATCCACCGTGCCAGGAAACTGAATTCCTGTACCATTGTGTACTCTGTAGTGTTTTTCATTGGCTTTCCCTACACCATGACATCTAATTTCATAAACTTATAAAACAGTTATAAGATACACACATTTGCTTGCATTTGCTTGCATTTTCTTCATTAATGTTTATAATGCACCCATATTTATAAACAAAATTTCAGATTTTCAAGAATATGCCTATTTTTAAGCACATATTCTTACTAATTCCGACATGTCCATTATGAAACCGTGTGAAACTGACCCTCGAATCCAAAACAATTGGACCCCTCAAATTCCAATAATTAAATTCCTTTTGCTGGAAAATACACTAGGCCTATTATTATGTCAAGGACTCACAACATGCCCTTAGGCTTCTCAACGATGTTCACTTCATTCAATGCAAATCAATCACTACTATTCACTATGGATGTGAAGTCCTTGTACACCAGTATCGGGACCAGTATCCCACATGACGAGTGACTACGAGCTTTACGTCATTTCCTTGACAGACGTAAGATCAAAGAACCATCAACTGACACTATTTGTCGACTTGCTGAACTTGTTCCGAATCTCAATTGCTTTGAATTCAATGGACAGTTTTACCTTCAGACCCAGGGCGTAAAGATGGGTACCAGATTCGGACCAGTATATGCTTGTATCTTCATGGGTTTCATTGAACAACAGTTTCTACAACAGTATAAGGGTCCAAAACCTCAGCACTTCCTCAGATACATTGATGACATAATCGCGACGCTAACTGCAGAGAAGAAGATTTGTTACACTTCATGGAATTTGTCAATCAATTCCACCCGGCGCTTAGATATACCTGGGAAATCTCCAACGAACAGATCAGTTTCCTAGACATCATGATCACCATCGATGGCAATCATCTCTGCACTTCAGTACACACTACAAGAGCACTGACTCCCATTCGTGCTTTTCTGACCTACACATCATCACATCCAAAGTCATGTAAGAATTCCATACCGTTCTCACAACTTCTCCGCCTGAGACGACTATGCAGCAGTGAAGCCGACTTCAGCAAGCAATCCTTGGACATGATCCAGTTCTTCAAGTCTTGTGGTTACCTCGACAATGTAAACTCTGCGGCATTACAGCGGGTTCATACCATCACCAGAGAAGAGAGCCTTCGCACTGAAGAGCGTGCCGACAATCACCAATGTCCCCGCTTGTACTCACATATCATCCAGCCACTGTTGCAGTAAGTAATGTGATCATGCGCAACTGGAAGATAATTAGTGATCATCCTACAACCACTGATATCTTCAAAGAACAACCCATTGTGTCCTACCGTAGCGACAAGAACGTTAAAGATCACCTTGTTCGCTCTTCACTACCACAAACAGATGAAGAGACGGTAGCCAACCACGGCACGGTAACCTGCAAGCGACGCAGATGCAACACCTGCCGCCATCTGAGGAGCAACAACAGCGTGGGGACCCAGAGGAGTGTATCACATCAAGAAAACATTCAGTTGCATTTCAACCCATGTGATTCATTGCATTAGTTGCAAACGCCATCCCACCTGTCTATATATCGAGGAGATAGAGCGTGGGTTGGCCGACAGATTTACAGAGCACAGACACGATATCCTTCAGTTCTGCGTGACATCTCCCGACCAGTTCCGAGCACTTCACTACCAGTGACCACACCTTGGATGATGTCAAGTGACAGCACTTACTCAAGTTTCAGATAGAAAGAACCGCAAGCTGATGGAACAACAAACAATTTTCCAACTTGGGACACTCAAACCCAAGTAACCCAACGGCATGAATCTACAATTTAATGTATTCAATATAAATAAATGTGACTCTTAATTTCATCCATCATGCCGCTCAGTAGTCCAGGAGTTGCGATCTGCGTATCTGTTTTCGCTTTTGTGTATTTCCAGCATGTTGATGGTATGTGCACTTTACGCGTACGCACAACACGCGGTCGCTTTTCACACGCACACGCTTCACGCAACAATCTTTTCTTTGGTTGTTTTCAAGTACGTGAATCGCAGCCCACACTTGATAAAGGCCAAGGGTCGAAATATTGTGAATAAATCTGTGGATTAAATTCCCAGAAAATTAAAACGGTTTGTTCCAAAATTCTTATTTAATGGATCTACTAAACTCCTCAAAAAGTTTGGAAACTTTAAAAAAGCGGTTGTATATCAGACAATTTTGAAATCTATCTCCATATATTGTTTCATACCAGCGAAAACATTGTTCTTTCCTGTCAACAATGACACCTCATTTGTGACGATAATTTATTCCACGGCTGAGTAACTTTCTTTGAAAGACAGAGAGGTCTCAAAGAAAATGTGCGAAATAGACCATTATCTGCGCTCATCTTATTGCTCTGAATGAATGAACGAGTGGTTTAATGCATGAATAAAAGAATGTATGAAATGTTGTTTGCGGTACATCATGTTGAATGAAAAGTGCTAGGATGGGATTAGCAGTTCTAGTACATGTGGATTCAAACAGATCAACGCAAGTCAACCTATCTTGCTGGTCACTTCTTCATAGTGGTCATTTGCAAGAAAGTTCTAATCAAACATGGTTCAATTACCAGACCTGGATAAAGCTCGCGCTATTGGTCAGCTTGAGGCTGGCATACCTCAGAATCATGTTACGGCGACTTTTGGATTTTCTTGCAGTATGATCTCCAAGCTAAAAGTCAAGTTTCGTCAGACCGGAGATGTTAAAGACAGACCCAGAAGTAGCCATACAAGAAAAAGAACGGCTGCAGAAGACCGGTATGCGAGACTGGCAGTACTTTGAAACCGTTTTTAATGAAACAATGTGGCATTCCTTATTCATGTAGAATCATGTTTACTGATGCAAATGGCGCAGACAATGACAGATTTGGCACATTTTGTTTGAGACCTCCTTGTCTTTCAAAGACAGTTACTCAACAATGAAACAAGTTATGGTCACAAATTTGGTGTCATGTTTGACAGGAAAGAACAATGCTTGCATTGATATGAAATAATATGCAAATAGATTTCAAATTGTTCTGATATAAAGCCGTTCTGGTAAGTTTCCAAACTTTTTTGACATATGGATATATGGACGAGAAATAAGATGCTGTATCGTGCACAAAGAATGGTCCGAGCCTATTTCATATGACACGGTGTATGGATTTCAAAAGACGGTGTTATAATAGATATCGGCAAGGGAATTATTACAGCATGACGCTTTGCGTGCCGCAATCCTCTTGACAATCAGCCAATCAGAAAAGCACATTACAAAAATATTTTCGTAGAGTTGAATTTATTTCAACTCAGAAATATATTTCAATTTTAATCTCGTTTCACGCTTAGCAGCACTTTGACTTGCGAAAAAGAAACAAAGGGTCAGTGATGATAAGTATACTCTGTGGAAAGCCATAGAGGCCTAATAATTAAATATATAGGCGTTAGTCTTTGCCAAATATTTATATTTTCTATGCGGAATTTCTTTTTGTATACATTACAATAAAAAAAGACGGGTCATACTTTTTAAACGTTCAACGCGTTTATTAGTAGGCCTATACTAATTGTAGTTCTATTAATTTTATTATGGTTGTTAATTATATGTATTAAAATTATTATTTTATTATAGGGTACCTGCAGGTAATATGGGACCATTAAGGACGTTTAGCTTATGTGCATAAAAACTATAGAAGATATGCCCAAAAGAGATTGTTATGATGAACAACCTGTCCTTTAAGATTAATAAAACAGGCAATGTTATCTTGGTTTTATGTTTGTTTGGGCGCTATGACGTCAAAATGACGTCATCGTCAAGTGTCCCATATTACCTGCATGTGCAGGTAATATGGGACACTGTGTTATCTCTATGGTGAAAATCAAAATGTTCAGAAAATCACTCTTTTGTTCTAAAAACATTTTTGTTACATGATTTTGAATGTTAAATGCAAATTTCAACAAGAAAATTCAATTTTCTAAATAGTTTTGCTTTTCGCATTGACAATGCACACAATTTCCTATGTGTCCCATATTACCTGCACCCATTCAGTTGAAAATCAGAGAAAATAATCATTTATAAAGGAAAGTGCCACTTTTCAGTGGAATTTTACCTGCTGATAAGCTTAACCCATCACCTAAAGATCATAAAAAGTGACAAATGCACCCTCAGTACCGGAGTATTTGGATACACAATCATAAAATGTGGCGTCATTGATTTTATATCAGGCCAAAAAAACGACGTAAATTTTTGGGCAATTTCACTCTTTTTGGCATTGATTTCCAAGAGTTTGATACACAGACTCCAAAACTGCATTTCTAGAAGCACAATTGATGTCTCTAAACACTTAACAAATCAACTTAAAGTGTGTACCTTCTCTAAGCTACTTTTTGTTAAAATGAAAACAGGTGTCCCATATTACCTGCTGTCCCATATTACCTGCAGCTACCCTAGTTTTATTAAAGTTGTATTAATTGTGGGATCATTAGTACCCATATAAGAGGCGTTGCATATGATTAACATTATTCATGTTTTAATGTAGGCCTATTTTGGGATGATAAATAGAACATACTCCAACATTACATGTAATATCACCGATATCAACATGCACAAAGTGTTGCAAATTCATAACCCAACGTGTTTATGTTGTAACCAGTTCTGCAACTCTTATTAATTTATTGTTTTACCCGTAAGTAGAGTGGCGTTGTGAAGTGTTGTGTCATCCGGCTTTTTTTTTATTCCAGCGTAGGCCTCTAAATACCGTACCAAACTATTCATGATTATTGATAACATGAATAAAATCAAAGCAATTTTTATTACCGTATTATTATGTGGGATGTCTATAAAATTAATGTAGTAAATTATCCGTTGTTTTTGGTTTGTTTGTTTTAAAATTAGTAATTGAAGTATAAGCCTACTGTACAGTTAAAATATTATGCAAGAAGACATCAAAAGGTGTTCATCATTGCGTGTAAGAACACTCACTAAATTTACCACTCTTAGGGCCGGTTCATAGTGCATATTCGAAGGCGAATATTCGGCTTCGAATACTTTTTGTGACGTCAAAATATATATGGCAACGAATACACGCCGAGTTGAATCGGATTAAATATCGCGCAACTGATAGCGAGATACTATTGATTTATATGAAAGGCTCGAGGTCACCTGAATATCTTTCGACGAACGATGATTTCAAAAATCCCCAATGAAAAACAAGGGATCTGGAATGAGCGTTTTGAGCGTTTCGACAGTATTTTTGTGGGACATGAGAGCACATCAAACATATCGAATTACATTATGAATACGAAGAATGTCTTTCTGATATCAAAAAAATAATCAAATAATTTTCATTTTTTGAAATTCACGATATAATACAAACTTTATGACAAATTATTAAAATTTGATATTTTTCACATATTGATATAACAGTCCTCGAAGTAAATATTATAAATCTAATGATATTTTCTTAAAGTGTATGTAGCTGGGAGGAAAAGCCGACGAATGGGCGACGATCAATTGAAAATTTTGCCCTTTCATATTGAAGATATGGATTTTTGGGGAAAATTAGGTCTTTTGGGGAAAAAATCCATATCTTCAATACGAAAGGTCAAAATTGTCAATTGATTGTCGACTTTTCATCCCACCTACATACACTATAAGTATAATGCGGACCTATTTTCTCAATAATTATAAAAATGCGACATTTTTTGTGACTCAAATTTATGTATAGGCGTTCCACTTTTATTTAAGCTATAATTCGCCACACTTTCTGATTAATAAGTCCAGCCCAGCCCAAAATACCTCAAATAGTTTCTGTATTTTACCGGAACTCATTAGGGTTACACAAATGGCGCATTCATTTAGTGGTGTGCCCCCTTATTAGTGCGGTACAAGCGTACCCATTTTTATATAATATGAAAGTAAAGGAAAATGCCTGGCAGGCAATAGCATTCCAATGCTGTAGTGATGGTAAGTAATGTTTTATGCAAATAATATGATATTTAGGCTTACAAACATAACCTAAAGAATGTTTCCATATTTTAAATCGACTGATGCAGAAAAAAGTCCAAATTCAGATTGATGCCTCCACCCCGGTTTTACATAAATAATGTTTGGCCCCAGTTCTAGGTCCCCATATCATATGCATCTGCCCATGGCAGACGATGTGTGAGGGTCTGGGGTGGTAAATCATTGGTTATTGATATAAAAATGCGTTTGCCATGGAGGTTCAACCATTTTTGTCATCTTTTCCGCACTAGCGGAATTCTTGACGCTTTTGGCCCCAATAAACGATGTTATTTTGGGCGGAATAAAGATGTAATGCGTTGTTATCAGTCAAATTCATAATTATAATTAATAATTAAGAGGGCAAAATAAGTAATATGTAGGAATGGATATATAGCGCTTTGCAATGAATATCTTCATAAACTATGCAGAACAACCAAAAACCACGAGCGTTGGTATCCTATCATTGCGTGTTCTTTTAAAATAAATTCTTGTTTATTTCTATTTCTATTTGTGAATCAGGCATTAAAACACACTTAGGGGGGCGCAACACTAAATAAGCGTCCCATAGGATAACGTGTGATTTCGGCCTACTTCGAGCGCCATTCCTGGCGTCCCTGCAATACTTTGCAAAATAAATTTGGTATCAAATTAAAGCTCTGTTTAGATTCCAAAACTTTTGTCGGCATATATCGATGACCTTTGACTTTTTTCGCTATTTCATGGTGCAAAAATATGGCCTAAAAATATACTAAATTCACCACTCACATTTCAAAATCGGAAGTTGTCTTCATCCGCCACAGAGAATTGCTTTTGAGATTAAATGTCCGGTTTTTTCTGCATCTTATCATTGAAGACACTTGTCGAATTCATATGAGCTGATTTTGAGTGATTTAAAGTGAACATGTCGGTAGATATGGTCGCTACAATCTCATATTCACTATGGACTATATTAGCGAATTTCGTTCTTACATAAAATGCGTAGTGATTTAGTGTTAAGCCCCTTAGGCCCTAGCAATGTAGGCCTACACAAGTTCGAACGAGACTTTTTATCTTTTGACGCGTATCATCGGTCAAATGCCAAAATTGATTGCTCAATGAATCATGAAATGAGAGCAGTACTACTTTGATGATACCGATCTCAAGTGAATATCAGCCAATGAAAAAAGTATTCACCGGAAATATATTTGTGGGAGTTGAATTTTGTTGAACTCGACAGATATATATTTGGTGGGTCACCGTGGGTGGTCTCATATATAACACTTGTGAGGGCTGTCATATTAGTCGTCGCTTCAATCATATCTTATGATATTTATATATTTATTTATTTATTTATTTATTTATTTATTTATTTATTTATTTATTTATATTTATTTATTTATGAATTTATTGACTTATTTATTGACTTATTTATTTATTTTTATTTATTTACTTATTTATCTATTGACTCATTCATTTCTTGATTTGTTTTGCAGTTGAAACCTACAAGAAGGTATGGGTCAACCTCCGCGCCTGTTACAGGCAGGTCGTAAATGCCCCCAAAAGCAAATCTTTTTGACTCCTATTCAGGTCAGGGGCGTAACCAGACCTGACCTTCCGGGGGCAAGATTGAAAAATTTCCCAATTTCTGATCAAAAGAGGTGGAGTCGGTGGGGTCCAGGGGTCCAGGCGGGGATCAAGGGGGCTGAGCGCCATGAAGCTCCTGTTTTTGGCATATTAGAAAATATCAGTGTTTCAGAGAACAAATTTCACAATGAAAGTAGTAGGCCTATAGATCTTCTCTCTTTCTTTCCCTTTTCTCTTCTCCCTTGAGTCCCTTTCCCTTTCTCTCCTCCCCCTCCCCTTTTTTCTTTTCTTCTCTCCCCTTTCTCTTCCCTATTTCTTTCCTTTTTTCTCTTCTCCCTTCCCTTTTTCTCTTCTTTCCCTTTCTCTTCCCTCTTTTTCTTCCCTCTTTTCTCCCTTTCCCCCTTCCCAATTTTTTACTCTCCTTCCAGGTTTTTTGTGTCCGGGGGGCAGCTTGCACCCCGGCCCCCACTGGTTACGCCACTGCTCTTATTTAGACCCATTTATACAGACATTAAATCATGACAATAGTTCAATGGAGAATAAGATTTTGTTAACTTCGTTAAAGAAATTCTCTAAATTTTGCTTACCTTGGTCAACGGGCAATACTTGTTAACAGTCGGGCAACGCTGTAAATTGTAGAAATATAGCTTTCTCCGGTTCATAGTTTTATATTCGAAGCCGCATATATTTTGGCCTTAAAACGATTCGAAGCGAATATTCGACTTCAATATTCACTTTGAACCAGCCTTTAGAAATTGAGCAACTCCTTATGAATTAATTAAGCAACACCCAATATAACAAAATATATATTTTCCCGGTACATACTTCTCATTCGACGTGTAATACTTTTTGACGTCACGAAAAGTATTATACATAAAATATTATATGTAACATGTGGAGTCTGCAGACTGCCTTAAGCGGTACCCTTGGACAATAGTATTACCCATATACGGATTCATTCAATAATTACCATTTTATTCATTCATTAACATAATAGCAAAATTTGAACCTCTAAACTCAATATAGATATTGTTAAATCTATCATGTTACCTATACGAATACCTGGGTTTCTTCACGTATCATTTAATAAAGTGTTAAGTGTATGCTTATAGTTCCTAAATGCTGCAATTGGGGATACACACAAGGATTCTTACCAGTCAATTGGGGAAATGCCGCAAAATAAGGATATACCCCATTCCTCTTTTTTATAACATGAAGGTGTGGCAGAATGTCAAAATCACAGACACTTATTTCATTCAGGATAGATACAAGGATTCAATTGGGGAAGTACCGTGAAATAGGGATATCTTCATTTCTTTTTGTTACATGGGGATGTGGCAATCAGACACTTATTTCATGCTGAAATTGGGGATACACAGAAGGTTTCTTACCAGTCAACTGGGGAAGTATCGCAAATTGGGCACAAGGTGTGGCACAGTGTCGCTCTCACAGACACTTATTTCATGCTGCAATTGGGGATACACACAAGGATTCTTACCAGTCAATTGGGGAAAAATAATACCGCAAAAATAAGGATATCCCCATTCGATCTTCTTTTGATAACAGAATGTCACAATTGAAACCTAAGTATGGGCCCAATTTTCAGCAGCTGTTCTCATAAAAGATTCTTCTCTACAGACTCCAGTACAAGGTATCAATTTGGAATTGGAGTGGCATAATTATAGTTTCTGTATTTTCTCATCTTCTCTGGTTTAATCAACAGTTCACACACCATGCAAAATGGAACAGGACATTGGTAAATGCCAGTTTAGGGATTGTGCAAGGTCTTGATCGATGTGAATAAAGTGTTAAGTTTGTCACCCATTTTCCTTGTGTGCTGTATGAGCATAAAATTTATAAAGATGTTGTTTTAACAATAATAATTTTCCCTATCCAGTAACGATGTCCCGTGTTATATGAGATGATAGATATTGGCCTATACTGGTACACAAAGAAATGTTAGTACCAAACTGGGGATGACGTACTACAATTACAAATCAGCAGGCCTAGGACCAGGCTAAGGTAGCCTAGGTCACCATAGTAGGCCTTATCCTGACAAAACCAAATCAACATCAAAGTTTTTCGCGGTATTTCCCCAATTGACTGGTAAGGATCCTTGTGTGTATCCCCATTTACAGCATGAAACAAGTGTACATAAATTATGGGTATAATCAGAAATAATGGCACCAAAGTGTGACAAAGTGGTCAAAATTACAAAGAGCGTTCTTGCGACAAGTGAGTTTTGGAACATTTATTTTATGCACCATGTAGTCTTTATATTTTCATAAGTAGACTATTAAGTGACTAATTTGAAAGAATGTGGTACTTAATAATAGCAAACATTTCAGAAAATGCCATGAAAACCCATGCAAAACTTTTTAACTTGTACATTTTTTACAGTGCATGTTTCAAATACAAGTACCTCTTTTCACGCTAGCATGTAACACTCCTGACCATATGGGGAAGAAAATTGGGCATATTATTTTTTACATGACAGCTATGACACCATATACAAAACACAGTTTTTGAAGGATGAATTTCCGTGCTGGTCTTTTTCATACAACAACCTCACGGTGCCATTATTTTTTACTTTACCCACTATACATACCATTCTAGTTTTACTGTTTATAATACAGTGGCCATAAACCAGTAGAAGGGGCCTATTAGATACCATTGTCAAATGAATAGAACTCACACCCTAGCATGTGATTTACTATGAGTATGAACATCACAAATTGAAAATCTAGGCCCCCCTATAAATAATATAAACCCCGGAATATAAACTTGTTAATGAAGAAAACAGCATGAAATCAAAACAGTACTCTGATATCCACATTGCTGATATGAAATTCTGAATAGATATCAACAAGTAATCATGGTAATGACAAATTGGCTTCTGACAGAGTTACAACAATCCCCAGAAATCAAGATTGGCAGCCAGAATGTTGACAAATTTCTGTAGGCTACATACTTGTCAATTTCAGCTTATAACCATGCAAAATTTAGTTGCAACCCAGCAAACACAAAAACGTTTTAAAAACGTTTTAAATAAGTTATATTTTGGCTTTTGGTTTAGGTAAAAACGTTTTAATAACATTTATATGTTTGCTGAGCAGTAGATTATCAAAAAAAGTTTTTTAAGGTTATGAAAACGTTTTATACTCTTAATATACCCTTTATATAACCCGACATTTAATCGTTTTCTGACAACCTTTTATATCCTTTTGCGAATGATGTCGAAAACATTTTTGTGTTTGCTGGGAAGTTACTTACGTTGAAGTTGAAAAATATGCACAAGTCAAATGAGCTGCTGGCCACATTAGGTTCACTTTTGTCCATGGAAACGGGGACATCAAATTGGGTTGGCTTATTATATTTTGTCAGTGGAAATGGGGAGATCACATCAGTTATTTTTTTCTGTGGAAATGGGGACACACTCAGCTTGATTTTTGACTGTGCAAATGGGGACGCCACAACAGTGTGGTTTTTGTCTGTTGATATGGGGATGTCACCTAAACTGTGTGTAAACTGCATTGTTAAAGCATCTTACACACATGTGTGTGGCAGATTGGGATAAAACCATGCAAACTGGGTATGTACCTCAAATCACCCCAGATTTTCAAAAATGCATTTTACATCAAATTTTAACATATTATGACCATTAGAGAATTGGGGATATCCCCATTTCACCGTATGTCCCCAATTGATTGGTACGAATCCTTGTGTGTATCCCCAATTTCAGCATGAAACAAGTGCACACACGCCCACACGCCCACACACACACACACACGGACACACACACACCATAGTGATTACTAAGTCTCTCCCTGAACATTCAGGCGAGACAATAAATTGAATGCGCTTGCTGAATGATTACATATGATCAAGGCTGCCATGTCTGCATGTCTATTACTGTATAATGGTAATAGCTACGTATAGGCCTACATGTAACATATAATAAGTATACCGGTAGGCCTATATTAAAGTTGTTTCACAAATTGACATTTTATTTTATTTTAAGAAGGAGAATGTCATAAACAGTGGCGTACTGAAGGGGGGCAGCTCTTTTGTGAGAGGTCTTGGGAGGGGATGAGGGAGGAAGAGGTGGAGGAGGGACATGAAGAATGAGAGGGGCTGGAGGAAGAGAGAAAGAGGGACAAAAAGTATGAGGGGATGGAGAAGGGAAGGGAGATAAGAAGAGGGAGTGATACTTTAGCAAGGAAAGAATAAGTACAGAGAAAGGAAAAGAAAGGACTAACAAATAAATACATAGGCCTTATAATAATTATTATAGAAACTAAACACAGCCCCCCCACAAAGGCCTAACACTAACAGCACTATAGGCAGCCATTCGATGATGTCAATGCCTTTATGCGTTACGTATTTAAACGCCCAGTCAGATGTATTTTACACCTGCCAAGCACAAGTCACCCAATTTCGAAAATTGGACGTTGAATGTACACTCTCATGAATATTGATTGGCAACATTTTCCAATATGTCAGTGCTCAAATCGGACACAATAGAACAATAGACCATTCAGTGCGCTGACTGTACCCACCAAGTTTCATGCCCATACAACAGTTTTTAGTAATTTGACCTCGGATGATCCCTGGGTGACCTTGGATGACCCCAAAATGAGCTTCCGAAAATTTCACTCTAGATGTTGACTCTACCCAGTTTTTAGTAATTTGACCTCAGATGACCCCTGGGTGACCTCGGATGGCCCCGAAATGACCTTCCGACAATTTGACTCTAAATGTTCACTGTACCCACCAAGTTTCGTGCCCATACGACAGTTTTTAGTAATTTGACCTCAGATGACCCCTGGGTGACCTCGGATGACCCCCAAATGATCTTCCAAAAATTTGACTCTAAATGTTGACTGTACCCATCAAGACAGTTTTTAGTAATTACGTAGGTCTTACGGTTCCCCAGATACATCTCCGGACGTACACACACATGAGCAGACAGAAATAGTGATTACTAAGTCCCATCCTGAACAAAGTTCAGGCAAGACAAAAATTGTTATTTGGAGCAAATATTAAAATGTACGCATCACACATTTTCCCTGTCCTTATTATTTTAAGACAGAGATAAAAGGATTTAGCGCGTCTGATGTCACTGTCAATTATGATCCTTGATTGGTTTACAATTACACAGGTTAATAGCGCATAAAAGGAAGATCGGTCTATCTGGTGCTGATCGGAGAAAAGAAATAGAAGCAAATGGCGAAAAATTACGTACTTTTACAAGGCAAAAAAAAGCAGCTTTTCTAGGCATTGTTGGCATGGTGCCTTCGCCAAAGAAAGTTTCCTACTATAAAGACCTAACTTTTGAGATGGTTTGCATGTTTGAAGGTGCAAAATTAACAATAAGGCGCTCGGTTATACCACTGCGTTCAGCAAGTCATCATCACGACACTTGTAAACAAACCGTGCTCGAATTTGATTTGACGTCAGACGCGATAAAATCTTTTTATCTGTCTTTAATTATAAACTAAGGAGATGTGAACTTGTGATACAAAAAAAATTCTCTAAAAATTCATCAGATCTATGATACAAAAAAATCATTTTGGTATAATTAACACCAACAACTCACATGAGTGTGCACAGCGCCCTCATTCACCTAGAAAAAATTCTTGAAATTTCAGCCTCTTTGAACCTTACTTGCAAATTTTGCATATTATGATCAACTTTGGAGATGCATAACATTGTGCGCCATCATCATCCCATCAACCTGCATTTTGCATCTCAATGAAGTACCAAATGGTTAGTGGTTACGGACTTACGGTACTGCCGGTACATTACAAAAACCAAGAAAAAAAGTTGGATCTTGATAGCGCATAAAATCAGCAAATTCAATGTTTTGATAAAAAGTGCCCATGTGCAAACTTCAAAGCATCATGGCTGCGCCATCGAGATCGCAAGTCCGAACAAGTTTGAAATTAAAGACCCAATTGGTAAGTTTCATTTTTCAGCAAAAAGTTTTTTGGATTTTGTTGGCGCACATAGTTACTACAATGTAGAGGTCAAAAGGTCAAAATTTCCAATTTTCGCGCATTTTTACCGGTCTATAAATTTCTGTATGCTCCAAAGTCACCTGACTTGGAAGTACCGGTACCTAGCTAAACCTATTGCACAAAGTATTGTATCATTTAAAATGTATCATTTTATTGCTAATACGGTCTTCTTTTAAATACGGTACCAGTAATAAAAAAAACCAGTTCATTAGGATGAAAAATAACCTTCAAAGTCCAAGTCGGGGTCCAAGAAGTCAGGGGTGGACTAGGTGGGGGGGCCATAGAATTTACACACATTAAGTATCAAAACCACATTATAAGTTTAGATTGAACCTTACATGATCAGGGTCCAATTTGAGAAAAATGCATTTTAATTTAAATTCTATTACCCCCACGACCCATTATTCAAAATCGCGCACTGTGATTTGTTGAAACGCGTCACGTGAGAGCCCATTATTCTGCAATAATGGGTCAAGCGCCGTAACACATTCTAAACACAGCATTACGCTTGGTTACGCGTGCATTATTTCCGCGATACCGCTGTCACTTACGCTGCAGCGCTCCACCTTGAAGTAAACAACTTAAAATATTTGTGCCAAAAATGATATTTTCTCTTTAAATTCTCTTTAAATCGCACTATTTTCTGGTAATAGAATAGAAATAAAGGGTGCAGCATTATCCTTTACGCATAAAAGTAAAAAGCGTTTAAATAATGGGTTCGCTGCGCCTCACCCATTATTTACGCTTTTACTGCCTCGACACATTATTTTCGTGTAAAGGATAATGCATTACCCTTTATTTCTTAAATATAAATTTACATTATAAGAAGTCTGTGTATTAACGACATACCGTATCATGTTAAACGAGGATTTCGTGATCCTAGCATCCTCTTTTTATGACATTTTTCAGTACATATCCACGAAAAAAGCCTATTCCCAAAATTTCAGTTGATTCCGATTTTATGCTTATGCGAGTTATGCATGATTATGTGTATTACACTGCTCCATAGACAATGCGTTGTAATTTCATTCTGGTGCACCAGAACGAAATTCAAATTTCACGATATCTTTGCAAAACGAATTAATCTGCAAGAAATATTTTGTACATAAACATTATGTAGCCAGAGGTTTCCAGTGATATAAAAATCTCAACTTTTTTTAGAAAAGTGGGGGATGAGGCTGTGGCCCGCACCTCAGGTCAACATAAAAAGTGGTAACCATGTGTGTTCTAAATTTCACAGAAAAGGGGTATTTTGTTGACTGAAATCGCGGACCGCGAAATCGCGAAAAAAGGGGGTATTCTGAGCATTGTCTCCGCGAAATTTTAAAAAAGGGGTATTTCACAGGTTCGTTCGATCGATGTCTTCAGCCCGAGTCTTCAGCCTCCATCCTCTGGCATTTCATTGATTCCGCCCTCAATCGTCACAGCGAGAGCGTCAGAAGGCAGCTTTTTTACTATTGGCACGGCGGTTTCCCAATATAGTTGTCTAGTGGGTGTTGCACGTATGCTCCCATGCACGCTTTTGAAGAGAGCTGAATGAGCGACGCGAACATCGATGGTGTCAGATGTAACCGTTTTGGCTGCCGTATACACTTTTCCATGTGGTGAATTGAAAACATTGCGGGAAACATTGGCAGTGATTGGAGCGAATTCTACAACCGACCGAGTGATATTTTTCCTTGGTTTTTAATTCTGTTCGAATTCTGATGCATGTAAGTTTTATTTTGTATCGTTGTTTCTCATGTAGAAGCTGTACATGCACGATGATCTCCCAGAGGTGTCTGAACTGGGATAACCTGGATGGGAACCTGGACTGATACCACAAAATTGTACATTTGAATTTCTACTATCTGTTTCTGTATGTGTTTAAGATATATCTGATCTGAGTATCCAACCCATAGTGTTGTGCAGCCTGAGGTCTTGTGTCAAAACTTGGGTACCACAATACTTTAAAGGAACCTCTGTACACAAAACTTCGAGGGAATTGTTCCTCTTTGGTTCATTTTCAATTAAAATCAGTATACAGGCATTGTAATTACCCCAGTTAATAACACAGGATCATCTGGGAGTACAACAGACACAAAGTAATGTTCATACTTGCACATTTTGTACTTGGAGTCATTGAAAAGGGGTGTCTGGAAATCTTCTCATTGAAAACCTTGAAAAAGGGGTATTTTTACCCTGATTTTGTCAGTGATTTGGCAAAAAAGGGGGTAAAATCAATGAAAAATCAGTGAAAAGGGGGTTTTGAAAAAGGAAGAACACACATGGTTACCACTTTTTATGTTGACCTGGGGTACCGGGGGCTGTGGATCACGAAATGCCCCTTTAATTGGCTGTTGTAACAAAAACGCAACATATTTTCATGTTAAATTTTTTGTCAGTGATAAACAGGTGCCATATCCTACAAAATATCAAAAAATAAGATTTTAATGATATTTTACCATGTTCTGGAAATTGGACCACCTTATGATATGCGACCAAATATCATAGCTTGGATATTTTTAGTGGTGGGTGACATTTGATGAAAATCTTGCATATTTGGCCATTTTTGGCCAAAATGGACCAAATTCTTGACTTAATTAACAAAAATGGTGCCATTTTGGCCTTTGAGTGGTAGGCTCCAGTGCTAAAATTGTAGCTGAGTGGTGGGCTCTGCCGCCCACTACAGCCCACCCCAGTGGGCACAGGTTAGGATTTCGACGTTGAATCAACGTTGTACAACGTCGAAGTTTCAACCTAACCTGATTTCCACCTGATTTCAACCTACATGTAAACATTAGTTGAAATGGTTGAAATTTCAACGTTGATACAACGTTGAAATTTCAACCTGATTTCAACTAACCCCTAGGTTGAAATCGGGTTGAAATCAGGTTGAAGTCCATCAGGTTGAGGTCCATTTGCAAATACAACCTGATTTCAACGTCGAAATTTCAACCTGATTTCAATGTCAGTTGTGCCCACTGGGACTGTAGCTACAACCCTGCACATGAGCATTTATAACTCGCAATTCACAAAATCAGTATCAACTGAAATTTGGGGAATAAGCTTGTTTCGTAGACATGTAGATATCTATACTAAAATGCAGAAAACCTTAGACGAGCGCGTATTGTAAGGATACATCGCGTATATACTGCGTTGCACGCACTTGTCTCTGATTGGCTGCTAAGGCGATATATTGTTGCTGAGTGGAAATTTATGAATGAACTGTGCGCCGTACGCGTTGTTAGCGCCGAATTTGCAACATCACGGTAGTCGCGCTCGTAAAAGGTTTGCTGCATTTTAGTATAGTACCGGTACTGAAAAATGTAATATAAAGAGCATGCTCATGATGCTTGGATCAGAAAATACTCCTTTTTGCTTAATAATATCATAAACACATTGCAAACACTTCTTACTACGCCTACGGCTTTGCCTCGGGAAAAAATATTTGGAGCCTCCCGACCCCGTCATGCACGTATGCGACGGTTAACTCCTTGCAACAGATTCTACTAGTTTGGTAGGCGTACCAAAATATATTTACAAAGAAATTTCACCATCTTGCATCATTACAGCTAGCACTGCAGATAATTATCATATAAAGACGTGGCTTGCATCATCTCAAATTTTCATCAGACAATGGCAATGCCGAGTCGTGAGTGAGCCGAGAGTGAAATGCATGCCGGCATAGTTACTACAATGTATGTCTGAACATGCCCAGTCATATCAGGGCAGCCATCTTATGTTCTGTTCAATATACAATGCAGCTGGATTTCATCTAAATTGAAGTCATGACATGGAATGAACTTGGAGGTATCATCAACATGACATACATACGTATACACATGTATTTACATTGGGATTGTACTGCGTTAAAATGTTGTAAGCTTACAATTCATGTCATCAATAAATGATGGAAAATCTAGCTTTAGAATGACATATATTAATAAATGGCCGTTAACAGGCATAACAAACACATTCTAGATTATTTATAGCATACTTATTTTAAGTATAAACATTTCTACAGTCAAAAATTCCAAGAGAACAATTCGGTATTTATAAAAATTCATGTACAAATTTTATACATGGATGTCAATGCAGTCAATTTACGATTGATAGAGCTCAAAACATACCTCGTCCGAGTCCCCAAATAAGTCATAGAATCCCCTCAAATTCTTCTGTATGTTAGCTGTTAGATTAAAGAACCTATTCCGGCAATTCTTAGCTTCTTCAGGCATAAAACGAATGAGAGATCGGCCAAATCTTTGGCCTGGTCTCCCAGGAAAACGTAACCGCGCCATGTTTATTCGTGCAAAAGGCAGCAGTCAGATTCTGTGATGGCTCTGTGATGGTGGCCCCTGAATCGGTATAATGTATTTCGGACTGGCAGGTGCACAATCGCTTTTGAATGAAGAGGGAGCCGCCGGCCCCCGCCGTGGCCAACGGCGCGGGCTGGATGGGCCGTAGGCCTACATACATTACAGGGCCACACAATTTTTTATATAATTTCTTTATTTAGGGAATGTGTTCACAATTACAAATAGCTTGGAATGGAAAATATAGGAGAGAGGATCAAACAAATTTGCCGGGAAAATTCGTCATTAATGAGAGCAAATTTTCCGGTAGGGCCTACTTGAATATAATTTTTTTTTTGCCAATTTCCCAATCCCTCACGTTGCGAAAAATATTTAATCCAAATTATTCTCAAAAAACTATTAATGCTATTTTTGATACTTACTTTATAAAGGATATTATGGATAATAATATCTGCACAGTGGCTCCGGAATCGGAATGAGTAATTTTGGTGGGGGGATAAATCCATAATCTTAGGGTAAAATTCATAACTTTAGGGCAAAATCCATAATTTTAGGGTAAAATTCATAATTTTAGGGACTCATAATTTTAGGATAACTTCATAATGTTAGGGTAAAATTCATAATTTTAGGGTAAAATTCACAATTTTAGGGTAAAATTCATAATTTTAGGGTTAAATTCATAATTTTACGGTAAAATTCATAATTTTACGGTAATAGGCATATTCATATAATTTTACTATAGGGTAAAATTCATATAATTTCAGGGTAAAATTCATAATTTTAGGACTGAATTCATAATTTTAAGCGGTAAAATCCATACCGGTATATGTAAGGCAAATCTTTCGCTTTTGCAGTATGTGTAGGCCTATTGTACTGCTCCACTAGCCTGAGATTTGTTTTTTTAGTACATAAAAATTATGTGGCCAGACTCAAGTTCCAGTGCATAAAAATCACAACTTTTTTTTTAGAAAAGTAGGGGATGAGGCTCAGCCAAAAGTGCGTTGAACTTTGACACATTTCTGCAAAAAGTAGCGGGACCTATTATAATCAGCAAACTTTTCACCTCAAGTTCGGTATAATTAGGCCTACATTTAGTAGGCCTAACACCATGCATGCCACCAGTGCTACCGTGCTCTCCATCTTGGTTAAAGCCATATTATAACCATAGACCCTAGAAATTAGGCCTAGGGCCTACATGTAATTTCTGTTAGGCCTATAACATTTGCTGAGGAGAACGCCCCTCAAAAAAATTTAAATTCAAGTTTTTACACGATTGTAATCAAGACTTTAGGTGCTGTAGTTTTGTCCGAAAATCCGAGAGTTTGAATAAACCCCAGAACCGTCGTTTAATTATTACGAGCTATTACGATAGAAATAGGCCTATTAGTCGAACGCGTAGGGGAGAGCGGGGAGTGTTCGCCCTAGGGGCAGGTTCGCCCACCCCTTGTTTCTCAGCACTACGGCTATCGGGGGATTTGGTGATGGCAAAATTAGGTGACATAGGTCATTATAAACTTCTCATATTATCTACGCGACATATAGGGACGTGTTCATCGAACTGCAGCCAAAACATAAGAATTACACCAAAACGTAATTTTTTCTTGCATTAATAATGTTGTATTATCATTGATACATAAATACAGATGGTTTTAATGGAAATCTGTATTTGGAACATATGGGATTTGTTAAAGATTTAATGCAGTTACAAACTCCTTATTCGATTTGTATTTTGCATACCCTGAAGAAAAAATAAAAATGTGCACAAGGGGCACGTTCGCCCTTTTGAGGATGGGGCATGTTCGCCCTCTATCTTCCCCGGGCGGACTTACCCCAAACTGCAGGGCGGACCTGCCCCATCAGCGTATTATGCAAAATATTGATAATTATACCATTATACGAGGTAAAACTTCTGCAAATCATGTTTTTTAAAGTTTTGTGGTATCAGTATTACTCATAACACCGTTTATGTCCTAATCCATAATCCCCCTGAAGTTGTAAACATGATACGTTTAAGCTCACTTTGGACCCCTACATTTTACCCTGACCCGACCCCTGCAACAAATTTAGTGTTTCCCCAGAAGAGAATGAATGCCCTGTATACTCTTGCTAAATGTTTGCATTGAGTATGTTATTGTTACGCAATGTTTACACCTTTTTTTGTGATTAGGGTGAACTTACCCCACCATATGGGCGAACCTGCCCCAATATGGGGCAAGTTCGCCACTTTGTAAAACTTTTTTGTGTGCTCTATCCTGTTGCTATTGTAAGGCCTATAGTTCTGGGATTGTGGTCGTATATAGCTAAGACATAGGGCTTTCACATGGGCTAATCAGGTCATCCCTAACCTTAAAATTGACATCGCTAGGCTGGTCAGAAAAAAATAGGGCGAACACTCCCCGCTCTCCCCTACGCGATGTTCATAATACATAGCCTACATGCTTACGTAGGCCCTATATGGCGTGCCAGAGCGTGCGGGACACACACGAAAACACACACACACACCCCGACCCCAGAGGATCGTAGGCTACGTACGTATTACAACCGCCGGAGTAACATATTTTTATAGCGCTAGTAGGCCCTAGTAAATTCCAATTTTCTTTGCTTTACCCAGGGGGGCCACTGGTCATTGACCAGGGGGTATCATGCGTGGCCAAAGATTCAAGTAAAAAAGGGTCTTTTTTCATGATCAGGCACTGTATCTAAAACAAGGAAATTTGAGAAAAAGGGTATACCTTGTACAATAAATCAGTGTTTAGGGTCCTTTGAGACAAATGTAGTATGTAATAAAGGTTAAAAGTTATGAACTTTTGACTTTGTGTTTTCCCAGTTATCATGAAGGGTTTTAGAGTCAAAATATAACTGATTTACTTGCTTCTAATGGGGGCAAAAATAATGTCAATACTTATTTAGGGTATGAAATTGCACTTGTCATACTTGTTTAGGGGTGCATTTTCAGACCTCGTAAATACTTGTTTAGGGTGCTATTTGAAACTTCGTGGCCACGCATGCATGATACCCCCCTTGTCAATGACCAGTGCCCCCCCCCCGGGTTGCTTTACCTCACTTGTTCGGCTCAAAATTAAAAGGGGATATGCCTATATCTGACAGTAAAAGCTAACATTTTATGGAAAATAAATACAATCTATTTTTAAAGAAATGTTAAAATATGGCTTTAACTACACCCCAACACGCAACTTTGAAATGCCGGGCGCAAAATCTGGCGAGTAGGCTATTCGGCTGTAAGGGGCGGCCAAAAAGTGTCGAAACTTTGCCAATAGTTTGTATGCTAAATGTTTATTACTACCATGTTCAGGCAATAATAAAAATACTAACTAATTTTAGGAGCTTTTAGGCTTTCTCAACATATGAATTAAAAATCTGATTCTGAGCTAGCATTCGAACGAACGTAGGCCCTATGAACCACACGGCCGAGATCAGTCAGCAGTGCATCGTCGACGAAATCATCTATGGCAAGGAACGTAAAATTCAAAAAGATTGAAAATTTCAAGTAATGTCCATCTTCTGTGGGCTTTGGACATGTTACATAAATGATTAAGAAGGCCCTGGTTCAAATCCGGTGTCCACTCCTAAAACTCCAGTCCAGAATGTTATTATTATATTTTTAGTAAACAAACATGGTCACCAAATTCATTCATCATTTTCATGACCATTTGTTTACAAACAAAAGTCATGCGCTGTGGCGAGCCGGTGAAGGATGCGCAAGAGTCAAAGAATATGATATATGAGCTGGTATTTCATTGATTTGAAAACGAAAGAGAGCATATTGTTGCAAAATAGGAATAGACATAAAATGAATTATAATTTCCAAAACAAATAGAAATTATGAATGATTTTGAACCTGAAACATGTTGATCCGAAATACGCAATTAATAATACAGATTCAGGGGCCGCCAATCAATGTCTTTTCGCGCGGAGACATTTTGATGATACTCGTGGTATTCCGTTTCTTTTGATTTTGTGGTTTAAAGCAGATCTGCGGACACAATGAACCATACAAAGAATGTCTTTAAAAGGGAAGTATAAAACCGCACAGTTATAGCTAGTTAAAGACACACACTTCAAGTGTTCTGTTTGTTATGGCATGATTTGGCATCTATTTGAAGAGGTTTAGAAGGATAAAAAAAAATCAGTGGCGTGCCTGAACTTTTTGTCCGGGTTTTGGGGGGGGGGGGGCCATAATGTGTGATTTGCATAAATACCGGTATGCCTAAGGGAGGTGTTCATAAATACTTTGGTGGGGGTAGGGGGAAGTGGGGCAAATTGGTCCACCTAATGTCCCATTTTGCCCCACCAGATTTTACTACTAATACCTGACAACTTGCGACAAGTGACCACTACAAAACAAAATGTACATCACCAAGAGTCTAGTAGACTAACGTTTCACAAAAAATGGTGCCCGTCGGCCCGCCGTCGGCCTCCGGCTTCATTATTTTATTAAGGAGTCTTTAAGGCGTCCCATTTTACCCCACTGCGAAATTGTTGCTGTAAAGAGGCTGGGGTAAAATGGGACAGCTGGGATAAAATGGGACGCCATTGATTTACTAAGGGATTTCTTTTGTTGGGGCAAAATGGGACAGTGCGAGTTAGCACACAGTAAATCAATGGCGTCCCATTTTACCCCAATTTGGCACATTTCCAAAAAGAAATCTTTTCTTATAATTTTCGAAGAAAAGAGTAACAATTTTTGTCTTATTTAATTGAAAAAGGTGGCTTAGAAGTTATTTTTTAATTTGAGAAACACTAATTCGGGTCATTGATTCAGATATTTAGCCTCAAGTCGTGACCTCTGCTTAGACATGACAACAAAATGGAATACTTATTTTGATGTGTTAAGCTTACGGCCCTCAGAAGTTCCTGTTTTAATAATGAAGAATGGTACTTTTAAATGGTTGGAAATATAAATAGACATTATTATCAAAGTTCTTTTGTTGCAAAATGGGCAAAATGTGACCATTTTAAGGTATAAAAGTATTTCTGAAATCACTGTCCCAAATTACCCTGTGTCCCAATTTGCCCCAAGTTACCCTACGTTGGAAAATCATTACGTTGGAAAATCATGTGGGGGCTCAAAAATGTTTGGGTCCTAAAAGGGGGGGATCAAAAAAAATCAGTCCTAAATAGGGGGAATCAAAACATTTGAGGGTAAAATTCGAGGGTAAAATGTACGAGAAGTCATGTAGGCCTACATTCCAAAATTGTTGCTCGCTCCGCCGCGCGCATGAATGTTAAGTTACAGTATTCAATTTTGTAATCTCAAGCTACAAATCAAAAAATTTGTGCGCACTTTACAATTTGGGTGTAACACTATGACTCCAATGAGTAATAACTCCAAACTGTAATTTTTAGCTAATGAGTTAATGATCATAGGGGTAAATGGGAGGATACCCCTCCCCCTCCCCATTTTGATAGGAGGATGGTCCATATCATCCTCCAATGTCGGCCTGTATATGGGTTTCTAACCAAAATGAACCCCATATTTGGTCATTTTAAACTAAAAACTGTCAATTTTTTTGTGCTTCGCGCAAACTAATTCCAGTTTAATAGGCCTACTATATTTCACCATGCAGTTTAGCTTCAATATGCGCGAATTTGTACCATAAACTTATTTTGTCGGCAAAAGGTGCTTAATTTACTGGACTTCAAGAAATTTTTTCCAACCCCAATGTTAAAAAGAAATCTAGGCCACTGTTAATGATGTATATTTTTGGTTTCTTTTTAGGACATGAAGGAGGATCAAAACAATTTTAGACCATAAAAAGGGGGGATAAAAAAATCCACCCTTTTTTAGGGGGATCAAAAAAATGTTGACGTCCGAGGTTCCAACTTTTCCAAAACCCCACCAAAGTATTTATGAACACGCCCTAATACCGATACCATATAATGGGGTGACTTCGGTCAGCGGCAGCAGGTCATTAAACTTCGGTCGGTCACATTTCCAAACAGCAATATATTGTTTTTAGTAATTTCAGCTATTTTTAACCCATTGGGGTAGGCCTACATTTAAAAAAATTATTTAAAAAAACAAATATCTTTTACAACTTTATGGTGTAGAGGGGAACCCTAATATCCTAAATAACAGAAATACCGTAAAACCCCGTCTACAAGCATACATAGTGTTTTTTATGAAAGCTAAATTAATTCGAAGCCAGCGTAAATATACCAATACAATAGATTGGTCTTAAAATAATACTTGTTTGTATATGCTTGTATCCGTAATTTATTTGATCATACTCCATAATGGCGCCTGGATTAATGTAGCTTTCATCAGAAGCACTCTATATGCTTGTAGACGGGGTTTTACGGTATAATATAATTGGTTTTGTTGAAACTCTTAATTGACTGAAATAACCCCATGTTGCAGTAGATAACCAGTGTTTAAAGACTCATTCAGTGATCCCAGCACAAGTGTTATAAATAAAACTGTTTATAAATTGCTTAAAAGTAAAGGATTAAGTCAATCAAATCTCATTTGATATTTTTGAAATGAAAGAATTGGCAAAAAACGAAGAACAGCTGTTTTGAAGAAGTTGAAGCCTCATTCAAATACATGTATAGCTAATTTGACAGTATATAAGTTACAGATTGTATATAAATGCCTTGTTTTGTCTTAAATACACGGCTTTCGTCTGAACCACTGGCAGGCAATATGTTCCCGGCAAACACAAAAACATATTAAAAAACGTTTTAAATAAGTTATATTTTGGCTTTTGGTTTAGGTAAAAACGTTTTCATAACATTAAAATGTCGGGTTATATAAAGGTCATGAAAACGTTTTAAAACGTTTTTATGAAAACACACTACCATAATATTTCTAAAATGTTTTCAAAATGTTATTGTAAACTATTTTTGCAAACATGTTTTGCCAAATATTTTGTCAACACTTAAAATAACATGTCAAAATAGTTGTACCCAACAAACACAGAGATGTTCTTAAAATGTTTTTTTTTTCAAATCGTTTTAATAACAATTTAACAATAAATTTCGGATTGTATAAAGGTCATGAAAAGTACTACTAGTATAATTATGTACTCTCATGGCGTTTTATTTGTCGACATATAAAAATAAATGTAGTTGGTGTTAAAATCAAATCAAATCAAATTGTACCCCCTACAAAGGGCCTACATGTCTCTTACTTCCATGGACACACCCACACCTTTTAAAAGGATATTTTTAATAACATTGGGTCAGTCATGCCGGGGTCAGCACATTGGTGCTCATGCGTCGCCCAATTGGGCTGCATTTTGGGCTATGCAAAATTGCATGGGAGGGAGAGGTTTTTGGTGCTATTAATTAGCATGATTAGCTAAATCATGCAAATTAAAGCCACAATGTAGGATCCTATAATTTAAAATAAGTTGTTTTTTTCCAAAGCTGATTTTTTTTGGCATAGAGACCTATTTGTTCCCAGTTCACACCTATTTTTTATCAGCAAAACGTTTAATTGCTGTACATTTCAATGTGTATACATATAATTAGTCAACAGAGCAATTTTCCCAGGTTAAAGATGAAATAAATAAATAAATAAATAAATAAATAAATAAATAAATAAATAAATAAATAAATAAATAAATAAATAAATAAATAAATAAATAAATAAATAAATAATAAATAAATAAAAACATAAAATAGACTTGGTTGTTTAGTCTATTTTAAATGCATTCCAGCTCCCAGGCTTCTTGGTTGATCACTTTACTGTGGATGATTTACCTTACTTGGATTTATTTTTAAATAAATCAGGATGAGTGAATGGTCCAATCTACAGAAGGTAACTTTTATTTTTTGTTTCTTGTTAATTTTTTTAGTAGGCTATATTTCTTTTCTTTTACTTTCTTTCAATCAATACATTAATAAAAAAAATATTGAAATAAAAGTCTCAATGTAAAATCATTTTTAAATTTTAATGTTGCTGAATCCTTGGGCTCGCCTGCATCTGAGAGTACATAATTAATTTTGCCTGCATGCATTGGGCGTTAACATTGCGCCATGCGTAGTTTGTGAGCAATAATTCTGGCAACACCAGTGTTATTAGCAAAGGCGAAGGAAACAAAAAGGAGAGATCTCACTTCGATTGCGTTTGATATTCACGTTTGCTGACTATATTCTTCGACAACCAAACATGAAACCTTCACTCGTTGCAGTAGACGAAATGTTCCCGGAAGGTTCTGGACCCTATGTGGATCTTGATGAGGTAGATATTGTATTTTCATGCCGTCAACATGGCCTTAGTACTGGCTAAATCAATGTAATGTCATCATCATCATGCGTTGTTGTGATACATGTACGTGCTAAGCCCGGTGGGGTCACTCCCTGGCAGGGGGGACGCATAGGACCGTTACCACAAGTACAAATTACCCCCTTTTGCAGTCGATTTCAAGGACAAATCATGAAATTTTACCCCCTTTTTTTACTCCAAAACAAGGACAAAATGGTACTCTGAAACACCCCTATTTTTTAGATTCCGAGGACACATTTGCAATTTTGACCCTATTTCAACATTTCAAGGAAGGGATTTTTAGGCCTATGAATGTTTTTTTTTCAGTAATTAACAAGGGCATCACAGAATTCAAGTAGTACCCCTTGCATATAAATCAGAACCGAGAACAATATTGATCACGGGATGAGTACAAAGTAGGAAACCAAATTTATTCCTGTGATTTTTTTATCTGGCCACGGGATCAGGAGAAAATAATAAGAACCCCTTTTTCAATTTCGCAGACATTTGTGCAATAAAACACCCCTATTTTTCCAATTTCACGGACAATTTTGTCCGCGGACATGCCCTAAAAATGACCCCTTTTTCCTTGATTTTGGTAACGATCGTGCGGTCAGTATTGCAAGTTGAGTGACCCCACCGGGGTGCTAAGTCAGTGCATGAGTGTGTACACATACATTATCATTCATATCATCAAGTAGTCCGAATAATCAGACCCAGAACAAAATATTAATTTCTGACATGATCCTGTTCTGGGTCTGAACTGTTTCTATTCGACATCTTGATGGCAAAGTGGACAAAAGAAGCACATGTATACCTGATCTCATGTACCAATACCTTGTGTATTGGTACATGATTCGGCGGGTATACTTCAGCAATAGCGAATAAGTGGTCGTTTTTTACTCTTTTCAAAACGTCACACGTACACCAAATACAGCCCCCGAAATGGTCTACTTTTAGCGTGCCTTAACTCCGAAACAGTTTAGTCAAAGTTAAAAATGCGATCCCCAACCCTTTGCTTACCTTGGACGAATTTGCAGTATTTTCCGCTAGCTCCGTGTTGGAAAATGTCCGGTACTTGCCCGGTACAAACATAGAAATGGCCACATTTGCTTCAGTCCTGGTATGAATATTTCTTCCGTAATCCAATGGTTCCAACGTGGGCATCACGATGATAGTCTCCTACACAACCAGATTGTGTCGGCCTGACGCTCGTCGATCCTAAAAGTGAGGACAGCGTGAGCTCTTACCTGCGTAAAAGTCTGTTCGACAAAGGCAATAAGGATGATTGACAGCGCCGTTCATTGGGCGGAGCCATTACGGCATGACAGCAGACAGGTTGCGCTGTTCTCTGACCTTGACTGTTCGTCACGTAGACATACCATGACCTGGGTACACGTACAAAGCTGGGGGGATGCGACTGCGGCCGCCATTTTGACACGCGGTATCTACTCTTCAGAAAAATTACTTTTGGTGACGTTTTATATCAAACAATTTTCGATAACGGATTTCTACTAGGATTTCAATTTTTATTAATGAAGGTGCATGTAGTTTTGAGGAATAACACGGGATGTTTCGAGTTTTATTTCAACTGGTGGTGTAGGAAGGTGAGTGAATTCGTGAATGAGGCCGGGGATTGAGGTTTCGTTGCTTCAACGATCCGATAGTAGGATACGAAACGTAGGCTAAAAATGTCTAATGACGCCATGTTTACATGAAAACATTAGCTGTTGTGAGGTCAGTGTCGTTGAATTCGTTACCTAAATTCCTTTCAGGATAATCTGATTTCACTTATTTATGATGTGTACGAAAATTCACCATATAAACTCAAAAGTGTGAATGCAAGCTGTTATTGCTGACAATAGAAACATTGTTGCAAAGTCATTAAAAACAGGTATGTATTACAGACGTTCTTTGGCCGAAACGAGATACAGGCCAGTTAGGCAGTCTAAAGCACATGGTCCTACACAGTTTTTTAATCCCCTACAGGCTACAGTGCATGCTATTCATCATTTCATGATTCATGTTGCGTGAATCACTCTACATGAAATAATTTGTATTGTGGACCATCCTTTTGTTTTGATACTTGAGTATTTGGACAAGCGGAACCGTTTTGACAGACCCTTTGTCTACCTCTCTGTTTGTAAACAAACGAGGAGGTCGATACTTGACGTCGATAGGAAAGTCAGCGTAATAGTACTGCACTGATCATCAAGTACATTGTGTAGTTACCCGTGTTTTCAGTGGATAAGCGTCCCAATTTACTGACGTGCTATTTTCGTATCATACCCCCTGAGTGCGTCCCAACGCAACGCGCTTTATCAATCCTGCCAGGTATGCAGGAGCATAGACATACCACCTAAAAGACCTACATTTTTTTGTTGTAATGACTGCCTGTAAACCGTGGCAGTAGGTGAAGCCACGTATCCAAGGTGATTTTGGTCGGGTGGTCGGACGCGGAGAAATAAGCGTTCATGTCTGGAGAGAAAGACGCGCTCGTTTGCGTGATTGTTGCGCCATTATCGCTCGCGTCAAATGCAACATGTTCCATAGACGCGAACACATCTGCTTGCTTGCGTCCGGGTATGCGTCCTTGTCAAAGTCGTTGCTAAGCAATGTCGGCTTCACTACGTCTACGCGAACCAAAGTCACTTAGGTACTTGTTTGTCTGGGTGCAGGAGTGCGTATATCGACGCACATCATCATCGACAATGTTGTTAGCAAGGCCATGTACGCGGATGACACGCAGATACTGGCATACGCATGGCTCTGCTTATAAGCTCTGCATAAAAACACAGACAGCGACAAGTTTCATAATGGCAGTTGAATAACTTACAGCCGGTGTACAAGCATCGAAACACAGTCTATTTCACTGAGATTTGCCACTCCAAATGATCATGATCATTAAGAGGGCAAACAACAATGTGGTATAGCTTTTCTGAACAAAATTTGCATAAAAAAGCAGGTTTTAGTTGAGTTATCTTATTTCGGAGGATGACCGTGCTGGTTGAGCTATTCAGCTTTACTATGAGGCCTACTTTTTTATAGGATAATTATCATGGCAGATCATCAGCCAAGAATTACATCCGTGAATAATTTTTCTCGTTTATATGAGAGATTATTTGTATACGGTACATGATAAAATCGTTATTAGGTTCGGTTTAGGGGGTGATATGGATTTAGTCTTGGAGTCTGTATCACCCCAAATCTCACCTTATAATAAGTACTTATAATTCTTTCTGCACAATCTTGCTTGCATTTTAATATCATTGAAGTCGTGACTCAATGGCGTATGATTCTTTTTCATTGACCTTTATTTAATTTGATATCTTATTTTAGGCTGGTGGTACAGCAGGTTTACTAATGGATCTTGCAGCAAATGAAAAAGCAGTACATGCAGATTTCTTCAATGGTAAGTTAACGAAGTGTGCATGTTTTTTGTTAACTTTTGCACTGTTTTTTTAATTAGAGAATAAAGCTGAATTTATACTACATCCCTGACATCGCTGAGCGATAGCGATTGGCTTTTTAGCCAATGAGGTAGAGCGCTTTTTGTTGCGTTGGGAAAAGCGCTCCACCTCATTGGTCAAATATCAATCGCTCGTCGCTCAGCGATGGAGTATCAATATAAATTCAACTTCAAGGTATTGTTTTTAGCTGCACTGGTGTGCATTTATCATCTCATATAACATGGGTGACATTATTATTTTGAATCAATGAGGTGAAGCCAGGTTTTGCGCCAAAAATAATGATGTCGTGTCGCCCGTGTTATATGAGACGCTAGACGCTAATAGTGGCTAAAAATAACACATCATTCTCATGTTCTTAACACTTTAATTCAAATAAAAATCTGAATCATAAGTAGACCAAATTTTAATCAAATTAAATCATACATTTTACAAGGAATTACCTACATTGCAGGGCATAGAATCGATCAATCCTGTTGTTGCTATGCAGTATGCACACTACATGTATTGGTTCAAGTAAGCGCCAGACGAGTATATCGCGTTGACGTGCATGATTGCGCCAAACCCTGTTTCTGTTATATCGTGTCATAATCACATACCGTAGCTAAGAACCAATAAGATTAACATTGTAGGAACTTCCTCAAGTATTTAAGTTTTAAAGTGTAAGAATTTATTTTAATTTGGGAGCAATTGCCAAATAGTGTGCAACTCTACTAGTCTTATTACAAGACTGCCTTACCCCAACCCTAACCCTAAACTCCGTAAACGAGGACTGGACTCAAGTCTAGCAAGGTGCACCCTATTCGGTAATTGTACGGTACCTTAATTTGACTAACGGAAGTCAATGCCAAGCTTTCCATCACCTGCTCTTAAGGGGGTACTACACCCTTCGATAAATTTGTGTCTATTTTTGCATTTTTCTCAAAAACTAATAACACACTGGTAATAAAATTTATGTGTACCGAAGACAAGCGGTGTGTTATTTATGATAAGAAATAAGGTACCGCTAAGATGTACCTCATTTCCTATCATATATACTGAACCGCTTGTCTTGAGTCACTGAAATTTCAGTAGTAATTGAATTCCTTGCCCCAATAATATACATAACTTTTGTTACCAGTGTGTTATTATTTTTTTTAAAAGTGCAAAAATAGTCACAAATTTACCACAGGGGTGAAGTACCCCCTTAAAACACTTTTTATGATCAGAAAGTTATTCCCTAATATAATCAAACAAACATTTTGAACCCTGCTGAAATACATAAATGCATACTTTGTTTACATGATACATGAATTTTCAGCAATAAATTTTTTTCTTTCTCCCATGTAGATTTTGAAGACTTATTCGATGATGATGATCTATCATAGCAGAAGGTGAATAGACTTCCATGTACGGATGTGTGAATAACGAAGAAAATGACTATCTTGGACTAAATTGAAATAGTACCATTTGTAATATGCTGCGACCAATGTCAGGTTACCATCTTGACTTGTTTGATACCATTTGGTTGCCGACGGCGACTGGTTGGATTTTTGAAGTAATGAGCAATGCTTGCAAAACATGGGAAGAAACTGGAGGATTTTGTCAATTATATTTTCTGCCTTGCTGTATAAAATAATGCAAACTGTATTCATTGTGCTGTCGCAATGACTGGATTTGAAGAATGTTTATTAAGAACAACTTGATGGCCAAAATCTGGTGTAGTTCAATTGTCACTATTAAATAATGTCTTCATGTATAAAGTAGTGCTATAAACATAATTAAGTAAACTGGTGACTAATTTTTAAGATTTTTTCTCACCAATGAATCAATAATCGCATCAAATGTATGCAGCCTGGCTAGAATTCTCAGGGAGAATTTGTGAACAGATTCTCGCAAAAAGTTGATTCTTGTCAAAAACACTTTTGCTTTCACAGCAAAAATCAAATTAGAAATGAGTCTCACAAACAAGAATTAAGTTTGATTGTCACAAATGCCGAGCAAATTCTACCCCTGTAATCAAGGGAAAAAGCGCAATGTACAAAAAAACGCATTTTGGGTATAATTGCGCATTTTAGTTCCGACCACAAATTTTAAGATTCCCCCAAATAACAATTTTCAAGTACTCATTTTCCATAAACCTGAAGTTTTCACTAGAATCAAAGAATCCATAATGATCTGCAACACAATCCGTAAAAATAAAGTAGAGAAAATAGGCTGTTTAATTACAAGAAAATATAGATTAAAAAAAGCAAAATTTTCTAAAATATTGCAAATTCAGAAACAAATGCGCAAATCGCGCATTTTCAAAAACTGGCGCGCACATTTTGCTCTCAAACATCATGCATTTTCCATATGCTTATACATGTAGTAGAGGCTATCCAGATGAAATCCTACTCCCTATGGAAGACATGACCTTACTTAATGTTCATCACAGGTAGTGTGAATTTCAAATGAGACTACTAGTACCTGAATGGGTGACTCCATTTGAAATCCACACCCCCTGTGTGGGAGATTAAGGGTCATGTCTTTCATATAAAGGGGTGTAAGGATTTCAACTGGATATAGCCCAATTTACGTGTACGGTACTGTACAACCCTCTACATGTACATTGCCTTTTTCTCAATCTTGCTATACATGGTACGTAATTGACCAAAGATTTAAATTGCTTTTATGGCTAGTCATACATTGTAATGCAAGTATTTAAAGTAAGTACTGCATGCATTTGTAATGTTACCCTCTTTCTCAGTATTTAAGGGGACTGCCTTTTGAGGAGAGCAATGGATCTCTACTGCTCTCCTTAAATCTGATATAGGAGAGTGGTTTTTAGCTCTCCTTAGTTGAACATTCTCTCCTTAACATTCTATTGTAAATGCTCTAAACAGCTCGCCAGCCTCTCCTCGAAGGCCCCAGAAGAGCTATTTAATGCTCTCATGCAAATTCCAAAAGACAGTCCCTGGTATATGACAAATAAATGTGCAGTACATTGTAATTCTTCTTAACATTCACACACAGTGTATTTGTATATCATTGAAGGTGAGTGGTCACATTGTATAATATGGATAATATGGTGTTTTCTACCTCTCATTGAGACCCATTGCACAAACATTCTATGGACCCTATCAAATACTATGCCATTCAAACACTGTCCACTAACATGAGTTCAGAGAGCAATACATCGGACAATCAGACATGACTGGAACAGGCGATTGTCATTCAACTGTTCATGACAAATACTCAAAGCCTGTTCCACCGGTATGTCTGCCATTTCAATTGTTATACAAAGTTGTGCTTGTTTTATTTGATAGGGTCTATTCCAAGTTTTGTGTTAACTTGCTGCAGTGGTTTGGAATGTACTACTATATGTACCGGTACTACATGAGTAGAAGTAATATGTGTCTCACAGATTAATGAGTAACAGATCCAGCGCAAATAGGCAGAGTTCAGCTTAGTAATGAGGACCAATTGTTTCATAAAGTGCAAGCTTGTAGACGAAATTGCTAACTCCCATTATAGCATCTGTGATATCTTTTGCATAAACGCAAATTATGCATGCAACACCTTAAATGTGATTTGTTGGGCCCATAGAAAAATCAGTCCTCATGAATATGTAGGAAACTGCATTCGATACAAAACACAGACTTTACCGGTTTGCACTGGATCTGTTCGCTTTTAGAAAGAACCTCTTTTTACATACATGTACTAGTACTCTGCTGTTTAAAACTTGAATTGGTAATGAATATTAAGTTTGCATATTTCAGGGCCAGGCTTCATATAATGTAAAAAAGGCATCTATATAAGCTTTTGGATAATCAAGTCTCTTTAGAAATGTTATGTATATATATCATCCCAGCAAACACACACCCACAAAAAAGTTTTAAAAATGTTTTTTGGTTTTTGGTCAAAACAGTAACATTTAAATGTCAGGTTATACGGCAATATCATGAAAATGAAAACATGTTAAAAATGTTGTTTAAATGTTTTAAAAAAATGTTTTCAAATGTTATTATTATTATTTATACCTCTTAAAATGTAACCCGACATTTAAACACCTGTATAATGTTTTGTGCTTACTGGGATCCTGACAGAATACATGGTAATTTAAAGCTCGGCTACATTTTGTATCATTTGCATGTATTTACGCCAACATCAAAGTACAAATGAAGCCATATTAACATAGCTAGTTTTGTTATAAAGCTGACGCAGGCCTGCATGTAGCCACTAGCCAGGATTATTTCATGGGGGTACATATATATTGATTTTCAAAATCCAAAGAATTCCACACCTTTTCAAGAGAAATCTTTATTTATAAAAGCAGATCTTTACCCCATCTGCAATTGATTTTTGGAGCCTTTTTTTTAAAGATTTGGATATTTTGGTCCAATTTTGCCATTTTTTTGCAAAAAAAGCAGACAATCCTTTTGCCAATTTATGGGGGGAGGTCGTACACCTGACCACGGTCCAAAGCTGGCACTTTCCAACAAATTGAAACCAGGAAATCATTTTTAATTCCCCAATCTAACAAATTTAGTGTGCATTTGAACTTGATCGAGAAGTCTACCTCAATTCAGGCCACTGATAACCGATGATGGATATGAGAATAGAGCTTGGAGCTAATAATATCTCAAATCGTGTCAGAATCAGTAAATCATGACACCATCTAAATCAATGGAAATATTAAAAAATAAATAATGCCAATTACAACGGGTATAGCATCCGAAAAAGTTGCTCAAATGACAAATTGTTAGCATGGATAATCGCTTAAAAACTAGTAAGCTCAGAAGATAAGTCTGCAAGTCATCAAAATAAATTTCGGTCACATTCAACTTTAAACACAGAATAGTTTTAATGCGTTGAGTGACTGGAGCAGTTATTGTATGTACTGATACTATTGTGTCATCGTGGACAGTAGATAGATTTTTCGATCAAATTTCTTGGTATGCTTGTATGTTCCCTAGGCTTTGTCAGGGTCTAGTAATGTGGTAAGTTTCATAAGAATATCATATTGATTAAATACTGCCCCTACCTAAATTGTCATACGCAGGGAGCTACATGTACTACTGTTGGATGCAGCTCCTAATTTGTAGGAAACCCCACCAATGATATATGTAGTTCCCAGCTTGTGTTCCATGCATTGTAATTTTATATTATAGTGTCATAGCAAAAGATCAAATAAAAAGCTCACCTCGAGAGTCGCCATTTTATAGAAATATTATTCTGGCTGGCCAGGTAAATTTGTTTAGTCTGAATTGGGAGTATTAGACAACATAAAAACCTGTTCTAAGGGCCTGACTGACCAAGAATTTGTGTTTTGGAGAAATTTTTTTTAATGTTGCTAAAATCATGTAAAATCAGCCATTTGGGGGCCAAAATCTAAAGCTAAATGTTGAGAAAATATGTTTGCAAAAAATCTACAAATTTGTCAGATTTTGGTGACATTTTAGGGTAATTTTAGCCTCCAGAAAAGAAAATGCCAGACTGACCGACCCTACTTGAAAGGTCCGTCCACCCATAGAACAGGTTTTTTTTGTACATTATGGTTTTATTTTTGCTGTGCACTAGCCTGTTACTTTCACCTCTTCATCAGTAATGAACCCAATGACTGTGTAGATGTAAATGACCGATCAATAAAAAAAATGAAGCTATGACATGAGATAATAGGCAGACTTGTATTAGGCTTGTAGACTCTATCTAAGTCCAGTCATTTAACATCTACACACGGTCATTGGGTTGTGCTGTTCTTGAAGGATGCATTACAGAACTTTACACTTAATAATAAAAGATACTGAGAGCATCTGGCATATGCGTTTTATTTTGGAATTGTCTTTAATATGGTGTATAGTTTCATAATCTGTTTCCCAGGACAACGCTAGCCGTGCACATGAAATCATTTGTTTAACAGGTAAAATTTCATGGATTCTGGCTACAGTATTTTATGAGAATTTTTGATTCTCCCCTGTTAAAGGTCAGGTAATTCTTGGCCAAGCTTGAACACTCGGAACACTAGTGGTACCGCAATAAACGCACAGGCTTACATGCAGTTTGTTACATGGATGTAACAGGTATGTTTGAGCTTGGCCAAGAGTTTATTTATTTACCTGTAGTGTGTACTGTGTAGGCTCAAAAAATCTGGGAGAATTTCTTTAGATTCATGTAAATCAGTTCAGGAGAATCTCTGCAAGAATGGATTTTCGCTGAATTTTCGAGTTTGATAAGTAACTGCTTTTTGTAGTATTGTGTCAAGTTTGAGCTATCATAAAAGTCCCAGTAGTTGTTTTTTACCTTAACTTACAAAGATTAAAAGTGGCATTTATCAGCTTTTGCACCTAGCCTGAAATCTTCTGTACAGTGAGGAGTTAAAAAGTGATGGTTATGAATTTGGTTAATAACCACTTCACTACTTGGCATCAGGTATTGTGAAAAATTTGAACATTTTGCTTTGGATCTCGGAAGATATTCCTGTGTTTGCAAAGTCAAAACTACATATATTTTTCGCAATACCTTGCATTACAGTTACTAACCTTTAGGTGAATATGAGTTTAGATACAGTGTTTTGACTTATGAGGCAGATTTGTAAATCGGTCTACTCCTACTGTGAAATTCAACATTCACTTGTAATTAGGACAGAAAGAAAAAAAAGTTTGTTTCCTGTAGACCGCACTCATTTTGTTTTAGTTTGAGTAATTGTACCACATTTGTTTTGTTTTTCATCTGAAAATCCAGGATTAATTGTTAAAACAGTAACAATCAAACTTATAATTATAATTTTATATAATCAACTTAAGGGATGGGGTATGAACGTTTGGACAGTATTTATTGTGAGACATTAGAGCACATCAGCCATATCGAATTGCATTCTGAATTGATTCTGAATACTAAGAATGTCCTTCTGATATCAAATAATTTTGATTTTTGAAATTTGCAATGTAATACACATTTTATGGCAAATCATTAAAATTGATATTTTTGATATTTAACAGTACTTGAAGTAAACTTTATAAATCTGATGATTTATACTTAAAGTGTATGTAGGTGGGATGAAAAGCCGACGATCAATTGAAAATTTTGACCTTTCGTATTGAAGATATGAGGTTTTTTTCCCCAAAACACCAAAAAAATAGGTCTTTTTGGGAAAAAATCCATATCTTCAATAGAAAAGGTCAAAATTTTCAATTGATCGTCTGCTTTTCCTCCCAGCTACACACACTTTTATCATTAGATTTATAAAATTTATTTTGAGGACTGTTATATATCAAAAATTTGAAAAACTAGTGCACCTGTAGCTGTAATAGCCCTGTAGCTATTAGGGCACCAGGTGCATGATAGAGATACTGCTTGACCCCTGATGACCCTTTTTGACTTTATGACATGTTCCTGACATATCAATGATTCTTTTTACCATGTTTAAGCCCAATTGGGGATACTCTAACATTTGACCCCATACGACGTTTGATCTCGAGTGACCACGGTTTGATTTTGTTCATGCTCCCGTGATATAAAGAATACTTGTAGCCAGATTTGGCGAAGTTTGAAATTTGGACCCCAAGTGACCTTTGACCTGGATGACCTCGATGTAATTTTCTTCATGCTCCCCTCATACGAAGGATTCCACCCACCAAGTTTAAGCCCAATAGGACAAAGTTTAAATGTAGCCCCTAGATGACCTTTGACCCCGGTTGACCTCAGTTTTGTTTCGCACATATATTCCCCTCATATCAAGGATTCCACCCACCAAGTTTGAGCCCGATCGGACAAAGTTTGAAATCCATGACCTTTGACCTTTGACCTTGGATGACCTCCATATAATGTTTTTCATGCTCCCCTCATACGAAGGATTCCACCCACGAAGTTTGAGCCCGATCTGACAAAGTTTGAAATTTGACCCCCTCCGTAATGACCTTTGACCTTAATGGTTTTAGAGCTGATTCACTGATCCAATACGGTTTCATTATTCCCGCCTTTTCAATTTGAATTTTAAGCATGGATGCATGTTGGATAATCCTTTGCTTATTGTGCAGATGAATGATCAAAGACAAAGGTGAGTGGGTACTAAGACATTTACGTTTTGAGAGATGGATTTGGAAAAGGGATTCAAAACAGGTCCTGATTACAGCTACCTTCCTGGAAGCAGAAGGAATTGAGACACTTGAGTGGCCCTCCAGAAGCCCTGATCTTAACCCCTTGGAGAACCTTTGGGCTACACAAGAGAACAAGTCAACAAGAAGATAAAGGCAGATACAACTCTGGTGGGATTGCGTCGCATCGTTATCAACGAGTGGAACGGGGTTGAGCAAGGTAACATTCGACGCCTCATTAGGACCATGAAACGCCGAGTGGCTGCTGTAAGGGAAGCGAACGGTGGACACACACAGTATTGAAAGACTGGTAAAGAAAGAGATTAATCTCAGGTGAAGTTGGAAGCGGCAGTATGATGCCTGAAATGTGCTCAGCAATTAAACAAACAATGTTATCTGCATGTTTGTTGTTTTTTGTGTTCTTTTATGCTGAAAACTTGAATAGGCCTTTTTGCAATTTTCATTTTTCGACCTCGTGTTACTTAAACATTCATATCTTTTCTCAGGAGTGTCGTAGAGTAGTGATTGAGGTGTCAAAATGCACAGGACAATCATCCGCATGCGATTATTTAGCAAACGTACAAAATTAGTCGCTAGATTTTAATAGTGGGCAAATTTCCTAACCATAAAGAAACTTCTTTTGCGTAGTGTAGTTAGGGTTCATCAGCACAACGTTGTTCCTTACTATTTTTCTTTTGTAATTCATTAGTTTAAGACAGCATAGCTTATAATGATTTGAATTGGTTGCATATGCATACAGATGCAAACGAAACTAGTATGATTGTGGACAATTTTATTTTCAAATTATCTTAACCAAACAACGTGCATGGTAACAGAATCATGGAATCCCATGCATTTTTTCTGATATATTGTGTTCCTGAAATGATCTGAATATTTTCAGATCTCGAATAGGATTAATACCGGACTGTATAGTATGAAAATGTTGGCGTACTGTACACAGGACCAAGATTCTGCGACATATAGACCTTTTTCCCTCTATCCCACAATGCACTATTCCAGGGGGGTATGACGTAGTTCATCAACCTCATAGATCGTGTGCATCCGATGGTCTTTGCCATACCTTTGCAATTATTTTGTCTTAATATGGGCATACTGATTCCATATATGCTGATTATCGTTAAGACCATCGATGTTACTAATTATGCAATTATTGAATACACGAGTGATGCAGTTACGGAGCGATGCAGAACATCTGTGTAAGAGATTGTGTTTACATTTTATTTTCATCTCCGAAAAAAAGTGAAACGGACGCCGACAAAATATCACGGCGTGTCCCGTCATTAGTTTATTACCATTAGGTCTATAAAATGTATACAAAGTTAGGTTTCAATAGCAGGAAACTTTTTTGGCTGAGGACACCATGTCCATAAGGCATAAAAATGTTGTTTTTTGCCCCCGAAAGGTATTAGTGATCGCGGCGCCATTATCGTGATTATTGGGGATTCCTTTTTTGTGATGAAGGCACCAGCCGAAATGTCCGTACCCTGGTATTCCAGAATGTAATGAACTTAAAACTCTGTACTCCCCCGGGGAGATGATGTAGTTTGCGACACTCATACCCCCCTGGAATAGTGCATGATGGGAAAGAGGGAAAAGGTCTATTTCTTGACTCTAATCCTAATATCAGACTAATGACCCTTTGTCAGTCATGACTTGTGACTCGAGGTAAAATTAGGTGACTGACTCAAGTGATATTCAGCTGATTCGACCCCATTGACGTTTAGTTGTACAGTGACTTGACTTGAGCTAAAAAATAAGTCAAATGACTTGACCCAAGCCGAGTATTTGTGACTTGTTACAACCTTGCCCTTCGGACTAACTAACGTGTTGCTCCTGTTTCAATGTAGATGGCGATGGGGATTTTTTATTTGGCTACTTTAATTCAAAATCAATAGAGGGCGTCATATGTTGGCTAGTTAAGTTAAATGCAGGCTAATGTTGGTCGCTCAGGCTAGTTAAAATTTTGTCCCTAAATAGTGGTCGCCCAGGCTAGCTAAAATTTTGTCCCTCAGGCTAGTTATATGTTGGTCCCTCAGGCTGGTTGAAATTTTGTCATTAGGCTAGATAAAATTTTGTCCCTCAGGCTAGTTAAATTTTGTCCCCCAGGCTAGTTAAATTTTAGTTGAATTTAATTAATCGTGATGTGATCAAGCAAAATAAGCTTTGTCTTAACTCGATGACACTTCAACTAGCCCGAGGGACTAAAATAACTATAGCCTGAGGGACAAATAAACTACGCAAAAAAAGTTTCTTTATGGTTAGGAAATTTACCCTCTATTAACTAGCAACTAATTTTGTACGTTTGCTAAATAATCGCATGCGGGCGATTGTCCTGCGCATTTTGACACCTCAATCACACTACCCTACGACACTCCTGAGAAAAGATATGGATGTTTAAGTACCAAGAGGTTGACAAATAAAAATTGCAAAGAAGCCTATTCAATGTATGGTTTTAAAGCTGATTCAGTGATCCAAGACGGTTTTATTATTCCCGCCTTTTCAATTTGAATTAAAGCATTTTCCTTGATGCATGTTAGATAAATCCTGCAACCTGTTGTAGTCCCATATGCAGCAGCCATTGGTGAGGGATTTTACCTGATGCAAGACAACACAACCCCATAAACTGCAGCCAGGACAGCTGAATTCCTTGAAGCAGAAAGAATTGAGACACTTGAGTGGCCCTCCAGAAGCCCTGATCTTAACCCCTTGGAGAACCTTTGGGATCAGCTGAAGAGACGAGTCAACAAGAAGATAAAGGCAGATACAACTCTGGTGGGATTGCGTCGCATCGTTATCAACGAGTGGAACGGGATTGAGCAAGGTAACATTCGACGCCTCATTAGGAGCATGAGACGCCGCGTGGCTACTGTAAGGGAAGCCAACGGTGGACACACAAAGTACTGAAATACTGGAAAAGAAAGAGATTAATTGTCCATGCCAGAGAGATCCAGGTGATATGACAAAATCTGGGAACATGAAGGTTGGCCAAATCGGTTCATACTTTGTAAGATTGATGTACTGGATGACATATTTTCACATGCCAGACTAGACCCACCTGACCCCCCTGGGTAGGGAGATATGGGTACCCCCTAATTTGGGGCTTTTGACACAGGAAAATTGCTGTAAAACAGTTGAAAAATGGCAAAGTTTATGAAGTGTTTTTCTATCAGCAACCTCTCGATTGGATTTTATTTTGAAATATTTGTCAAGAGCATAGTTTATTTGTAATATAGAACTTAAAATTGCAATGATTGGGGTCTTGGGTTTTCAGGAGGGGTCATCAATGTTACCCTCTTTAGCATTTTTAAAAAATGTAAAAAAAGGGTAATTTTTAAAGCCCTTTTATGAAAATATACATCTTAAATATTGATTTTTTTTCATGTCAACATTTTGGGGCTATATTGGTCTACTCCAAACAATAAATGGTAGATTGGGGCGGTGTAACGAATTTGCATAAAATTGGTGTTTCTAGACAGTATTTTCGCCTAATAAATTTCTTGAAAATGATATTGTAAGTCTAAAATTGGAGGAAACTGAATGTGACAATTCTATTTTTTAGTCTTAAAATGCTTAAAGGGGGCGCAGCACTAATTCAGCGCCCCATAGGATAACGTGTGATTTCGGCCTACTTCAAGCGCCATTTCTGGCGTCCCTGCAATACTTGGCAAAATAAATTTGGTATAAGCTCTGTTTCTTTAGATTCCAAAACTTTTGTCGGCATATATCGATGACCATTGACTTTTTTCGCTAATTTGCGGTGCAAAAAAAAGAGCTAAAAATATACTAAACTCACCACTCACATTTCAAAATCGGGTTTTCTCTTAATCCGCCACAGAGAATTACTTTTGAGATCAATTGTCCAGTTTTATCTGCATGTTATCATTGAAGTCACTTGTCGAATTCATATGAGCCGATTTTGAGTGATTTAAAGTGAACATGTCGGTAGATATGGTCGCTACAATCTCATATTCACTATGGACTATATTAGCCGAATTTCGTTGTTACATAAAATGCGGAGTGATTTAGTGTTGCGCCCTCTTATAAGGTGTTAAAAGTATTCAAAATCCACATTTATAACTCATTAAGTAAACTAGAGAACATTTGAAGCTCAACACCGAAGATTTCATGTCTCTGCGACATTCCGTTCAAGAGAAATGATGTTTTAAAGATCAGTGCCGAAATGCCGAAAATCGAATATTTCGACTTTTCCTCCAATATGCGAAAGTTTATACAAAACTCACAACATTAGTGACAGACGACAATTTGAGCACGTCTTTGAACCACGATTAATTTCTTTTCTAGATTATCAGTGTTGCCATTTTCTTTTGGAAATCATTTATTACTGAGTCTCAAGTATAAATACCCCCCCCCCCGTTCCAGTGGTAACAATTGCGATCTTTTTGCGTAGGCCTACTGAATATTCAGCAAAACGGCTTCATGCAGATTAACAATGTCTATTAACCTTAAAATCCATTTATGAGCCTTTTTGAGGATTTTTGGACGCATTTCTAGACTTTGAAGGCGCCTACTTGGCCAATAAAGTGTTTTTTTCCAATAATTTTTCATGAGGATGACTTTTTGTTATCTTTGTTTATCATCATGATGGAAATAGAACACATTTTGTGAAGCGCGTCTCTTATTTTACGCGAAGAATGTAAAAGGAACGCGTTCATAAGGCCGTATAAAATTAATGTTTTGGTTCTCGTCCAGAGGATTTTCATGAATTGATGCGGGAGGGAGGTGTTTTTTTTTTTGTTTTGTTTTCCCAATGTAAAATTAGCATTGTCAGTAGTTTTCGGTCTTCTCCAACAGTGCTCGAGGAAACGATGAGGCCCTTTTTTTTTTTTTTTTTTCATTTTTATTTTGAGGGATAAACCCCCTATATTACCACAAAAAGACTTGGAAGTGATGCTTGTTCTCTAATTAACTTATTTATATGTATGAAGATTTCATAAATCATTCCAAAGTCTAACAAAATTGAAAAATCTAAAAAAAAAAAAAAATCTGACAAATCCCAGAAATTGAGGAGGGAGGGACGAGAACCAAAATATTAATTTTACACGGCCTAATGACGGCCGTTATAAGGTGTTAAAAGTTTTCAAAATCCACATTCATTACTCATTAAGTAAACTATAGAAAATTTGAAGCTCAACACCGAAGATTTCATGTCTCTGCGACATTCCGTTCAAGAGAAATGATGTTTTAAAGATCAGTGCCGAAATGCCGAAAATCGAATATTTCGACTTTTCCTCCAATATGCGAAAGTTTATACAAAACTTACAAAATTAGTGACAGACGACAATTTGAGCACGTCTTTGAACCAAGATTAATTTCTTTTCTAGATTATCAGTGTTGCCATTTTCTTTTGGAAATCATTTATTACTGAGTCTCAAGTATAAATACCTCCCCCCCCCGTTCCAGTGGTAACAATTGCGATATTTTTGCGTAGGCCTACTGAATATTCAGCAAAACGGCTTCATGCAGATTAACAATGTCTATTAGCCTTAAAATCCATTTATGAGCCTTTTTGAGGATTTTTGGACGCATTTCTAGACTTTGAAGGCGCCTACTCGGCCAATAAAGTGTTTTTTCCAATAATTTTTCATGAGGATGCCTTTTGTAATCTTTGTTTATCATCATGATGGAAATAGAACACATTTTGTGAAGCGCGTCTCTTATTTTGCGCGAAGAATGTAAAAGGAACGCGTTCATAATGACGGCCGTTACAAGGGTGCGCAGCACTAATTCAGCGCCCCATAGGATAACGTGTGATTTCGGCCTACTTCAAGCGCCATTTCTGGCGTCCCTGCAATACTTGGCAAAATAAATTTGGTATCAAATTAAAGCTCTGTTTCTCTAGATTCCAAAACTTTTGTCGGCATATATCGATGACCATTGACTTTTTCCGCTAATTTGCGGTGCAAAAAAAATAGCTAAAAATATACTAAACTCACCACTCACATTTCAAAATGGGGTTTGCTCTTAATCCGCCACAGAGAATTGCTTTTGAGATCAATTGTCCAGTTTTTTCTACATGTTTTCATTAAAGACACTTGTCGAATTCATATGAGCCGATATTGAGTGATTTAAAGTGAACATGTCGGTAGATATGGTCGCTACAATCTCATATTCACTATGGACTATATTAGCCGAATTTCGTTGTTACATAACATGCGGAGTGATTTAGTGTTGCGCCCTCTTATAAGGTGTTAAAAGTTTTCAAAATCCACATTCATTACTCATTAAGTAAACTATAGAAAATTTGAAGCTCAACACCGAAGATTTCATGTCTCTGCGACATTCCGTTCAAGAGAAATGATGTTTTAAAGATCAGTGCCGAAATGCCGAAAATCGAATATTTCGACTTTTCCTCCAATATGCGAAAGTTTATACAAAACTTACAAAATTAGTGACAGACGACAATTTGAGCACGTCTTTGAACCAAGATTAATTTCTTTTCTAGATTATCAGTGTTGCCATTTTCTTTTGGAAATCATTTATTACTGAGTCTCAAGTATAAATACCTCCCCCCCCGTTCCAGTGGTAACAATTGCGATATTTTTGCGTAGGCCTACTGAATATTCAGCAAAACGGCTTCATGCAGATTAACAATGTCTATTAGCCTTAAAATCCATTTATGAGCTTTTTTGAGGATTTTTGGACGCATTTCTAGACTTTGAAGGCGCCTACTCGGCCAATAAAGTGTTTTTTCCAATAATTTTTCATGAGGATGCCTTTTTGTAATCTTTGTTTATCATCCTGATGGAAATAGAACACATTTTGTGAAGCGGGTCTCTTATTTTGCGCGAAGAATGTAAAAGGAACGCGTTCATAATGACGGCCGTTACAAGGGGCCGCAGCACTAATTCAGCGCCCCATAGGATAACGTGTGATTTCGGCCTACTTCAAGCGCCATTTCTGGCGTCCCTGCAATACTTGGCAAAATAAATTTGGTATCAAATTAAAGCTCTGTTTCTCTAGATTCCAAAACTTTTGTCGGCATATATCGATGACCATTGACTTTTTCCGCTAATTTGCGGTGCAAAAAAAATAGCTAAAAATATACTAAACTCACCACTCACATTTCAAAATGGGGTTTTCTCTTAATCCGCCACAGAGAATTGCTTTTGAGATCAATTGTCCAGTTTTTTTCTACATGTAATCATTAAAGACACTTGTCGAATTCATATGAGCCGATATTGAGTGATTTAAAGTGAACATGTCGGTAGATATGGTCGCTACAATCTCATATTCACTATGGACTATATTAGCCGAATTTCGTTGTTACATAACATGCGGAGTGATTTAGTGTTGCGCCCTCTTATAAGGTGTTAAAAGTTTTCAAAATCCACATTCATTACTCATTAAGTAAACTATAGAAAATTTGAAGCTCAACACCGAAGATTTCATGTCTCTGCGACATTCCGTTCAAGAGAAATGATGTTTTAAAGATCAGTGCCGAAATGCCGAAAATCGAATATTTCGACTTTTCCTCCAATATGCGAAAGTTTATACAAAACTTACAAAATTAGTGACAGACGACAATTTGAGCACGTCTTTGAACCAAGATTAATTTCTTTTCTAGATTATCAGTGTTGCCATTTTCTTTTGGAAATCATTTATTACTGAGTCTCAAGTATAAATACCTCCCCCGTTCCAGTGGTAACAATTGCGATATTTTTGCGTAGGCCTACTGAATATTCAGCAAAACGGCTTCATGCAGATTAACAATGTCTATTAGCCTTAAAATCCATTTATGAGCCTTTTGAGGATTTTTGGACGCATTTCTAGACTTTGAAGGCGCCTACTCGGCCAATAAAGTGTTTTTTTCCAATAATTTTTCATGAGGATGCCTTTTTGTAATCTTTGTTTATCATCATGATGGAAATAGAACACATTTTGTGAAGCGCGTCTCTTATTTTGCGCGAAGAATGTAAAAGGAACGCGTTCATAATGACGGTTAGCCGTTACAAGGGGCGCAGCACTAATTCAGCGCCCCATAGGATAACGTGTGATTTCGGCCTACTTCAAGCGCCATTTCTGGCGTCCCTGCAATACTTGGCAAAATAAATTTGGTATCAAATTAAAGCTCTGTTTCTCTAGATTCCAAAACTTTTGTCGGCATATATCGATGACCATTGACTTTTTCCGCTAATTTGCGGTGCAAAAAAAAATAGCTAAAAATATACTAAACTCACCACTCACATTTCAAAATGGGGTTTTCTCTTAATCCGCCACAGAGAATTGCTTTTGAGATCAATTGTCCAGTTTTTTTCTACATGTTATCATTAAAGACACTTGTCGAATTCATATGAGCCGATATTGAGTGATTTAAAGTGAACATGTCGGTAGATATGGTCGCTACAATCTCATATTCACTATGGACTATATTAGCCGAATTTCGTTGTTACATAACATGCGGAGTGATTTAGTGTTGCGCCCTCTTATAAGGTGTTAAAAGTTTTCAAAATCCACATTCATTACTCATTAAGTAAACTATAGAAAATTTGAAGCTCAACACCGAAGATTTCATGTCTCTGCGACATTCCGTTCAAGAGAAATGATGTTTTAAAGATCAGTGCCGAAATGCCGAAAATCGAATATTTCGACTTTTCCTCCAATATGCGAAAGTTTATACAAAACTTACAAAATTAGTGACAGACGACAATTTGAGCACGTCTTTGAACCAAGATTAATTTCTTTTCTAGATTATCAGTGTTGCCATTTTCTTTTGGAAATCATTTATTACTGAGTCTCAAGTATAAATACCTCCCCCCCGTTCCAGTGGTAACAATTGCGATATTTTTGCGTAGGCCTACTGAATATTCAGCAAAACGGCTTCATGCAGATTAACAATGTCTATTAGTAGCCTTAAAATCCATTTATGAGCCTTTTTGAGGATTTTTGGACGCATTTCTAGACTTTGAAGGCGCCTACTCGGCCAATAAAGTGTTTTTTTCCAATAATTTTTCATGAGGATGCCTTTTTGTAATCTTTGTTTATCATCATGATGGAAATAGAACACATTTTGTGAAGCGCGTCTCTTATTTTGCGCGAAGAATGTAAAAGGAACGCGTTCATAATGACGGCCGTTACAAGGTGTTAAAAGTTTTCAAAATCCACATTCATTACTCATTAAGTAAACTATAGAAAATTTGAAGCTCAACACCGAAGATTTCATGTCTCTGCGACATTCCGTTCAAGAGAAATGATGTTTTAAAGATCAGTGCCGAAATGCCGAAAATCGAATATTTCGACTTTTCCTCCAATATGCGAAAGTTTATACAAAACTTACAAAATTAGTGACAGACGACAATTTGAGCACGTCTTTGAACCAAGATTAATTTCTTTTCTAGATTATCAGTGTTGCCATTTTCTTTTGGAAATCATTTATTACTGAGTCTCAAGTATAAATACCTCCCCCCGTTCCAGTGGTAACAATTGCGATATTTTTGCGTAGGCCTACTGAATATTCAGCAAAACGGCTTCATGCAGATTAACAATGTCTATTAGCCTTAAAATCCATTTATGAGCCTTTTTGAGGATTTTTGGACGCATTTCTAGACTTTGAAGGCGCCTACTCGGCCAATAAAGTGTTTTTTTCCAATAATTTTTCATGAGGATGCCTTTTTGTAATCTTTGTTTATCATCATGATGGAAATAGAACACATTTTGTGAAGCGCGTCTCTTATTTTGCGCGAAGAATGTAAAAGGAACGCGTTCATAATGACGGCCGTTACAAGGGGCCGCAGCACTAATTCAGCGCCCCATAGGATAACGTGTGATTTCGGCCTACTTCAAGCGCCATTTCTGGCGTCCCTGCAATACTTGGCAAAATAAATTTGGTATCAAATTAAAGCTCTGTTTCTCTAGATTCCAAAACTTTTGTCGGCATATATCGATGACCATTGACTTTTTCCGCTAATTTGCGGTGAAAAAAAAAATAGCTAAAAATATACTAAACTCACCACTCACATTTCAAAATGGGGTTTCTCTTAATCCGCCACAGAGAATTGCTTTTGAGATCAATTGTCCAGTTTTTTCTACATGTTATCATTAAAGACACTTGTCGAATTCATATGAGCCGATATTGAGTGATTTAAAGTGAACATGTCGGTAGATATGGTCGCTACAATCTCATATTCACTATGGACTATATTAGCCGAATTTCGTTGTTACATAACATGCGGAGTGATTTAGTGTTGCGCCCTGGTGTTAAAAGTTTTCAAAATCCACATTCATTACTCATTAAGTAAACTATAGAAAATTTGAAGCTCAACACCGAAGATTTCATGTCTCTGCGACATTCCGTTCAAGAGAAATGATGTTTTAAAGATCAGTGCCGAAATGCCGAAAATCGAATATTTCGACTTTTCCTCCAATATGCGAAAGTTTATACAAAACTTACAAAATTAGTGACAGACGACAATTTGAGCACGTCTTTGAACCAAGATTAATTTCTTTTCTAGATTATCAGTGTTGCCATTTTCTTTTGGAAATCATTTATTACTGAGTCTCAAGTATAAATACCTCCCCCGTTCCAGTGGTAACAATTGCGATATTTTTGCGTAGGCCTACTGAATATTCAGCAAGACGGCTTCATGCAGATTAACAATGTCTATTAGCCTTAAAATCCATTTATGAGCCTTTTGAGGATTTTGGACGCATTTCTAGACTTTGAAGGCGCCTACTCGGCCAATAAAGTGTTTTTTTCCAATAATTTTTCATGAGGATGCCTTTTTGTAATCTTTGTTTATCATCATGATGGAAATAGAACACATTTTGTGAAGCGCGTCTCTTATTTTGCGCGAAGAATGTAAAAGGAACGCGTTCATAATGACGGCCGTTACAAGGGGCGCAGCACTAATTCAGCGCCCCATAGGATAACGTGTGATTTCGGCCTACTTCAAGCGCCATTTCTGGCGTCCCTGCAATACTTGGCAAAATAAATTTGGTATCAAATTAAAGCTCTGTTTCTCTAGATTCCAAAACTTTTGTCGGCATATATCGATGACCATTGACTTTTTCCGCTAATTTGCGGTGCAAAAAAAAATAGCTAAAAATATACTAAACTCACCACTCACATTTCAAAATGGGGTTTTCTCTTAATCCGCCACAGAGAATTGCTTTTGAGATCAATTGTCCAGTTTTTTTCTACATGTTATCATTAAAGACACTTGTCGAATTCATATGAGCCGATATTGAGTGATTTAAAGTGAACATGTCGGTAGATATGGTCGCTACAATCTCATATTCACTATGGACTATATTAGCCGAATTTCGTTGTTACATAACATGCGGAGTGATTTAGTGTTGCGCCCTGGTGTTAAAAGTTTTCAAAATCCACATTCATTACTCATTAAGTAAACTATAGAAAATTTGAAGCTCAACACCGAAGATTTCATGTCTCTGCGACATTCCGTTCAAGAGAAATGATGTTTTAAAGATCAGTGCCGAAATGCCGAAAATCGAATATTTCGACTTGTCCTCCAATATGCGAAAGTTTATACAAAACTTACAAAATTAGTGACAGACGACAATTTGAGCACGTCTTTGAACCAAGATTAATTTCTTTTCTAGATTATCAGTGTTGCCATTTTCTTTTGGAAATCATTTATTACTGAGTCTCAAGTATAAATACCTCCCCCGTTCCAGTGGTAACAATTGCGATATTTTTGCGTAGGCCTACTGAATATTCAGCAAAACGGCTTCATGCAGATTAACAATGTCTATTAGCCTTAAAATCCATTTATGAGCCTTTTTGAGGATTTTTGGACGCATTTCTAGACTTTGAAGGCGCCTACTCGGCCAATAAAGTGTTTTTTTCCAATAATTTTTCATGAGGATGCCTTTTTGTAATCTTTGTTTATCATCATGATGGAAATAGAACACATTTTGTGAAGCGCGTCTCTTATTTTGCGCGAAGAATGTAAAAGGAACGCGTTCATAATGACGGCCGTTACAAGGGGGCGCAGCACTAATTCAGCGCCCCATAGGATAACGTGTGATTTCGGCCTACTTCAAGCGCCATTTCTGGCGTCCCTGCAATACTTGGCAAAATAAATTTGGTATCAAATTAAAGCTCTGTTTCTCTAGATTCCAAAACTTTTGTCGGCATATATCGATGACCATTGACTTTTTCCGCTAATTTGCGGTGCAAAAAAAATAGCTAAAAATATACTAAACTCACCACTCACATTTCAAAATGGGGTTTTCTCTTAATCCGCCACAGAGAATTGCTTTTGAGATCAATTGTCCAGTTTTTTTCTACATGTTATCATTAAAGACACTTGTCGAATTCATATGAGCCGATATTGAGTGATTTAAAGTGAACATGTCGGTAGATATGGTCGCTACAATCTCATATTCACTATGGACTATATTAGCCGAATTTCGTTGTTACATAACATGCGGAGTGATTTAGTGTTGCGCCCTGGTGTTAAAAGTTTTCAAAATCCACATTCATTACTCATTAAGTAAACTATAGAAAATTTGAAGCTCAACACCGAAGATTTCATGTCTCTGCGACATTCCGTTCAAGAGAAATGATGTTTTAAAGATCAGTGCCGAAATGCCGAAAATCGAATATTTCGAATTTTCCTCCAATATGCGAAAGTTTATACAAAACTTACAAAATTAGTGACAGACGACAATTTGAGCACGTCTTTGAACCAAGATTAATTTCTTTTCTAGATTATCAGTGTTGCCATTTTCTTTTGGAAATCATTTATTACTGAGTCTCAAGTATAAATACCTCCCCCGTTCCAGTGGTAACAATTGCGATATTTTTGCGTAGGCCTACTGAATATTCAGCAAAACGGCTTCATGCAGATTAACAATGTCTATTAGCCTTAAAGGCCATTTATGGGCCTTTGTGAGGATTTTTGGACGCATTTCTAGACTTTGAAGGCGCCTACTCGGCCAATAAAGTGTTTTTTTCCAATAATTTTTCATGAGGATGCCTTTTTGTAATCTTTGTTTATCATCATGATGGAAATAGAACACATTTTGTGAAGCGCGTCTCTTATTTTGCGCGAAGAATGTAAAAGGAACGCGTTCATAATGACGGCCGTTACAAGGGGCGCAGCACTAATTCAGCGCCCCATAGGATAACGTGTGATTTCGGCCTACTTCAAGCGCCATTTCTGGCGTCCCTGCAATACTTGGCAAAATAAATTTGGTATCAAATTAAAGCTCTGTTTCTCTAGATTCCAAAACTTTTGTCGGCATATATCGATGACCATTGACTTTTTCCGCTAATTTGCGGTGCAAAAATAGCTAAAAATATACTAAACTCACCACTCACATTTCAAAATGGGGTTTTCTCTTAATCCGCCACAGAGAATTGCTTTTGAGATCAATTGTCCAGTTTTTTCTACATGTTATCATTAAAGACACTTGTCGAATTCATATGAGCCGATATTGAGTGATTTAAAGTGAACATGTCGGTAGATATGGTCGCTACAATCTCATATTCACTATGGACTATATTAGCCGAATTTCGTTGTTACATAACATGCGGAGTGATTTAGTGTTGCGCCCTGGTGTTAAAAGTTTTCAAAATCCACATTCATTACTCATTAAGTAAACTATAGAAAATTTGAAGCTCAACACCGAAGATTTCATGTCTCTGCGACATTCCGTTCAAGAGAAATGATGTTTTAAAGATCAGTGCCGAAATGCCGAAAATCGAATATTTCGACTTTTCCTCCAATATGCGAAAGTTTATACAAAACTTACAAAATTAGTGACAGACGACAATTTGAGCACGTCTTTGAACCAAGATTAATTTCTTTTCTAGATTATCAGTGTTGCCATTTTCTTTTGGAAATCATTTATTACTGAGTCTCAAGTATAAATACCTCCCCCGTTCCAGTGGTAACAATTGCGATATTTTTGCGTAGGCCTACTGAATATTCAGCAAAACGGCTTCATGCAGATTAACAATGTCTATTAGCCTTAAAATCCATTTATGAGCCTTTTTGAGGATTTTTGGACGCATTTCTAGACTTTGAAGGCGCCTACTCGGCCAATAAAGTGTTTTTTCCAATAATTTTTCATGAGGATGCCTTTTTGTAATCTTTGTTTATCATCATGATGGAAATAGAACACATTTTGTGAAGCGCGTCTCTTATTTTGCGCGAAGAATGTAAAAGGAACGCGTTCATAATGACGGCCGTTACAAGGGGGCACAGCACTAATTCAGCGCCCCATAGGATAACGTGTGATTTCGGCCTACTTCAAGCGCCATTTCTGGCGTCCCTGCAATACTTGGCAAAATAAATTTGGTATCAAATTAAAGCTCTGTTTCTCTAGATTCCAAAACTTTTGTCGGCATATATCGATGACCATTGACTTTTTCCGCTAATTTGCGGTGCAAAAAAAATAGCTAAAATATACTAAACTCACCACTCATATTTCAAAATTGGGTTTTCTCTTAATCCGCCACAGAGAATTGCTTTTGAGATCAATTGTCCAGTTTTTTTTTTCTACATGTTATCATTAAAGACACTTGTCGAATTCATATGAGCCGATATTGAGTGATTTAAAGTGAACATGTCGGTAGATATGGTCGCTACAATCTCATATTCACTATGGACTATATTAGCCGAATTTCGTTGTTACATAACATGCGGAGTGATTTAGTGTTGCGCCCTGGTGTTAAAAGTTTTCAAAATCCACATTCATTACTCATTAAGTAAACTATAGAAAATTTGAAGCTCAACACCGAAGATTTCATGTCTCTGCGACATTCCGTTCAAGAGAAATGATGTTTTAAAGATCAGTGCCGAAATGCCGAAAATCGAATATTTCGACTTTTCCTCCAATATGCGAAAGTTTATACAAAACTTACAAAATTAGTGACAGACGACAATTTGAGCACGTCTTTGAACCAAGATTAATTTCTTTTCTAGATTATCAGTGTTGCCATTTTCTTTTGGAAATCATTTATTACTGAGTCTCAAGTATAAATACCTCCCCCGTTCCAGTGGTAACAATTGCGATATTTTTGCGTAGGCCTACTGAATATTCAGCAAAACGGCTTCATGCAGATTAACAATGTCTATTAGCCTTAAAATCCATTTATGAGCCTTTTTGAGGATTTTTGGACGCATTTCTAGACTTTGAAGGCGCCTACTCGGCCAATAAAGTGTTTTTTTCCAATAATTTTTCATGAGGATGCCTTTTTGTAATCTTTGTTTATCATCATGATGGAAATAGAACACATTTTGTGAAGCGCGTCTCTTATTTTGCGCGAAGAATGTAAAAGGAACGCGTTCATAATGACGGCCGTTACAAGGGGTCGCAGCACTAATTCAGCGCCCCATAGGATAACGTGTGATTTCGGCCTACTTCAAGCGCCATTTCTGGCGTCCCTGCAATACTTGGCAAAATAAATTTGGTATCAAATTAAAGCTCTGTTTCTCTAGATTCCAAAACTTTTGTCGGCATATATCGATGACCATTGACTTTTTCCGCTAATTTGCGGTGCAAAAAAAAATAGCTAAAAATATACTAAACTCACCACTCACATTTCAAAATGGGGTTTTCTCTTAATCCGCCACAGAGAATTGCTTTTGAGATCAATTGTCCAGTTTTTTTCTACATGTTATCATTAAAGACACTTGTCGAATTCATATGAGCCGATATTGAGTGATTTAAAGTGAACATGTCGGTAGATATGGTCGCTACAATCTCATATTCACTATGGACTATATTAGCCGAATTTCGTTGTTACATAACATGCGGAGTGATTTAGTGTTGCGCCCTGGTGTTAAAAGTTTTCAAAATCCACATTCATTACTCATTAAGTAAACTATAGAAAATTTGAAGCTCAACACCGAAGATTTCATGTCTCTGCGACATTCCGTTCAAGAGAAATGATGTTTTAAAGATCAGTGCCGAAATGCCGAAAATCGAATATTTCGAATTTTCCTCCAATATGCGAAAGTTTATACAAAACTTACAAAATTAGTGACAGACGACAATTTGAGCACGTCTTTGAACCAAGATTAATTTCTTTTCTAGATTATCAGTGTTGCCATTTTCTTTTGGAAATCATTTATTACTGAGTCTCAAGTATAAATACCTCCCCCGTTCCAGTGGTAACAATTGCGATATTTTTGCGTAGGCCTACTGAATATTCAGCAAAACGGCTTCATGCAGATTAACAATGTCTATTAGCCTTAAAATCCATTTATGAGCCTTTTTGAGGATTTTTGGACGCATTTCTAGACTTTGAAGGCGCCTACTCGGCCAATAAAGTGTTTTTTTTCCAATAATTTTTCATGAGGATGCCTTTTGTAATCTTTGTTTATCATCATGATGGAAATAGAACACATTTTGTGAAGCGCGTCTCTTATTTTGCGCGAAGAATGTAAAAGGAACGCGTTCATAATGACGGCCGTTACAAGGGGGCGCAGCACTAATTCAGCGCCCCATAGGATAACGTGTGATTTCGGCCTACTTCAAGCGCCATTTCTGGCGTCCCTGCAATACTTGGCAAAATAAATTTGGTATCAAATTAAAGCTCTGTTTCTCTAGATTCCAAAACTTTTGTCGGCATATATCGATGACCATTGACTTTTCCGCTAATTTGCGGTGCAAAAAAAATAGCTAAAAATATACTAAACTCACCACTCACATTTCAAAATGGGGTTTTCTCTTAATCCGCCACAGAGAATTGCTTTTGAGATCAATTGTCCAGTTTTTTCTACATGTTATCATTAAAGACACTTGTCGAATTCATATGAGCCGATATTGAGTGATTTAAAGTGAACATGTCGGTAGATATGGTCGCTACAATCTCATATTCACTATGGACTATATTAGCCGAATTTCGTTGTTACATAAAATGCGGAGTGATTTAGTGTTGCGCCCTCTCAAGTATAAATACCCCCCCGTTCCAGTGGTAACAATTGCGATCTTTTTGCGTAGGACTACGGAATATCCAGCAAAGTGTGATCATGCAGATTAACAATGTCTATTAACCTTAAAATCCATTTATGAGCCTTTTTGAGGATTTTTGGACGCATTTCTAGACTTTGAAGGCGCCTACTTGGCCAATAAAGTGTTTTTTTCCAATAATTTTTCATGAGGATGACTTTTTGTTATCTTTGTTTATCATCATGATGGAAATAGAACACATTTTGTGAAGCGCGTCTCTTATTTTACGCGAAGAATGTAAAAGGAACGCGTTCATAAGGCCGTATAAAATTAATGTTTTGGTTCTCGTCCAGAGGATTTTCATGAATTGATGCGGGAGGAGGTGTTTTTTTTTTTTTTTTTTTTTTTCCAATGTAAAATTAGCATTGTCAGTAGTTTTCGGTCTTCTCCAACAGTGCTCGAGGAAACGATGAGGCCCTTTTTTTTTTTTTTTTTTTTTCAAATGTGAGATTCTGAGGGATAAACCCCCTAGAGTACCACAAAAAGACTTGGAAGTGATGCTTGTTCTCTAATAAACTTATTTATATGTATGAAGATTTCATAAATCATTCCAAAGTCTAACAAAATTGAAAAATCTAAAAAAAAAAAAAAATCTGACAAATCCCAGAAATTGAGGAGGGAGGGACGAGAACCAAAATATTAATTTTACACGGCCTAATGACGTCCGTTACAAGGGTTCGCATCACTAATTCAGCGCCCCATAGGATAACGTGTGATTTCGGCCTACTTCAAGCGCCATTTCTGGCGTCCCTGCAATACTTGGCAAAATAAATTTGGTATCAAATTAAAGCTCTGTTTCTCTAGATTCCAAAACTTTTGTCGGCATATATCGATGACCATTGACTTTTTTCGCTAATTTGCGGTGCAAAAAAAAAGCTAAAAATATACTAAACTCACCACTCACATTTCAAAATCGGGTTTTCTCTTAATCCGCCACAGAGAATTACTTTTGAGATCAATTGTCCAGTTTTTATCTGCATGTTATCATTGAAGTCACTTGTCGAATTCATATGAGCCGATATTGAGTGATTTAAAGTGAACATGTCGGTAGATATGGTCGCTACAATCTCATATTCACTATGGACTATATTAGCCGAATTTCGTTGTTACATAACATGCGGAGTGATTTAGTGTTGCGCCCTCTTATAAGGTGTTAAAAGTTTTCAAAATCCACATTCATTACTCATTAAGTAAACTATAGAAAATTTGAAGCTCAACACCGAAGATTTCATGTCTCTGCGACATTCCGTTCAAGAGAAATGATGTTTTAAAGATCAGTGCCGAAATGCCGAAAATCGAATATTTCGACTTTTCCTCCAATATGCGAAAGTTTATACAAAACTTACAAAATTAGTGACAGACGACAATTTGAGCACGTCTTTGAACCAAGATTAATTTCTTTTCTAGATTATCAGTGTTGCCATTTTCTTTTGGAAATCATTTATTACTGAGTCTCAAGTATAAATACCTCCCCCGTTCCAGTGGTAACAATTGCGATATTTTTGCGTAGGCCTACTGAATATTCAGCAAAACGGCTTCATGCAGATTAACAATGTCTATTAGCCTTAAAATCCATTTATGAGCCTTTTTGAGGATTTTTGGACGCATTTCTAGACTTTGAAGGCGCCTACTCGGCCAATAAAGTGTTTTTTTCCAATAATTTTTCATGAGGATGCCTTTTTGTAATCTTTGTTTATCATCATGATGGAAATAGAACACATTTTGTGAAGCGCGTCTCTTATTTTGCGCGAAGAATGTAAAAGGAACGCGTTCATAATGACGGCCGTTACAAGGGGGCGTAGCACTAATTCAGCGCCCCATAGGATAACGTGTGATTTCGGCCTACTTCAAGCGCCATTTCTGGCGTCCCTGCAATACTTGGCAAAATAAATTTGGTATCAAATTAAAGCTCTGTTTCTCTAGATTCCAAAACTTTTGTCGGCATATATAAATGACCATTGACTTTTTCCGCTAATTTGCGGTGCAAAAAAAAATAGCTAAAAATATACTAAACTCACCACTCACATTTCAAAATGGGGTTTTCTCTTAATCCGCCACAGAGAATTGCTTTTGAGATCAATTGTCCAGTTTTTTCTACATGTTATCATTAAAGACACTTGTCGAATTCATATGAGCCGATATTGAGTGATTTAAAGTGAACATGTCGGTAGATATGGTCGCTACAATCTCATATTCACTATGGACTATATTAGCCGAATTTCGTTGTTACATAACATGCGGAGTGATTTAGTGTTGCGCCCTGGTGTTAAAAGTTTTCAAAATCCACATTCATTACTCATTAAGTAAACTATAGAAAATTTGAAGCTCAACACCGAAGATTTCATGTCTCTGCGACATTCCGTTCAAGAGAAATGATGTTTTAAAGATCAGTGCCGAAATGCCGAAAATCGAATATTTCGAATTTTCCTCCAATATGCGAAAGTTTATACAAAACTTACAAAATTAGTGACAGACGACAATTTGAGCACGTCTTTGAACCAAGATTAATTTCTTTTCTAGATTATCAGTGTTGCCATTTTCTTTTGGAAATCATTTATTACTGAGTCTCAAGTATAAATACCTCCCCCCCCGTTCCAGTGGTAACAATTGCGATATTTTTGCGTAGGCCTACTGAATATTCAGCAAAACGGCTTCATGCAGATTAACAATGTCTATTAGCCTTAAAATCCATTTATGAGCCTTTTTGAGGATTTTTGGACGCATTTCTAGACTTTGAAGGCGCCTACTCGGCCAATAAAGTGTTTTTTTCCAATAATTTTTCATGAGGATGCCTTTTTGTAATCTTTGTTTATCATCATGATGGAAATAGAACACATTTTGTGAAGCGCGTCTCTTATTTTGCGCGAAGAATGTAAAAGGAACGCGTTCATAATGACGGCCGTTACAAGGTGGCGCAGCACTAATTCAGCGCCCCATAGGATAACGTGTGATTTCGGCCTACTTAAAGCGCCATTTCTGGCGTCCCTGCAATACTTGGCAAAATAAATTTGGTATCAAATTAAAGCTCTGTTTCTCTAGATTCCAAAACTTTTGTCGGCATATATCGATGACCATTGACTTTTTCCGCTAATTTGCGGTGCAAAAAAAAATAGCTAAAAATATACTAAACTCACCACTCACATTTCAAAATGGGGTTTTCTCTTAATCCGCCACAGAGAATTGCTTTTGAGATCAATTGTCCAGTTTTTTTCTACATGTTATCATTAAAGACACTTGTCGAATTCATATGAGCCGATATTGAGTGATTTAAAGTGAACATGTCGGTAGATATGGTCGCTACAATCTCATATTCACTATGGACTATATTAGCCGAATTTCGTTGTTACATAAAATGCGGAGTGATTTAGTGTTGCGCCCTCTCAAGTATAAATACCCCCCCGTTCCAGTGGTAACAATTGCGATCTTTTTGCGTAGGCCTACTGAATATTCAGCAAAACGGCTTCATGCAGATTAACAATGTCTATTAACCTTAAAATCCATTTATGAGCCTTTTTGAGGATTTTGGACGCATTTCTAGACTTTGAAGACGCCTACTTGGCCAATAAAGTGTTTTTTTCCAATAATTTTTCATGAGGATGACTTTTTGTTATCTTTGTTTATCATCATGATGGAAATAGAACACATTTTGTGAAGCGCGTCTCTTATTTTACGCGAAGAATGTAAAAGGAACGCGTTCATAAGGCCGTATAAAATTAATGTTTTGGTTCTCGTCCAGAGGATTTTCATGAATTGATGCGGGAGGGAGGTGTTTTTTTTTTTTTTTTTTTTTTCCAATGTAAAATTAGCATTGTCAGTAGTTTTCGGTCTTCTCCAACAGTGCTCGAGGAAACGATGAGGCCCTTTTTTTTTTTTCAAATGTGAGATTCTGAGGATAAACCCCTAGAGTACCACAAAAAGACTTGGAAGTGATGCTTGTTCCTAATAAACTTATTTATATGTATGAAGATTTCATAAATCATTCCAAAGTCTAACAAAATTGAAAAATCTAAAAAAAAAAAAAATCTGACAAATCCCAGAAATTGAGGAGGGAGGGACGAGAACCAAAATATTAATTTTACACGGCCTAATGACGGCCGTTACAAGGGGCGCAGCACTAATTCAGCGCCCCATAGGATAACGTGTGATTTCGGCCTACTTCAAGCGCCATTTCTGGCGTCCCTGCAATACTTGGCAAAATAAATTTGGTATCAAATTAAAGCTCTGTTTCTCTAGATTCCAAAACTTTTGTCGGCATATATCGATGACCATTGACTTTTTTCGCTAATTTGCGGTGCAAAAAAAGAGCTAAAAATATACTAAACTCACCACTCACATTTCAAAATCGGGTTTTCTCTTAATCCGCCACAGAGAATTACTTTTGAGATCAATTGTCCAGTTTTTATCTGCATGTTATCATTGAAGTCACTTGTCGAATTCATATGAGCCGATTTTGAGTGATTTAAAGTGAACATGTCGGTAGATATGGTCGCTACAATCTCATATTCACTATGGACTATATTAGCCGAATTTCGTTGTTACATAAAATGCGGAGTGATTTAGTGTTGCGCCCTCTTATAAGGTGTTAAAAGTTTTCAAAATCCACATTTATAACTCATTAAGTAAACTAGAGAACATTTGAAGCTCAACACCGAAGATTTCATGTCTCTGCGACATTCCGTTCAAGAGAAATGATGTTTTAAAGATCAGTGCCGAAATGCCGAAAATCGAATATTTCGACTTTTCCTCCAATATGCGAAAGTTTATACAAAACTCACAACATTAGTGACAGACGACAATTTGAGCACGTCTTTGAACCACGATTAATTTCTTTTCTAGATTATCAGTGTTGCCATTTTCTTTTGGAAATCATTTATTACTGAGTCTCAAGTATAAATACCCCCCCCCCGTTCCAGTGGTAACAATTGCGATCTTTTTGCGTAGGCCTACTGAATATTCAGCAAAACGGCTTCATGCAGATTAACAATGTCTATTAACCTTAAAATCCATTTATGAGCCTTTTTGAGGATTTTTGGACGCATTTCTAGACTTTGAAGGCGCCTACTTGGCCAATAAAGTGTTTTTTTCCAATAATTTTTCATGAGGATGACTTTTTGTTATCTTTGTTTATCATCATGATGGAAATAGAACACATTTTGTGAAGCGCGTCTCTTATTTTACGCGAAGAATGTAAAAGGAACGCGTTCATAAGGCCGTATAAAATTAATGTTTTGGTTCTCGTCCAGAGGATTTTCATGAATTGATGCGGGAGGGAGGTGTTTTTTTTTTTTTCCAATGTAAAATTAGCATTGTCAGTAGTTTTCGGTCTTCTCCAACAGTGCTCGAGGAAACGATGAGGCCCTTTTTTTTTTTTTTTTTTTCAAATGTGAGATTCTGAGGGATAAACCCCCTAGAGTACCACAAAAAGACTTGGAAGTGATGCTTGTTCTCTAATAAACTTATTTATATGTATGAAGATTTCATAAATCATTCCAAAGTCTAACAAAATTGAAAAATCTAAAAAAAAAAAAAATCTGACAAATCCCAGAAATTGAGGAGGGAGGGACGAGAACCAAAATATTAATTTTACACGGCCTAATGACGGCCGTTACAAGGGGGCGCAGCACTAATTCAGCGCCCCATAGGATAACGTGTGATTTCGGCCTACTTCAAGCGCCATTTCTGGCGTCCCTGCAATACTTGGCAAAATAAATTTGGTATCAAATTAAAGCTCTGTTTCTCTAGATTCCAAAACTTTTGTCGGCATATATCGATGACCATTGACTTTTTTCGCTAATTTGCGGTGCAAAAAAAAAGAGCTAAAAATATACTAAACTCACCACTCACATTTCAAAATCGGGTTTTCTCTTAATCCGCCACAGAGAATTACTTTTGAGATCAATTGTCCAGTTTTTATCTGCATGTTATCATTGAAGTCACTTGTCGAATTCATATGAGCCGATTTTGAGTGATTTAAAGTGAACATGTCGGTAGATATGGTCGCTACAATCTCATATTCACTATGGACTATATTAGCCGAATTTCGTTGTTACATAACATGCGGAGTGATTTAGTGTTGCGCCCTCTTATAAGGTGTTAAAAGTTTTCAAAATCCACATTTATAACTCATTAAGTAAACTAGAGAACATTTGAAGCTCAACACCGAAGATTTCATGTCTCTGCGACATTCCGTTCAAGAGAAATGATGTTTTAAAGATCAGTGCCGAAATGCCGAAAATCGAATATTTCGACTTTTCCTCCAATATGCGAAAGTTTATACAAAACTCACAACATTAGTGACAGACGACAATTTGAGCACGTCTTTGAACCACGATTAATTTCTTTTCTAGATTATCAGTGTTGCCATTTTCTTTTGGAAATCATTTATTACTGAGTCTCAAGGGGGCGCAGCACTAATTCAGCGTCCCATAGGATAACGTGTGAATTCGGCCTACTTCAAGCGCCATTCCTGGCGTCCCTGCAATACTTGGCAAAATAAATTTGGTATCAAATTAAAGCTCTGTTTCTCTAGATTCCAAAACTTTTGTCGACATATATCGATGACCATTGACTTTTTTCGCTATTTTGCGGTGCAATAAAAAATAGATAAAAATATACTAAACTCACCACTCACATTTCAAAATGGGGTTTTCTCTTAATCCGCCACAGAGAATTGCTTTTGAGATCAATTGTCCAGTTTTTATCTGCATGTTATCATTAAAGACTCTTGTCGAATTCATATGAGCCGATATTGAGTGATTTAAAGTGAACATGTCGGTAGATATGGTCGCTACAATCTCATATTCAATATGGACTATATTAGCCGAATTTCGTTGTTACATAAAATGCGGAGTGATTTAGTGTTGCGCCCTCTTATAAGGTGTTAAAAGTTTTCAAAATCCACATTCATTACTCATTAAGTAAACTATAGAAAATTTGAAGCTCAACACCGAAGATTTCATGTCTCTGCGACATTCCGTTCAAGAGAAATGATGTTTTAAAGATCAGTGCCGAAATGCCGAAAATCGAATATTTCGACTTTTCCTCCAATATGCGAAAGTTTATACAAAACTTACAAAATTAGTGACAGACGACAATTTGAGCACGTCTTTGAACCAAGATTAATTTCTTTTCTAGATTATCAGTGTTGCCATTTTCTTTTGGAAATCATTTATTACTGAGTCTCAAGTATAAATACCTCCCCCGTTCCAGTGGTAACAATTGCGATATTTTTGCGTAGGCCTACTGAATATTCAGCAAAACGGCTTCATGCAGATTAACAATGTCTATTAGCCTTAAAATCCATTTATGAGCCTTTTGAGGATTTTTGGACGCATTTCTAGACTTTGAAGGCGCCTACTCGGCCAATAAAGTGTTTTTTTCCAATAATTTTTCATGAGGATGCCTTTTTGTAATCTTTGTTTATCATCATGATGGAAATAGAACACATTTTGTGAAGCGCGTCTCTTATTTTGCGCGAAGAATGTAAAAGGAACGCGTTCATAATGACGGTTGTTACAAGGGGCGCAGCACTAATTCAGCGCCCCATAGGATAACGTGTGATTTCGGCCTACTTCAAGCGCCATTTCTGGCGTCCCTGCAATACTTGGCAAAATAAATTTGGTATCAAATTAAAGCTCTGTTTCTCTAGATTCCAAAACTTTTGTCGGCATATATCGATGACCATTGACTTTTTCCGCTAATTTGCGGTGCAAAAAAAATAGCTAAAAATATACTAAACTCACCACTCACATTTCAAAATGGGGTTTTCTCTTAATCCGCCACAGAGAATTACTTTTGAGATCAATTGTCCAGTTTTTATCTGCATGTTATCATTGAAGTCACTTGTCGAATTCATATGAGCCGATTTTGAGTGATTTAAAGTGAACATGTCGGTAGATATGGTCGCTACAATCTCATATTCACTATGGACTATATTAGCCGAATTTCGTTGTTACATAAAATGCGGAGTGATTTAGTGTTGCGCCCTCTTATAAGGTGTTAAAAGTTTTCAAAATCCACATTTATAACTCATTAAGTAAACTAGAGAACATTTGAAGCTCAACACCGAAGATTTCATGTCTCTGCGACATTCCGTTCAAGAGAAATGATGTTTTAAAGATCAGTGCCGAAATGCCGAAAATCGAATATTTCGACTTTTCCTCCAATATGCGAAAGTTTATACAAAACTCACAACATTAGTGACAGACGACAATTTGAGCACGTCTTTGAACCACGATTAATTTTTTTTCTAGATTATCAGTGTTGCCATTTTCTTTTGGAAATCATTTATTACTGAGTCTCAAGTATAAATACCCCCCCCCCCCCCCGTTCCAGTGGTAACAATTGCGATCTTTTTGCGTAGGCCTACTGAATATTCAGCAAAACGGCTTCATGCAGATTAACAATGTCTATTAACCTTAAAATCCATTTATGAGCCTTTTTGAGGATTTTTGGACGCATTTCTAGACTTTGAAGGCGCCTACTTGGCCAATAAAGTGTTTTTTTCCAATAATTTTTCATGAGGATGACTTTTTGTTATCTTTGTTTATCATCATGATGGAAATAGAACACATTTTGTGAAGCGCGTCTCTTATTTTACGCGAAGAATGTAAAAGGAACGCGTTCATAAGGCCGTATAAAATTAATGTTTTGGTTCTCGTCCAGAGGATTTTCATGAATTGATGCGGGAGGGAGGTGTTTTTTTTTTTTTTTTTTTTTTTTTCCAATGTAAAATTAGCATTGTCTTTTTTTTTCGGTCTTCTCCAACAGTGCTCGAGGAAACGATGAGGCCCTTTTTTTTTTTTTTTCAAATGTGAGATTCTGAGGGGTAAACCCCCCTAGAGTACCACAAAAAGACTTGGAAGTGATGCTTGTTCTCTAATAAACTTATTTATATGTATGAAGATTTCATAAATCATTCCAAAGTCTAACAAAATTGAAAAATCTAAAAAAAAAAAAAAAATCTGACAAATCCCAGAAATTGAGGAGGGAGGGACGAGAACCAAAATATTAATTTTACACGGCCTAATGACGGCCGTTACAAGGGGGCGCAGCACTAATTCAGCGCCCCATAGGATAACGTGTGATTTCGGCCTACTTCAAGCGCCATTTCTGGCGTCCCTGCAATACTTGGCAAAATAAATTTGGTATCAAATTAAAGCTCTGTTTCTCTAGATTCCAAAACTTTTGTCGGCATATATCGATGACCATTGACTTTTTTTCGCTAATTTGCGGTGCAAAAAAAAGAGCTAAAAATATACTAAACTCACCACTCACATTTCAAAATCGGGTTTTCTCTTAATCCGCCACAGAGAATTACTTTTGAGATCAATTGTCCAGTTTTTATCTGCATGTTATCATTGAAGTCACTTGTCGAATTCATATGAGCCGATTTTGAGTGATTTAAAGTGAACATGTCGGTAGATATGGTCGCTACAATCTCATATTCACTATGGACTATATTAGCCGAATTTCGTTGTTACATAACATGCGGAGTGATTTAGTGTTGCGCCCTCTTATAAGGTGTTAAAAGTTTTCAAAATCCAAATTTATAACTCATTAAGTAAACTAGAGAACATTTGAAGCTCAACACCGAAGATTTCATGTCTCTGCGACATTCCGTTCAAGAGAAATGATGTTTTAAAGATCAGTGCCGAAATGCCGAAAATCGAATATTTCGACTTTTCCTCCAATATGCGAAAGTTTATACAAAACTCACAACATTAGTGACAGACGACAATTTGAGCACGTCTTTGAACCACGATTAATTTCTTTTCTAGATTATCAGTGTTGCCATTTTCTTTTGGAAATCATTTATTACTGAGTCTCAAGGGGGCGCAGCACTAATTCAGCGTCCCATAGGATAACGTGTGAATTCGGCCTACTTCAAGCGCCATTCCTGGCGTCCCTGCAATACTTGGCAAAATAAATTTGGTATCAAATTAAAGCTCTGTTTCTCTAGATTCCAAAACTTTTGTCGACATATATCGATGACCATTGACTTTTTTCGCTATTTTGCGGTGCAATAAAAATAGATAAAAATATACTAAACTCACCACTCACATTTCAAAATGGGGTTTTCTCTTAATCCGCCACAGAGAATTGCTTTTGAGATCAATTGTCCAGTTTTTATCTGCATGTTATCATTAAAGACTCTTGTCGAATTCATATGAGCCAATATTGAGTGATTTAAAGTGAACATGTCGGTAGATATGGTCGCTACAATCTCATATTCAATATGGACTATATTAGCCGAATTTCGTTGTTACATAAAATGCGGAGTGATTTAGTGTTGCGCCCTCTTATAAGGTGTTAAAAGTTTTCAAAATCCACATTCATTACTCATTAAGTAAACTATAGAAAATTTGAAGCTCAACACCGAAGATTTCATGTCTCTGCGACATTCCGTTCAAGAGAAATGATGTTTTAAAGATCAGTGCCGAAATGCCGAAAATCGAATATTTCGACTTTTCCTCCAATATGCGAAAGTTTATACAAAACTTACAAAATTAGTGACAGACGACAATTTGAGCACGTCTTTGAACCAAGATTAATTTCTTTTCTAGATTATCAGTGTTGCCATTTTTCTTTTGGAAATCATTTATTACTGAGTCTCAAGTATAAATACCTCCCCCCCCGTTCCAGTGGTAACAATTGCGATATTTTTGCGTAGGCCTACTGAATATTCAGCAAAACGGCTTCATGCAGATTAACAATGTCTATTAGCCTTAAAATCCATTTATGAGCCTTTTTGAGGATTTTTGGACGCATTTCTAGACTTTGAAGGCGCCTACTCGGCCAATAAAGTGTTTTTTTCCAATAATTTTTCATGAGGATGCCTTTTGTAATCTTTGTTTATCATCATGATGGAAATAGAACACATTTTGTGAAGCGCGTCTCTTATTTTGCGCGAAAAATGTAAAAGGAACGCGTTCATAATGACGGCCGTTACAAGGGGCGCAGCACTAATTCAGCGCCCCATAGGATAACGTGTGATTTCGGCCTACTTCAAGCGCCATTTCTGGCGTCCCTGCAATACTTGGCAAAATAAATTTGGTATCAAATTAAAGCTCTGTTTCTCTAGATTCCAAAACTTTTGTCGGCATATATCGATGACCATTGACTTTTTTCTCTATTTTGCGGTGCAAAAAAAAAATAGCTAAAAATATACTAAACTCACCACTCACATTTCAAAATGGGGTTTTCTCTTAATCCGCCACAGAGAATTGCTTTTGAGATCAATTGTCCAGTTTTTTTTTGTTTGTTATCATTAAAGACACTTGTCAAATTCATATGAGCCGATATTGAGTGATTTAAAGTGAACATGTCGGTAGATATGGTCGCTACAATCTCATATTCACTATGGACTATATTAGCCGAATTTCGTTGTTACATAAAATGCGGAGTGATTTAGTGTTGCGCCCTCTCAAGTATAAATACCCCCCCCGTTCCAGTGGTAACAATTGCGATCTTTTGCGTAGGCCTACTGAATATTCAGCAAAACGGCTTCATGCAGATTAACAATGTCTATTAACCTTAAAATCCATTTATGAGCCTTTTGAGGATTTTTGGACGCATTTCTAGACTTTGAAGGCGCCTACTTGGCCAATAAAGTGTTTTTTTTCAATAATTTTTCATGAGGATGACTTTTTGTTATCTTTGTTTATCATCATGATGGAAATAGAACACATTTTGTGAAGCGCGTCTCTTATTTTACGCGAAGAATGTAAAAGGAACGCGTTCATAAGGCCGTATAAAATTAATGTTTTGGTTCTCGTCCAGAGGATTTTCATGAATTGATGCGGGAGGGTGTGTTTTTTTTTTTTTTTTTTTCCCAATGTAAAATTAGCATTGTCAGTAGTTTTCGGTCTTCTCCAACAGTGCTCGAGGAAACGATGAGGCCCTTTTTTTTTTTTTTTTTCAAATGTGAGATTCTGAGGGATAAACCCCCTAGAGTACCACAAAAGACTTGGAAGTGATGCTTGTTCTCTAATAAACTTATTTATATGTATGAAGATTTCATAAATCATTCCAAAGTCTAACAAAATTGAAAAATCTAAAAAAAAAAAAAAAAATCTGACAAATCCCAGAAATTGAGGAGGGAGGGACGAGAACCAAAATATTAATTTTACACGGCCTAATGACGGCCGTTACAAGGGTGCTCAGCACTAATTCAGCGCCCCATAGGATAACGTGTGATTTCGGCCTACTTCAAGCGCCATTTCTGGCGTCCCTGCAATACTTGGCAAAATAAATTTGGTATCAAATTAAAGCTCTGTTTCTCTAGATTCCAAAACTTTTGTCGGCATATATCGATGACCATTGACTTTTTTCGCTAATTTGCGGTGCAAAAAAAAAGAGCTAAAAATATACTAAACTCACCACTCACATTTCAAAATCGGGTTTTTCTTTAATCCGCCACAGAGAATTACTTTTGAGATCAATTGTCCAGTTTTTATCTGCATGTTATCATTGAAGTCACTTGTCGAATTCATATGAGCCGATTTTGAGTGATTTAAAGTGAACATGTCGGTAGATATGGTCGCTACAATCTCATATTCACTATGGACTATATTAGCCGAATTTCGTTGTTACATAACATGCGGAGTGATTTAGTGTTGCGCCCTCTTATAAGGTGTTAAAAGTTTTCAAAATCCACATTTATAACTCATTAAGTAAACTAGAGAACATTTGAAGCTCAACACCGAAGATTTCATGTCTCTGCGACATTCCGTTCAAGAGAAATGATGTTTTAAAGATCAGTGCCGAAATGCCGAAAATCGAATATTTCGACTTTTCCTCCAATATGCGAAAGTTTATACAAAACTCACAACATTAGTGACAGACGACAATTTGAGCACGTCTTTGAACCACGATTAATTTCTTTTCTAGATTATCAGTGTTGCCATTTTCTTTTGGAAATCATTTATTACTGAGTCTCAAGGGGGCGCAGCACTAATTCAGCGTCCCATAGGATAACGTGTGAATTCGGCCTACTTCAAGCGCCATTCCTGGCGTCCCTGCAATACTTGGCAAAATAAATTTGGTATCAAATTAAAGCTCTGTTTCTCTAGATTCCAAAACTTTTGTCGACATATATCGATGACCATTGACTTTTTTCGCTATTTTGCGGTGCAATAAAAAATAGATAAAAATATACTAAACTCACCACTCACATTTCAAAATGGGGTTTTCTCTTAATCCGCCACAGAGAATTGCTTTTGAGATCAATTGTCCAGTTTTTATCTGCATGTTATCATTAAAGACTCTTGTCGAATTCATATGAGCCAATATTGAGTGATTTAAAGTGAACATGTCGGTAGATATGGTCGCTACAATCTCATATTCAATATGGACTATATTAGCCGAATTTCGTTGTTACATAAAATGCGGAGTGATTTAGTGTTGCGCCCTCTTATAAGGTGTTAAAAGTTTTCAAAATCCACATTCATTACTCATTAAGTAAACTATAGAAAATTTGAAGCTCAACACCGAAGATTTCATGTCTCTGCGACATTCCGTTCAAGAGAAATGATGTTTTAAAGATCAGTGCCGAAATGCCGAAAATCGAATATTTCGACTTTTCCTCCAATATGCGAAAGTTTATACAAAACTTACAAAATTAGTGACAGACGACAATTTGAGCACGTCTTTGAACCAAGATTAATTTCTTTTCTAGATTATCAGTGTTGCCATTTTCTTTTGGAAATCATTTATTACTGAGTCTCAAGTATAAATACCTCCCCCCGTTCCAGTGGTAACAATTGCGATATTTTTGCGTAGGCCTACTGAATATTCAGCAAAACGGCTTCATGCAGATTAACAATGTCTATTAGCCTTAAAATCCATTTATGAGCCTTTTTGAGGATTTTTGGACGCATTTCTAGACTTTGAAGGCGCCTACTCGGCCAATAAAGTGTTTTTTTTCCAATAATTTTTCATGAGGATGCCTTTTTGTAATCTTTGTTTATCATCATGATGGAAATAGAACACATTTTGTGAAGCGCGTCTCTTATTTTGCGCGAAGAATGTAAAAGGAACGCGTTCATAATGACGGCCGTTACAAGGGGGCGCAGCACTAATTCAGCGCCCCATAGGATAACGTGTGATTTCGGCCTACTTCAAGCGCCATTTCTGGCGTCCCTGCAATACTTGGCAAAATAAATTTGGTATCAAATTAAAGCTCTGTTTCTCTAGATTCCAAAACTTTTGTCGGCATATATCGATGACCATTGACTTTTTCCGCTAATTTGCGGTGCAAAAAAAATAGCTAAAATATACTAAACTCACCACTCACATTTCAAAATGGGGTTTTCTCTTAATCCGCCACAGAGAATTGCTTTTGAGATCAATTGTCCAGTTTTTTCTACATGTTATCATTAAAGACACTTGTCGAATTCATATGAGCCGATATTGAGTGATTTAAAGTGAACATGTCGGTAGATATGGTCGCTACAATCTCATATTCACTATGGACTATATTAGCCGAATTTCGTTGTTACATAAAATGCGGAGTGATTTAGTGTTGCGCCCTCTCAAGTATAAATACCCCCCCCCCCCGTTCCAGTGGTAACAATTGCGATCTTTTTGCGTAGGCCTACTGAATATTCAGCAAAACGGCTTCATGCAGATTAACAATGTCTATTAACCTTAAAATCCATTTATGAGCCTTTTTGAGGATTTTTGGACGCATTTCTAGACTTTGAAGGCGCCTACTTGGCCAATAAAGTGTTTTTTTTCCAATAATTTTTCATGAGGATGACTTTTTGTTATCTTTGTTTATCATCATGATGGAAATAGAACACATTTTGTGAAGCGCGTCTCTTATTTTACGCGAAGAATGTAAAAGGAACGCGTTCATAAGGCCGTATAAAATTAATGTTTTGGTTCTCGTCCAGAGGATTTTCATGAATTGATGCGGGAGGGAGGTGTTTTTTTTTTTTTTTTTTTTTCCAATGTAAAATTAGCATTGTCAGTAGTTTTCGGTCTTCTCCAACAGTGCTCGAGGAAACGATGAGGCCCTTTTTTTTTTTTTCAAATGTGAGATTCTGAGGATAAACCCCTAGAGTACCACAAAAAGACTTGGAAGTGATGCTTGTTCTCTAATAAACTTATTTATATGTATGAAGATTTCATAAATCATTCCAAAGTCTAACAAAATTGAAAAATCTAAAAAAAAAAAAAAATCTGACAAATCCCAGAAATTGAGGAGGAGGGACGAGAACCAAAATATTAATTTTACACGGCCTAATGACGGCCGTTACAAGGGGGCGCAGCACTAATTCAGCGCCCCATAGGATAACGTGTGATTTCGGCCTACTTCAAGCGCCATTTCTGGCGTCCCTGCAATACTTGGCAAAATAAATTTGGTATCAAATTAAAGCTCTGTTTCTCTAGATTCCAAAACTTTTGTCGGCATATATCGATGACCATTGACTTTTTTCGCTAATTTGCGGTGCAAAAAAAAGAGCTAAAAATATACTAAACTCACCACTCACATTTCAAAATCGGGTTTTCTCTCTTAATCCGCCACAGAGAATTACTTTTGAGATCAATTGTCCAGTTTTTATCTGCATGTTATCATTGAAGTCACTTGTCGAATTCATATGAGCCGATTTTGAGTGATTTAAAGTGAACATGTCGGTAGATATGGTCGCTACAATCTCATATTCACTATGGACTATATTAGCCGAATTTCGTTGTTACATAACATGCGGAGTGATTTAGTGTTGCGCCCTCTTATAAGGTGTTAAAAGTTTTCAAAATCCACATTTATAACTCATTAAGTAAACTAGAGAACATTTGAAGCTCAACACCGAAGATTTCATGTCTCTGCGACATTCCGTTCAAGAGAAATGATGTTTTAAAGATCAGTGCCGAAATGCCGAAAATCGAATATTTCGACTTTTCCTCCAATATGCGAAAGTTTATACAAAACTCACAACATTAGTGACAGACGACAATTTGAGCACGTCTTTGAACCACGATTAATTTCTTTTCTAGATTATCAGTGTTGCCATTTTCTTTTGGAAATCATTTATTACTGAGTCTCAAGGGGGCGCAGCACTAATTCAGCGTCCCATAGGATAACGTGTGAATTCGGCCTACTTCAAGCGCCATTCCTGGCGTCCCTGCAATACTTGGCAAAATAAATTTGGTATCAAATTAAAGCTCTGTTTCTCTAGATTCCAAAACTTTTGTCGACATATATCGATGACCATTGACTTTTTTCGCTATTTTGCGGTGCAATAAAAAATAGATAAAAATATAATAAACTCACCACTCACATTTCAAAATGGGGTTTTCTCTTAATCCGCCACAGAGAATTGCTTTTGAGATCAATTGTCCAGTTTTTATCTGCATGTTATCATTAAAGACTCTTGTCGAATTCATATGAGCCAATATTGAGTGATTTAAAGTGAACATGTCGGTAGATATGGTCGCTACAATCTCATATTCAATATGGACTATATTAGCCGAATTTCGTTGTTACATAAAATGCGGAGTGATTTAGTGTTGCGCCCTCTTATAAGGTGTTAAAAGTTTTCAAAATCCACATTCATTACTCATTAAGTAAACTATAGAAAATTTGAAGCTCAACACCGAAGATTTCATGTCTCTGCGACATTCCGTTCAAGAGAAATGATGTTTTAAAGATCAGTGCCGAAATGCCGAAAATCGAATATTTCGACTTTTCCTCCAATATGCGAAAGTTTATACAAAACTTACAAAATTAGTGACAGACGACAATTTGAGCACGTCTTTGAACCAAGATTAATTTCTTTTCTAGATTATCAGTGTTGCCATTTTCTTTTGGAAATCATTTATTACTGAGTCTCAAGTATAAATACCTCCCCCGTTCCAGTGGTAACAATTGCGATATTTTTGCGTAGGCCTACTGAATATTCAGCAAAACGGCTTCATGCAGATTAACAATGTCTATTAACCTTAAAATCCATTTATGAGCCTTTTTTAGGATTTTTGGACGCATTTCTAGACTTTGAAGGCGCCTACTCGGCCAATAAAGTGTTTTTTTCCAATAATTTTTCATGAGGATGCCTTTTTGTAATCTTTGTTTATCATCATGATGGAAATAGAACACATTTTGTGAAGCGCGTCTCTTATTTTGCGCGAAGAATGTAAAAGGAACGCGTTCATAATGACGGCCGTTACAAGGGGGCGCAGCACTAATTCAGCGCCCCATAGGATAACGTGTGATTTCGGCCTACTTCAAGCGCCATTTCTGGCGTCCCTGCAATACTTGGCAAAATAAATTTGGTATCAAATTAAAGCTCTGTTTCTCTAGATTCCAAAACTTTTGTCGGCATATATCGATGACCATTGACTTTTTCCGCTAATTTGCGGTGCAAAAAAAAATAGCTAAAAATATACTAAACTCACCACTCACATTTCAAAATGGGGTTTTCTCTTAATCCGCCACAGAGAATTGCTTTTGAGATCAATTGTCCAGTTTTTTTTCTACATGTTATCATTAAAGACACTTGTCGAAGTCATATGAGCCGATATTGAGTGATTTAAAGTGAACATGTCGGTAGATATGGTCGCTACAATCTCATATTCACTATGGACTATATTAGCCGAATTTCGTTGTTACATAAAATGCGGAGTGATTTAGTGTTGCGCCCTCTCAAGTATAAATACCCCCCCCCCCGTTCCAGTGGTAACAATTGCGATCTTTTTGCGTAGGCCTACTGAATATTCAGCAAAACGGCTTCATGCAGATTAACAATGTCTATTAACCTTAAAATCCATTTATGAGCCTTTTTGAGGATTTTTGGACGCATTTCTAGACTTTGAAGGCGCCTACTTGGCCAATAAAGTGTTTTTCTCCAATAATTTTTCATGAGGATGACTTTTTGTTATCTTTGTTTATCATCATGATGGAAATAGAACACATTTTGTGAAGCGCGTCTCTTATTTTACGCGAAGAATGTAAAAGGAACGCGTTCATAAGGCCGTATAAAATTAATGTTTTGGTTCTCGTCCAGAGGATTTTCATGAATTGATGCGGGAGGGAGGTGTTTTTTTTTTTTTTCCAATGTAAAATTAGCATTGTCAGTAGTTTTCGGTCTTCTCCAACAGTGCTCGAGGAAACGATGAGGCCCTTTTTTTTTTTTTTTTTTTTCAAATGTGAGATTCTGAGGATAAACCCCTAGAGTACCACAAAAAGACTTGGAAGTGATGCTTGTTCTCTAATAAACTTATTTATATGTATGAAGATTTCATAAATCATTCCAAAGTCTAACAAAATTGAAAAATCTAAAAAAAAAAAAAAAAAAATCTGACAAATCCCAGAAATTGAGGAGGGAGGGACGAGAACCAAAATATTAATTTTACACGGCCTAATGACGGCCGTTACAAGGGGGCGCAGCACTAATTCAGCGCCCCATAGGATAACGTGTGATTTCGGCCTACTTCAAGCGCCATTTCTGGCGTCCCTGCAATACTTGGCAAAATAAATTTGGTATCAAATTAAAGCTCTGTTTCTCTAGATTCCAAAACTTTTGTCGGCATATATCGATGACCATTGACTTTTTTCGCTAATTTGCGGTGCAAAAAAAAAGAGCTAAAAAAATACTAAACTCACCACTCACATTTCAAAATCGGGTTTTCTCTTAATCCGCCACAGAGAAATACTTTTGAGATCAATTGTCCAGTTTTTATCTGCATGTTATCATTGAAGTCACTTGTCGAATTCATATGAGCCGATTTTGAGTGATTTAAAGTGAACATGTCGGTAGATATGGTCGCTACAATCTCATATTCACTATGGACTATATTAGCCGAATTTCGTTGTTACATAACATGCGGAGTGATTTAGTGTTGCGCCCTCTTATAAGGTGTTAAAAGTTTTCAAAATCCACATTTATAACTCATTAAGTAAACTAGAGAACATTTGAAGCTCAACACCGAAGATTTCATGTCTCTGCGACATTCCGTTCAAGAGAAATGATGTTTTAAAGATCAGTACCGAAATGCCGAAAATCGAATATTTCGACTTTTCCTCCAATATGCGAAAGTTTATACAAAACTCACAACATTAGTGACAGACGACAATTTGAGCACGTCTTTGAACCACGATTAATTTCTTTTCTAGATTATCAGTGTTGCCATTTTCTTTTGGAAATCATTTATTACTGAGTCTCAAGGGGGCGCAGCACTAATTCAGCGTCCCATAGGATAACGTGTGAATTCGGCCTACTTCAAGCGCCATTCCTGGCGTCCCTGCAATACTTGGCAAAATAAATTTGGTATCAAATTAAAGCTCTGTTTCTCTAGATTCCAAAACTTTTGTCGACATATATCGATGACCATTGACTTTTTTCGCTATTTTGCGGTGCAATAAAAAATAGATAAAAATATACTAAACTCACCACTCACATTTCAAAATGGGGTTTTCTCTTAATCCGCCACAGAGAATTGCTTTTGAGATCAATTGTCCAGTTTTTATCTGCATGTTATCATTAAAGACTCTTGTCGAATTCATATGAGCCAATATTGAGTGATTTAAAGTGAACATGTCGGTAGATATGGTCGCTACAATCTCATATTCAATATGGACTATATTAGCCGAATTTCGTTGTTACATAAAATGCGGAGTGATTTAGTGTTGCGCCCTCTTATAAGGTGTTAAAAGTTTTCAAAATCCACATTCATTACTCATTAAGTAAACTATAGAAAATTTGAAGCTCAACACCGAAGATTTCATGTCTCTGCGACATTCCGTTCAAGAGAAATGATGTTTTAAAGATCAGTGCCGAAATGCCGAAAATCGAATATTTCGACTTTTCCTCCAATATGCGAAAGTTTATACAAAACTTACAAAATTAGTGACAGACGACAATTTGAGCACGTCTTTGAACCAAGATTAATTTCTTTTCTAGATTATCAGTGTTGCCATTTTCTTTTGGAAATCATTTATTACTGAGTCTCAAGTATAAATACCTCCCCCCCCCCGTTCCAGTGGTAACAATTGCGATATTTTTGCGTAGGCCTACTGAATATTCAGCAAAACGGCTTCATGCAGATTAACAATGTCTATTAGCCTTAAAATCCATTTATGAGCCTTTTTGAGGATTTTTGGACGCATTTCTAGACTTTGAAGGCGCCTACTCGGCCAATAAAGTGTTTTTTCCAATAATTTTTCATGAGGATGCCTTTTTGTAATCTTTGTTTATCATCATGATGGAAATAGAACACATTTTGTGAAGCGCGTCTCTTATTTTTTCGCGAAGAATGTAAAAGGAACGCGTTCATAATGACGGCCGTTACAAGGGGGCGCAGCACTAATTCAGCGCCCCATAGGATAACGTGTGATTTCGGCCTACTTCAAGCGCCATTTCTGGCGTCCCTGCAATACTTGGCAAAATAAATTTGGTATCAAATTAAAGCTCTGTTTCTCTAGATTCCAAAACTTTTGTCGGCATATATCGATGACCATTGACTTTTTCCGCTAATTTGCAGTGCAAAAAAAATAGCTAAAAATATACTAAACTCACCACTCACATTTCAAAATGGGGTTTTCTCTTAATCCGCCACAGAGAATTGCTTTTGAGATCAATTGTCCAGTTTTTTTCTACATGTTATCATTAAAGACACTTGTCGAATTCATATGAGCCGATATTGAGTGATTTAAAGTGAACATGTCGGTAGATATGGTCGCTACAATCTCATATTCACTATGGACTATATTAGCCGAATTTCGTTGTTACATAAAATGCGGAGTGATTTAGTGTTGCGCCCTCTCAAGTATAAATACCCCCCCGTTCCAGTGGTAACAATTGCGATCTTTTTGCGTAGGCCTACTGAATATTCAGCAAAACGGCTTCATGCAGATTAACAATGTCTATTAACCTTAAAATCCATTTATGAGCCTTTTTGAGGATTTTTTGACGCATTTCTAGACTTTGAAGGCGCCTACTTGGCCAATAAAGTGTTTTTTTCCAATAATTTTTCATGAGGATGACTTTTTGTTATCTTTGTTTATCATCATGATGGAAATAGAACACATTTTGTGAAGCGCGTCTCTTATTTTACGCGAAGAATGTAAAAGGAACGCGTTCATAAGGCCGTATAAAATTAATGTTTTGGTTCTCGTCCAGAGGATTTTCATGAATTGATGCGGGAGGGAGGTGTTTTTGTTTTGTTTTTTTTTCCCAATGTAAAATTAGCATTGTCAGTAGTTTTCGGTCTTCTCCAACAGTGCTCGAGGAAACGATGAGGCCCTTTTTTTTTTTTTTTTCAAATGTGAGATTCTGAGGATAAACCCCTAGAGTACCACAAAAAGACTTGGAAGTGATGCTTGTTCTCTAATAAACTTATTTATATGTATGAAGATTTCATAAATCATTCCAAAGTCTAACAAAATTGAAAAATCTAAAAAAAAAAAAAAATCTGACAAATCCCAGAAATTGAGGAGGGAGGGGACGAGAACCAAAATATTAATTTTACACGGCCTAATGACGGCCGTTACAAGGGGGGCGCAGCACTAATTCAGCGCCCCATAGGATAACGTGTGATTTCGGCCTACTTCAAGCGCCATTTCTGGCGTCCCTGCAATACTTGGCAAAATAAATTTGGTATCAAATTAAAGCTCTGTTTCTCTAGATTCCAAAACTTTTGTCGGCATATATCGATGACCATTGACTTTTTTCGCTAATTTGCGGTGCAAAAAAAAAGCTAAAAATATACTAAACTCACCACTCACATTTCAAAATCGGGTTTTCTCTTAATCCGCCACAGAGAATTACTTTTGAGATCAATTGTCCAGTTTTTATCTGCATGTTATCATTGAAGTCACTTGTCGAATTCATATGAGCCGATTTTGAGTGATTTAAAGTGAACATGTCGGTAGATATGGTCGCTACAATCTCATATTCACTATGGACTATATTAGCCGAATTTCGTTGTTACATAAAATGCGGAGTGATTTAGTGTTGCGCCCTCTTATAAGGTGTTAAAAGTTTTCAAAATCCACATTTATAACTCATTAAGTAAACTAGAGAACATTTGAAGCTCAACACCGAAGATTTCATGTCTCTGCGACATTCCGTTCAAGAGAAATGATGTTTTAAAGATCAGTGCCGAAATGCCGAAAATCGAATATTTCGACTTTTCCTCCAATATGCGAAAGTTTATACAAAACTCACAACATTAGTGACAGACGACAATTTGAGCACGTCTTTGAACCACGATTAATTTCTTTTCTAGATTATCAGTGTTGCCATTTTCTTTTGGAAATCATTTATTACTGAGTCTCAAGTATAAATACCCCCCCCCGTTCCAGTGGTAACAATTGCGATCTTTTTACGTAGGCCTACTGAATATTCAGCAAAACGGCTTCATGCAGATTAACAATGTCTATTAACCTTAAAATCCATTTATGAGCCTTTTTGAGGATTTTTGGACGCATTTCTAGACTTTGAAGGCGCCTACTTGGCCAATAAAGTGTTTTTTTCCAATAATTTTTCATGAGGATGACTTTTTGTTATCTTTGTTTATCATCATGATGGAAATAGAACACATTTTGTGAAGCGCGTCTCTTAATTTACGCGAAGAATGTAAAAGGAACGCGTTCATAAGGCCGTATAAAATTAATGTTTTGGTTCTCGTCCAGAGGATTTTCATGAATTGATGCGGGAGGGAGGTGTTTTTTTTTTTTTTTTTTTTTTTTCCAATGTAAAATTAGCATTGTCAGTAGTTTTCGGTCTTCTCCAACAGTGCTCGAGGAAACGATGAGGCCCTTTTTTTTTTTTTTTTTTTTTCAAATGTGAGATTCTGAGGATAAACCCCTAGAGTACCACAAAAAAGACTTGGAAGTGATGCTTGTTCTCTAATAAACTTATTTATATGTATGAAGATTTCATAAATCATTCCAAAGTCTAACAAAATTGAAAAATCTAAAAAAAAAAAAAAAAATCTGACAAATCCCAGAAATTGAGGAGGAGGGACGAGAACCAAAATATTAATTTTACACGGCCTAATGACGGCCGTTACAAGGGGCGCAGCACTAATTCAGCGCCCCATAGGATAACGTGTGATTTCGGCCTACTTCAAGCGCCATTTCTGGCGTCCCTGCAATACTTGGCAAAATAAATTTGGTATCAAATTAAAGCTCTGTTTCTCTAGATTCCAAAACTTTTGTCGGCATATATCGATGACCATTGACTTTTTTCGCTAATTTGCGGTGCAAAAAAAAGCTAAAAATATACTATACTCAGCATTTACATTTCAAAATCGGGTTTTCTCTTAATCCGCCACAGAGAATTACTTTTGAGATCAATTGTCCAGTTTTTATCTGCATGTTATCATTGAAGTCACTTGTCGAATTCATATGAGCCGATTTTGAGTGATTTAAAGTGAACATGTCGGTAGATATGGTCGCTACAATCTCATATTCACTATGGACTATATTAGCCGAATTTCGTTGTTACATAAAATGCGGAGTGATTTAGTGTTGCGCCCTCTTATAAGGTGTTAAAAGTTTTCAAAATCCACATTTATAACTCATTAAGTAAACTAGAGAACATTTGAAGCTCAACACCGAAGATTTCATGTCTCTGCGACATTCCGTTCAAGAGAAATGATGTTTTAAAGATCAGTGCCGAAATGCCGAAAATCGAATATTTCGACTTTTCCTCCAATATGCGAAAGTTTATACAAAACTCACAACATTAGTGACAGACGACAATTTGAGCACGTCTTTGAACCACGATTAATTTCTTTTCTAGATTATCAGTGTTGCCATTTTCTTTTGGAAATCATTTATTACTGAGTCTCAAGTATAAATACCCCCCCCGTTCCAGTGGTAACAATTGCGATCTTTTTACGTAGGCCTACTGAATATTCAGCAAAACGGCTTCATGCAGATTAACAATGTCTATTAACCTTAAAATCCATTTATGAGCCTTTTTTTTTTTTTTTGTACGCATTTCTAGACTTTGAAGGCGCCTACTTGGCCAATAAAGTGTTTTTTTCCACTAATTTTTCATGAGGATGACTTTTTGTTATCTTTGTTTATCATCATGATGGAAATAGAACACATTTTGTGAAGCGCGTCTCTTAATTTACGCGAAGAATGTAAAAGGAACGCGTTCATAAGGCCGTATAAAATTAATGTTTTGGTTCTCGTCCAGAGGATTTTCATGAATTGATGCGGGAGGGAGGTGTTTTTTTTTTTTTTTTTTTTTCCAATGTAAAATTAGCATTGTCAGTAGTTTTCGGTCTTCTCCAACAGTGCTCGAGGAAACGATGAGGCCCTTTTTTTTTTTTTTCAAATGTGAGATTCTGAGGATAAACCCCTAGAGTACCACAAAAAGACTTGGAAGTGATGCTTGTTCTCTAATAAACTTATTTATATGTATGAAGATTTCATAAATCATTCCAAAGTCTAACAAAATTGAAAAATCTAAAAAAAAAAAAAAAAATCTGACAAATCCCAGAAATTGAGGAGGAGGGACGAGAACCAAAATATTAATTTTACACGGCCTAATGACGGTTGTTACAAGGGGCGCAGCACTAATTCAGCGCCCCATAGGATAACGTGTGATTTCGGCCTACTTCAAGCGCCATTTCTGGCGTCCCTGCAATACTTGGCAAAATAAATTTGGTATCAAATTAAAGCTCTGTTTCTCTAGATTCCAAAACTTTTGTCGGCATATATCGATGACCATTGACTTTTTTCGCTAATTTGCGGTACAAAAAAAGAGCTAAAAATATACTAAACTCACCACTCACATTTCAAAATCGGGTTTTCTCTTAATCCGCCACAGAGAATTACTTTTGAGATCAATTGTCCAGTTTTTATCTGCATGTTATCATTGAAGTCACTTGTCGAATTCATATGAGCCGATTTTGAGTGATTTAAAGTGAACATGTCGGTAGATATGGTCGCTACAATCTCATATTCACTATGGACTATATTAGCCGAATTTCGTTGTTACATAAAATGCGGAGTGATTTAGTGTTGCGCCCTCTTAAAATGTTTTCATATGGAGACATTGTTTTAGATTTTTCTAAACAGAATCATATCAAGTCTGCAGAAGTGTTTCTAAATACAAAACAATTCATATTTAGCTATCTGAGTAAAATGCAAAACAGAACTAGTGGCAAATGGTGGTCATAGACCACAAACCTAGCTGGGGCGTGTTGGTGTTGTGGAGGTATCTGACCCCTGCAAAATGTTCCAAAAATGTTCCCCTGGTCATGAGGTTTGTTGTCACCGAGTTTGAGTCCCGTATTCCTTACAGATATCCAGAAAATGCAATTTTGAGATTTGACCCCAGATGACCTTTGACCTGACCCCTGCAAAATGTTCCAAATATGTTCCCCTGGTCATCAAGTTTGTTGTCACCAAGTTTGAGCCCCGTACCCCTTACAGATGTCCAGAAAATACATTTATAAGATTTGACCTCTGCATGACCTTTGACCTGACCCCTGCAAAATGTTCCCCTGATCATGAGATTTGTTGTCACAGAGTTTGGGCCCATACCCCTTACAGATATCCAGAAAATGAAATTATAAGATTTGACCCCAGATAACCTTTGACCTGGCCCCTGCAAAGTGTTCCAAAATGTCCCCCTGATCATTAAGTTTGTTGTAACCAAGTCTTAGCCCCGTACCCCTTACAGATGTCCAGGAAATTCATTTCTAAAATTTGATGATATGAACATTTTTGTGTTCGTGACATGCAATTTTTCTCATTTTCCGAGCTACTTTGGACATGTTCAAGCTTCTTTTTTTCCACTTAATTCATTTTTTACACGTTATTTGTTGCTTTACACAAATGTTTGATATCTTATCTGTGGTTAGGGTACATAAATGGAGCAATATACGACCCGTGTCTTCCATTTCTGGAGCTATTTTGATAAAAAGCGTTTGTCGGCTAAAATTTCAACATTGTGTTACGTAACCCGTGTTCACCAACCCGTATAAATTTTCTGTCGAACAAAAGAGGTCACGAAGTTGCTGTCGTACTGTATTATGTAGTAGTCCTATTTAGTATTCATGAATGTTTTTATAGTGTAGTATATATACATAGTGCATTTTTATTGAGAAATAGTTGAAAATGATGGATACACATACAAAATCAAAAATGGGTATTCTATTTTTATTCAGAACTTTTTCCCCATTGCACAAACAATAGAGCTTTTTACCCAATTGCAACTATGATAATGATAATAATTTAAGCAAAGTTGAACACTGATGGCGCTATTTATCTTAAATTTTGTTTGCATCTTTACAAGCCGTAGACACTTGTATGTATATATGACATTAGATATAATAAAAACGAGTAACACATAGAAAGGAGATTTTCAAACTACTTTTAATCGTGAAATGAAAGGAATAACTCATTTTATTGGACTAAATTAAATTTAAAATATATGTAAATAGCGTCCTCAATTTGCACACAAATACACAGTTTATAGAATAAAAATTGCAACAAAAGGTAGAAAAAAAATTGGATAAAAAAGAAAAGAAAATCGAAGTTAAAAATAGCTGCAAATATATGTGTATGTTATTTAGTTTGATAGTGTTGGTATCATAAAGGTCTAGCATTGAAAATTGTTTTGTTTTTTGTAATAATAAAAACATTACGGTAATGATCAAACAACCGTGGAGAAATTCGCCGTTGTTGTTCTAAAAATTATTAAACTTTGCTAAAATGAAAACAAATATAAAATGATATGTAAAATCTAAACAGCACCCACTATTTTAAGCAAAATTAAAGTAAAATAATTATATAATCGTTAGCAATGTGTTTCCATGGATATATTTGAAAAATAAACAGTGGCGTAGATTTCTTTTTGACATGGGGGAGGGGGTTAGAAAAAATTCTTGAAGTATAGAATGCATAGTGAATCAAGCACCTTTTGGCGACAGAATAAGTTAACGGTACAAATGCGCGTGAAGCGCGCGAACAATTTTGCCATATTGAAGCTAAATTGATGAAATAAATATGGCGCAATAGTTGAAAAAAATTGCGTGAAGCGCGCAAAAATGTGCGCTTTTGGGGCTAAAATGGCCAAATATGAGGTTAATTTGGTCAGAAACCCACATACTGGCGTCAACATGGGGGGGGGGGGGGGTGATTGTATGGACCACCCCGGCAAAATGTTGGGTGGATTTATCCCCCATCCCCCCAGATCTACGCCTATGCAAATAAAAAGAGATAACACAAAGTAGAGTGACGAAGACTTGGTTAGAGGTGATGGACAATACTGTTGTAATCTTTCCTCATCAAACTCAACTATTTTGAAAAAGTACTAAACAGTGAACATTCATGAAAACAATAACATGTTAATTGTTAACAACAACTAAACTCTCAACATATATTTTTTGTGTCAGCCAAAATGATTGTTTTGTTTTATAATGGAACTGAACCACTGCTTCATTTGTGTATTTGCTGGGTTAACAATTTGGCCATCAATAATAATGATTGAATTCCAACAGCGACCTATTTTCATGACCTGATGCATCTGAATGTATTCCTCTACGATAGGTACATGCAGAATCATTACTCTGATAAAAAAAATTCCATATATGAAAAAAAAAGCAATCTGCACGGGTTTGGTCATAAGTTCTTAAAGGATTTTATCAATTTGACCAAAAAGTGTAGACGGTGCATGATGAGACAACACAATGAGACATATCAATGTCTTTGTGCCACTGAGTTACCTCTCATTTTATTGTAATTTAAATAGAAACACACAAAACCAAATAAATAAACAATCAACATTGTGATTCACACCACTAACCTGTACTTGTTTTTCGCGCATGCATGATTCAAGTTCGACTCTTATTCAAACTTGTTGACCCGTGCTTGCTATAACTATATACTACACTGTAAAATATTAATGTTATTTTACATTTAACTTTGTGGTTATTTAAATTGAATTACTATTTCACTGAAAATAGACATAGTACCGCTAAACTGTATTTTGTTATTTGTGTGTGTGTGTGTGTGTCCAGGCGCGCAACCAGGATTTTTTTTTTTTTTTGTTGGTTGCTGATTTTGAAAAACCTCAATTTTTTCGCTCGCTACGTTCGCAAATAGGACTTTTTGGGTCAAAAGGGGGAATTTTTAGGCATTTTGGGATTACGGGCGTCCACCTAGTAGCGGTGTGGGCGGGCGGTGGGGCGGGCGGGGAGGGGGGGGGGGGTGAGGTGCAGAGTGCCCCCCTGACAAAAAATGAAAGAAAGTGCCCCTCTGACAAAAATGAAAGAAAATCAGGAGGGCAAAGGAAAAGAAAAGGGGCAAGGTTTCTACCAAAATTCATCCCGATTATGGGCCAAAATATCGTAAAATACAATTGTAAAGATAAAGCCATTTCCATCCTGATAACGGTCGAAAATTGTGTAAAATACCACGCACATCGTCCCAATAAAGCCCCCGAAATTTTATTTTGCCCCCCCCCCCCCGACCAAAAAAGCTGGCTACGCCCCTGCGTCCACCCCAACCCCAACCCCACCCCCACCGGTTACGGGCCTGTGTCTGTCTTCCAATTGTTAAAATAGCAAATAATCGTATGGTCCTGACAGATTGTGTTTAAATGCTATTTCGTATAATGTACAGTGTATAGATATGGCAACACCTGTATATTTTAACATTAGAATGTTGGCTGGCCACTGTCCAGGTATTTTACCGTAAAAAATACGTGCTTTCTACCGTATTTTATGCAAAATGCCGTACTCTTACGGCAATTATATGTGACCGCAAACCACGAATGATCCGTAAATCACCCCCTCAATTTTGCTTTATTTCGTGTTTAGAAAATATATATCATAAGCTTTAAAATGGTATATCATTTGACTTCAAACGATATTCAGAAGTGGGGTTATGGTTTGTTGAACTTTGCTTTTTGAACAAAATGGATACGTTTTTGGTTCTACATGTGTCTCTTTTCCCACATTGCTGGTAATAAATATCAAACAGTCATAATTGGCGGTCATTTCAAATCATGCCCAAGTGAACGGGGTTCAGGCTGTTCAGGATTGTCCTCTCATTGTATATGTTAATTGTTGGTTATACATACATACCTAGACAAAATACAATGCTTTGTAACCACCACTTGAGCAGGATTTAGCCAAAGCAAACAAAGACTAGAGATATTTAAGAATTCTATAGACATAGGTAGAAGCGTGTTATCCTCCTCAACAATCGGATTATTGATTATTTGAAAGATGATTGACTAGCGCTTTCAAAATGAGATACATGTATAGCACTAACTTGAGGTACCTATGAATACGACCTTCATGCACAATACAATTTACGGCTCTTTTGTGGTGTACGGTCACATATGCAAATTATACGGTGAAATACTTGTAGGATCATCGTTTTACGCTAGAACGTTGGGAACTATTCTACCGTGAAAATTATCGTCAATTTTTTTACAGTGTATGATCTACGTGCAAGCTGAGCACCATGATAGCCGAAATGATCTCAGTGTACACGGAAATAAACTAAACTCAAAATTACGGCCACCATAGGCAAATAATTTCATTAATAGTGTATAATAAGGGTGCACCTGATCTTCCTGTGGATTGAGAATGATGCAAAAATTGTAAGTATATTCTTTAATTATAAGATAGTGTTGAAAAGGCCTTTTTTATACTGATGTTTGTCATGGTGCATGCAATGCAATGATCTTGAAATGCAAAAATTAAGTTCACTACTACTATCTAACTGATATTCAATATTATGCTAACATTTAATGGTTATGAAGCCCCTGTCCAGGATTTATTTCAAGCAATTTATGTGCCTTTTAATACATCAAAAGTTATCAAAAGAATGCGTATTTATGGACGCGTATTTGCTTGCACCTCTAAAATCTTTTGACAAAATATGTTTCTTAGCAAAAAACGTACTTATTCTGCAAAATATATCTTCTTTGCCCACCAATCTAAACAAATATTATATAATCGATTTTGTAATCCATGTGCGGCCAAATTATTTGTTTTGGCTAAATCGGCCTAAATTCGCCTAAAATACATTGCGTATAATTGGTTAGAGCGTCGTGCTACTATTACGAAGGTCACCGGTTCGAATATAGGCTATACCATAATCGATTTTGGAGAAATAGAAATATGTTTTTAAATATGATGAACGCATTCCGTTGAACTCAAAAGTATTCAATAGTAAATGGTCATAAAAAGTTTATATAATTAGTCATGATGCAGTCATGTCTACAGTAGAATTCATCTCGACCTTTGCAGGACTTAAACCCCATTAAAAGCTATTAAACCAAGATAACACTCATTGAAACAGCTCAACTGATTAAATCGGATCTTCTCTGGTTGTGCACATGTGTCTGTTTTATATGTGCGGTAACGCTATGAGGTGCTATAATACAGCTTCAGTTGGGTAACTGATTATAAAGGAAACGCGAGGAAACAATGGTATGTGGACCTTTGTTCACGAAATGAGACAATGGCCTGCTTTTTGTTAACCAGCATTCTTGAAAATGAGCAACATAATGATAATCATTGTTGACTTAACACGGTTTGGAAATAATTTCTTCATATTTTTGGTGTTATCTGTCGTTTACATATCCTTCCTAAAACACAAAAGTGCGACTATTTCCAAACACCTAAATTAGCTTAAAATTTAGGACATGTTACAAAACTAGATTTTCTAGAATTTCATAGAATAGTTTAAATGTAGCTTGTACCGTTTTTGTGGCATCCTTCAGAACGGAGCGGTCCGTTACCAATATAGCTCAATATTTTCAGTCAAATCTCCATTCAATTAACACGGGGAGTTGGCTAGCTATGAGCTAGCTATGCTTTGCCCTCACTCATATTCTACGAAAGTGCGACTATTTCTGAACATCTAACCTAGCTGTAATTTTAGGTCATGTTAGAGAAATATATTTGCTAGAAGTTTGGAGAATAGTTTAAATATTGGCCGGTTATTTTTCACACAGTGATGTTAACTAGGCAAATGCAATATACTTCTAACATACACTATTTGTAAATGTCGCGCGTCAATGGTGAGAGCACTGTGTATTGTGTATAGGAAAACGGACAGTAACTGCAGTATGTGACAGTAAAAGTTAAGTACACCTACAGTCTCTACGCAGGACAACCAAGACAACCAAATTAATTTTCTCGGTCAATGGGAAAGATAAAAAAAATTTTCTCGGTCAAATATAAAGCAATGTTTTTTTTTTCTTCAGTAATGTCAGTTAAAAACATAGTGCTTGGATATACATTTTTAAAATCCTGGTGTTAAAATTCAAGCATCATATTTTGTCTTTTAGTGTGATATTTTTGATTTTTATAGGCCTTTAGTTCGCCCGCGAGCTTTTTACGGAATTCATTTTTTAGCGTCTCAAACTAATATAGTTTGCTAAAGAAAGATATTTCCCACCTCTGTAAAGCACATCGTAAAGCATTATAGTTTTGTCAGAATTTCCGTTTTTATTTTACCTTTTTTCCCTTCATGTTCCGAAAATGTCAAACTCTCTACTTTATCTCGAGAGCAACCAGCAGAAATAATCGATATTTCAATTGTTGTCAACCAGGTCCCTTTTCCATTGAAAACCAGGATTGCCTAACCAGCGATTTGGTAGCGCAAATCCCCAATTCTGGTAAATGAGGTGAATTTTGGAAATTTGCTCCCGTGATAGCCTGCAATTTCAATTTATAGGGGCTATGGATTCCATGATTATGAAAACCATTTTGTCTGTTTGTTTGTTTGTTTGTTTGTTTGTTTATTTACCTAGGATGAGGTCCACTGGAAAATCCACTGTCCAAACCTAGAAAAATTCGCGTGTTATTATAGGGGATTTTAATTTTCTGTCCCTCCTATCTCCAGGTGAATTTTGAATGACCCCCCCATCGCGGGTTGGCATTTTCATTACACCCTTCAGACTTGCGTTCGGGTTTGTGTAGGCCTATTTGTCATAATTTAGCGCTATAGGACCTACTTTCTAAATGTATAGCTATAGCCGTGCTATATAAATATTATTAGGTACCGGTATGTACTATTATGTAGGCCTTTGGGGTGGGGTGGGTACTCAACACATTTTAACCATGACTTACAATGCAAGGCTCATTGTTGCCATAAATGATTTTTCCTTTAGGTCATTATAATAGGTTGTTATAAACTTCCATGTTTAACCTTGTATTGTTTTGGCTGCTTCATTATGACTTTCGGTGGGTTTAAGCAATTTCAAACAAACACAAACCAGAGAAGATGAACTTCTCATCTTCTCTGCACAAACAAAAGGCACTATACCCAGTCACTTTCATGACAATTATTGAAACACTAGGTAATTTCTTTACTATATTGAAGTTCTGGCAACACTGTAGCCAGGCCGGGCACCCAGAGATATCGATCCACAATGCTAGTATTAGCCTAAAATTTCACGCGTGGATTTGAAAAATTTTCAGCTGGTAGTCAAAAATTATGGAATCAAAACGGAAATTCTGACAAAACTATGATATATCGCTCACGGTGATGTGCGTTAGAAAGTTGGGAAAATCCTTCTTTAGCGAACTATATTACTTTGAAAAGCTAAAAGGTTAATACAAAAAAAGAAACGCGGGCAGAGTTGAAGCCTATCAAAATCGAAAATCTTACACTAAATGACTGAATTTCACGCCTAAGTTTAACACTAGGATTTGAAAAAAAATACAGTATCAAGCATTATAGTTTTTCCTGACATTTACTGAAAAAATTAAAATTATTGCTTTTCATTTGGCCGAGAAAATTAATTTTACATTGAAAAGGTGTAACTCAAAATTTTGCTCATTTCAACACCAAATTCGATCGTTTGTATTGCCTCATTAAATGACTGAGTGAGCTTTGAATAACAAAAGAATTGGTTGTCCTGCGTAGACTGCCTATGCCTATGTTATTGAATGCAACGCATCGTGGCTAATTATACTGGCTCACTTCTATGGTTGGCTAAGCAGGTCATAACGTGTACTAATACGTGTATTCGAAATTTCGAATACGCGTAATGGAATAAACCAATCAGCGTTTAGATTCGAGAACGTGGGTTACAATTTCGACCTCGTGAGACTGCCCGCATGTGATATCAACGCAATTGGCACTTGTCCTCGTGCACTAATAACAAACTTCACTTAATAATCAAAAGGCTATAAGAATAAACTATAAGAAGCGGCAGAAGAATATGAATGAAGATTATTTTGAAACGAAACCGATATAGCATTCATTTTTACATACTTACAAAGTATGATGTTTTGCATAACTTTTATTTTGCATAAAGAAACGCCGCGCGATGTGTGTTGTAAGGGTGCATACTACATTACTGTCCCTCATCATTTATTAGACATTAGGATACTCATCCCTGAAAACAGAAACATACAGTCATGCAGCATACACTTGAGTGTGAAACATGTGTTTTTACCTGAGGTAGGCCTATACTAGTTTCAGGTTTGAACATACATGAACACTAAGTTATGCAGGATACACCCCATGCAGCCTACGCCTATATACGGTAGGTCTGACCAAACACGGAGAAGTTGAAGGTCACTCTGTATATTTATCTTCTACCTGACCAGCATGCAAGTCCCTCAGAATTTAGACAACCGCAGGTCAAGGCTGTGTATGTGTTGTTCGGTATCGGCCGCTTTAGGGGCAGGATTTCGCTGGGGGCAGGATTACCTGTTTCGCTCACATCAATTTTTGCCAAAATAGCTGAAGGTTTCATTACTGATTGGGTCCTAAACGATGTTCAAAATGATATTGACATCCGCCAATATGGTAATGTAAAAGGAGTGTCAACTTCTCATTATTTAGTTTCTCTTGTTCATTTTCTTTTCCAGGGAGCGGAGAGAAGTCGCAACATAGGAACGGTGGTACTTACGGATTTCTCGAAGGCGTTTGACCTCGTCGACCATACGCTTCTTATTGGTAAGATCATCGATATGGGAGTCCGTAGGTCCATTGTTCCTTGGATTTGCGATTTCCTCCGTAACCGTCAACAGTGTGTCAGATACAACAGTGTGCTCTCAGATTATACAACTCTTCATGGTGGTGTACCCCATGGTACAAAATTTGGCCCAATTGGGTTTCAGATTCTTATTAACGAAGCAGCACAAGACGCTGGTAGTCGGTGTTGGAAATGTGTTGATGACTTGACATTTGCTGAGAATTTTTCCGGTGGTTGTGCTAGTCCACTTCAGGGTGATCTTGATCAGTTCTCAGAGTGGGCTAGTGACAGCCACCTGAAATTGAATCCCAGCAAGTGTCAAGCCATGCAAATTGCTTTTTCTAATCCATTGCCGCCACATTGCGACTTAAGAATTGGCACTGAACCACTATCATACGTCACCGAAGCCAAGGTACTTGGTTTGTGGCTACAGAACAACCTTAAATGGAATGTCCAGATGGACGCGATGTTGAAAAAGGCTAATTCCCGGTTGTTCATGCTACGAACCCTTAAGCGTTTTGGTTTTACCAACCAAGAGCTCGGTGTCGTATATAGTGGTTATGTCAGGCCAATTCTTGAGTACGCTGATGTGGTGTGGCATTCTGGAATCTCAGCTAAATAGTCCACAGATATAGAGGCCATCCAAAAACATACCTGCAGAACAATTCTGGGTCGGCACTATTTATCTTATAGTAACGCGCTTCAAATCTGCAAGTTTGACACCCTCTCTGATAGGAGGGAGGACCACTGTCTTAGGTTCGCCGAAGGGCTTACCAAAACAAATCGAACAAGTTCTCTTATCCCTCCTACCAGGAAGGAGTGTCATGGTCGTGCTTTACGTAATTGCAGCAAATTTTCTCAGTTTAGGACTAGGACAAATCGTTTTAAAAATAGTCCTCTTCCATATTTCGTTGATCTCTTAAATAAATAGTTTGTGTTTTTGCTTTGCCACCCAGAATTGTTCTGCATATACTATACTTTCAATGTCATTTTATATATTAAAAAAAAAAGTGCAATATTTCATAATACGATTTTAGTGACTTTTATAATCAATTTTCTAAATGTTAATTCAAATTGTATATTTTTGTGTGTTTTATATCTTTTGCAATGCCTGCCTAAATATTCAATTCTAATTGTTCTTATGTGTATTTTTTATCCGGGCCACGAATTGGCAATAAAATAAAATATCAATCAATATCAATCAATCAATACGGTCACTGTTCTAATATTCTCTACTTTCAAAGAATAATTCATATTATAATTTATATGTAGCCTAGCCTAATATACTTTAGGATTCAGTGTGGAGACAGATATATACAGATATTGCTAATTCATTTGTTACATACACTATCCGCTGTTTAAAATGTTTTTATTCCAGGGCGGAATAAATGTATTCCACATAGAATATAGTTGGTACTAAGAGTGGAGTGTATCCTATCTATGTTTTTGTTACATCAGAAAATATTTCAACACGGAATAAATGCATTTTAATTCCCCCAAGAGAATTTTTGAAAAAGCATTTTATATAAAGGAAGCCGATAGGACTACCTTTAACCCTTCTCCCCTAAAAAGGTATGAAAATACCAAAAACGACTTTATTCTCTGATCTTTTAGCATATTCTGTTCATTCCCGTCATTTCTTACAAAAAACGGCGTGATGTAGCACGGTGAGGATTAAAATTATCTCCGAATTTTTATCTGCAGTGAACGAGGTTGTTTACGTGCCTCGATTTTTTTAATGCACGGGCTTTAAAATTTCCCTCCCACGTTCTCGAAACTCAACGCTGATTGGCCTATTCTATTACGCGTATTCGAAATTTCGAATACACGTATTAATACACGTAATGACCCGAATAGCCAACCATACACTTCAATACTGAACAACTCTGATTTTGGAATCTACCAGTTTATTGATCGGGAAAGCCCGAGTGACTGAAAAGATCAGATATGAAAATCTATCAATTGTACACAAATTAACACAAATCAGAGTTTTAAGCTTAAATGTAATAGCAAGACTATGGCCAAATGCACTGGTTTTTTCAACACTTGTGTACGCTGGCTGCTCTGGGGAAAGATTAAAATATGTCATCCTATCAACCCAAAGAACTAAGTATGATAACTTTTATAATTATAATTTTGTTGTTTACTGTCTTTGAACTTGAATTTTAGGTAAAAAATGGACGAAGAAGATCGTGCGGAGGACGAAACTAGTCTGAAAGACAACGACAACCTTGATGAGGAAGACCGACAGTTTTTAAACGATATTGTCCAGGCTGGGAACAATGTTGAAGTGGATGCTCTGAATAAAGTAAGTGGAGAAATAACGGGTTGCAATTACAGATATAAAATTTTCTCATCCAAATGAATGAGAAATATTAATTACCGTGTCAACAACCTGTCACAAGTGGTTAATTTTCTCATTTAAAACAATGTAACAGGTGGTTGAGTTGACACGTTAATTGGTACATTTATTTCTCATTCATTTGAAATTTTTACATGAATGAGAAAATTTTAAATTCTCATACTTTTGTCCAATTCTCATCGTTTTGAAAGAATTCTCATTTTGAATTTTCCACTAGTGTATGTTGTTAACGCCACCAAATGCGGTGTAAACAAAACAACTGAAAATTTGCAGTCAAAATGCTACTTAGATTTTTAATTATTTTGAATTTTGGCGCACTAAAAGCACACATTATAATTCATTGGTGCAAAAAGATGCATATTTAGACCATGCACCAGATACAGCTTTTTACAAGCGTGAAAGTCTTGGTGTTCTCTAGATCCTGTCTAGTGATTGGCTTGATTCATATTATTATATGGGGGGGGGGGCAAGTCCTCAAGTGCAATTCACCTTTTCGGTAAATCCCATAACCCTTTGCGAGCAGCAAGACAACAACTGTTGCTGTTTTAGGAGAATGTGGCAGATTTCCACTCTTTGTAATGAATGCCTACCGTTGTATTAATTATTGGTGTAAACTATTATGTATGTCAAATCACCGTTACCCATACAAATGTTACAAAATGTTGTATGCACTTGATAACCAGGGTCATATTACTTGGGTTACTCAAATTAAAAATTTACTTTTTAATTATGGGTTTGGTATTGTCTGGATTACTCAAGATATTGGTTCTGTTGAAAACTTTTTAATATCCTTTTCCGCCAGGTTAAGAGACACAGCCAGGCAAGAGTGGTTCGCCGATGTTTGCACACTTGATAAATTATGTACATACCGAGAATTCAAAACTCTCCTTAATCCTGAAATATATTTGTTTTCTGTTGAAATTTCATCTCATAGAAAAGCCCTTAGCCGGTTGAGGTGTTCGAGTCACTCATTATTTATTGAGACGGGTAGAATTCAAAATATGATAGAGAATGTCGCATTTGTGTCCTTTGTGAAACAGGGGATATCGAGGACGAATTCCATTTTGTTCTCATTTGCAATTTTTCACCAGCTTGCGTTTAAGATACCTTCCTGTTTGGGTTTTGACTCGTCCAACTCGTCAAAAGTTTTATTCTTTAATAAATACTCAAGACTCGAACACTTTGGCAAGCTTAGCTGCATTTGTTTATCATGCATTCAGTCTAAGAAATAGTGTAGTTAAAACTTAATCATGTTAATGGTAATACTTTACATGTAAAAATTATTCATCAGTATACTGTTTTTCTCATACAAGTTATATAATTATTTAAAATAATTTGTGGTGTTGTTTGTGTATTTGTGATGCTTTATAATGCAACATATTTTGTAATACTATGGGCCAAAGGCCTGATTGTATTTAATAAAATTGAACTTGAACTTGAACTTGAACTACACCTGAGAACTCGTCATTTGACGTCACGCCGTCTTGCATTACGCACTAACGATGTTCCATAAACAATGTGCGCATCGACGCAGATCTCAGGTGTACTCGCAAAGGGTTATGGGATTTACCGAAAAGGTGAATTCTCTCTCCTGTTGTCATATTATCTTATTTTTATAATGTTTTCACATTGGTATTGGTTGAGTTCTTGTGTAATGATAAGTGTGGGAGTGCATCAGTGGATGTTGGTGGGTGTAGGGGTGTGTGGGGTGGGTGGTGTTGGGGTGAGCCCGGTTGAGTTTGAGCTAAAACTATATGAAGTATGAATTTTATTTTTTGATTGTAATTTTAATATCATTTCATTGAGTATGTATCGTGCAATGCAGCTTGCCGTTTTCCTGTTGTGCCTTCTTATGTATTTTATAATTGGCCATCTTTATGAACTTGAATGTAAAGCACCATTTTCATTATGGCTGTTATGTCATTATATGTCTTAGTGTCACCACCCCCACCCCACCCCCTTCTGATTGTGATTTGATAGTAATGTGTCATGTCTTTACATGATGGATGGACTGCTTTGGTGCTGGTTATATATTAGATAGTAACCAGGTGTCAATTTGTCATTTCAGGATGGACTAACTGCTCTAATGATAGCATCACTAAATGGACATACAAAGACTGTCTCGCGTCTGATTGATTCAAAGGCGTCATTGGATATCCAAGTTATAAAGGTTCGATTTTACTTCATTATGTGTATAAACATTCTATGTCTCATGACATGTCAGTGTCATTCTTCATTATTAAATTGTTAATTATTAATATACAAACATTTAATCAAGGAGACAAGGAGAAATAATATTTATCTTCATATTTAGTGTCAACACCTCTCCGATTGTGATTTGATAATAACCAGTAGGTGCCATGGTGCTTACATGATCATGATAGATAGACTGATCTAGTGCTGGTTATGTATTAACCATACATTAATTTGTCAATCCAGGATGGATGGACTGCGCTAATGATGGCATCTACAAAGGGACATACAAAGACTACTATGTGTCTTATTGAGGCTAAGGCGTCATTGGATATCCAAACTTGGGTGAGGTTTTACTTCATTTATGTATAAAGATAAACATTCGTATGTCGGAGTCATTCCTCAGCCTTTGATTTAATGTATGGACTGTTCTAATGCGGGTTGTATATATTAGATAGTGACCAGTTGTCAATTTGTCATTTCAGGATGGATGGACTGCTCTAACACTGGCATCAGCAAATGGACATACAAAGACTGTCACGTGTCTTATTCAAGCAAAGCCGTCCTTGGATATCCAAACTAAGGTGAGATAAATACCGACTACGTACAATGATTTTGTTCTCTGTTTTTCCTCATTTTGTGTCTTTTGTGCTGTTTACCAGTCTTGTTTACCTGTACCAAGTTGACTTCTATCAAAAGATATGTGAGTACCTGAATGAGCACTATGCTGAAAATGCTCCAGTTTTTGACACCGATGCTGAATTTGAGACCGCCGATTTACGGTGCAGAATTTTGCAGCCTTGCAACAACATTGATATAAGCTTACTGCTTAATGAACGTGTGAATCCCACTGATGCAATAACTAACACTCAACATTGCTTCAGTTCCTTCCAACATCAAAATGAGAACTACATACCCGATCATTATCATGAAAGCGTGATAAGGTACAGTCGCAAGCAACTTTTAGAGCTTAAACCCAGTAACAGAGGCAGGGTTTCCAATCAGACTTATGAAACTATTAAAACATTAGGCATTCAACACCGTGGACGTAGAGGAGGTGTGCATATTCCTGTGTTGTACAGGAACCGTACTTGCTATGAACAGAATGCCAACAGTAGCACTGTTGATTTTCGGCCACAAATATTGATTCCTGTGCCAACAGTGCGCAATCAACCACAACACAATCCTGACAATGTATCTCAGCCTACGCAATCATCTCAGGTTGAGTTACCAAATTTTTTTCTCAGTAATGCACAATCATTGATGAACAAATTTGATGAAGCAAAAATCATCTTTGAACAGCATTGTGTCGATGTGGGTGTGATAACAGAGTCATGGTTCAAATCCAGCTTTCAAGAAAACCAGTTAAACATCTATGGGTATGTACTGTTTACTAAAAGCAGAGACAATATGCGTGGAGGTGGGGTTGCGGTGTATGTGAGAGACTCTTAATTGCCTGCGTCAGCCATTGATTACATCGAGGTCCCTAATGATTTAGAATGTATCTGGGTGAAAATTCGACCAAATAGACTCCCACGAGGTATCTCTGCAATCGCTGTATGCGCAGTATACATCACCACTGATTCACCATATCAAAATCTGCTGGAGGAACATTTGATCCAAAGCATTGATCTACTGCGTACCAAATATCCTGAAATTGGCATAGTGATTCTTGGCGATTTTAATCGAATGAACATATATCCTGTTACTAGGGGTAATGACTTGAGCCAACTAATTGATTTCCCTACTCGTGGTGATGCCACACTTGATTTAATCCTCACTAACCATGCACTTAAAACTCGGTATAATATACCCATTCCAATGTCACCCTTGGGGTTTAGTGATCATGTTTGTGTCTTGTGGAAACCCCAGTTTCAGGCCAAAACAAAAAACACCTTTAAGATCAACAAGTCACGCCCTTTGCAGAAATCTGGCATGAGTGCTTTTGGTCAGTGGGTTCAGGATCAAGATTGGCATGAGGTTCTTGAGTGTTGTGATACACAAAATAAAGTTGATGTGTTCTATTCAATGCTTGAAATTGCTATTGATTCCTGTTTTCCTGTTAAGAAAACAAAATGCATAACAATGACAAACCGTGGCTAACACCACATATTAAGAAGCTTATTCATGAGCGTCAAGTTGCATTTGCAAATAAAGACCAGCAGCAGTGGCGCAAACTTAGAAATTTAGTAAAACGTGAAATTGAAAAAGCAAAACTTCACTATCATGCCACCAGAATTAGGAACTTACAAACAACAGAACCAAGAAAATGGCATCAACAAATTAGAACTGTCACAAACTCCAGCAAACCTGATCTCAAGATAAACATCCAGGGTATTGAGGACAAAGATTTCAAAGGCATTGCCAATGCTATTAATTCCAAGTTCGCTCATGTGTCTGATTGTTTAGATCCTCTCGACTGTAGCAGGTTACCATCTTATCTTCCTGCTGAAGAACCAGTCCCTCAGTTATACCCATGGGAAGTTTATGCTGAGTTACGTAAACTCATGGAAGAAAGAGATAAGAAGGAACCACAACGAACGCATTCACTTTGTCCACTCCCTTTACCGACATTTAGTTGACATTGTTATTCATGAGGATTGTCAGGATTGGACTGAAATTCCCAACCGACGCTAAGCAAAGCCACGCAGCAATAATGTGAACAACAAAGAGACGGAATAATGTCACGCAACAAAAGGATTATAATAAATACTTCAAAAAAAAGTTCTCTTATACGCATGAAAAATAAATAAATATCACAATGGCAATAACGATTAAATATATTATGACTAGTCGGTTAGATGAAACTAAATAATGAGTATACTCAATTTACTTAATCACTCGCGATAAAAAAATATACCAAGTGCACTTGGAAAGGATACGTTTTAAACGTCGTTACATGACTAGAGTTCCATCCCAACGTTGTCGGTTATACAGTGCGTTGAATCCATTCTCTATGATGCCACACACGTAGCCACGCCTAGTTCAACCAACGGTTAATTACATGGAATGCAGAATGTCGACGAAAACAACAGTTCCCAACGTCCAAGTCCAAGAGTAGAGTATACACACCCATGTACGGCTGTATAAATACAATTAATGAATCCGTGACTAGAATTTGTTTTCAAGTTCATATGATAAACTTCACACAATATTCTATCTGGAAGACTTTCATATTTCCAAATGAGCCACAGAATATACTACTGACTTCTTTCTTTGATTAATGAACGATATGGAACTTCTTTACAACATTCACACACGGCTAGTTCCACAAGATATATTTCAAATTCCTGAAGTTCATGTCTTTACCGCAGGATGATTTAAATTGTCAATCTCGACACAAAATTACCTGATATGTTCAGCACCAATTTAATTATGTTCAATATGGAACTTTATGCTGAATACAAAATTTATCACACTATGAAAATCTAAATTTGATTTTCCTGCCAAAACAATAATTTAACTATCACAAGCAAAGCTTTCTTTAAATAACTAATTCATCATTAAATCCACTTTATAATTTACAAACAATATTATTTTACTTACACGAACAATGTCTTAAACTAGCATGGTTCTCACAAAGTTGGAAAAGTTAAAGTGTCAGCTTCAACCACGACGACCATTTTAAACTTCGCCAAACCCGACTCAAACACAAGGCACAAATTAGCTTCTATTGCTGATTCTAGCTTCCATAAGACCTGGTATATCTTTCTGTATGAAGCATCGCAAACTGGTAAAGCCTTTTTAGCCATACGATGTTAGTATAGAGAAATATCCATCATGCTGAATAAAACAACATTTCACTTCCTCAGTGAAATGGGCAGCAGATCTTATCTCAATCGGATGTTAAAATTGAATGCCCAGATATTCTGTGAACATGCATCCACCAAGCCAGAAACTAATTTACATGACACACAAAAAATCTGAATATTGACAATACCTAAAGAATTGTCCACAAAAGAAATGGACTGACCTAGGATCCAGGTCTGACCACTACATACAATACACACACACATCTAGATTACAAGCTTCAGTGCACATACCTGTAACTAGATTTAAGGGATCATGACATTAAGGTGAATTACCCAGAAAACAATCCACTTTTATTTTAAGGGATCAACTCCAATTATGACAAGGATTTACTTTGATCAATACCCCGCGCTAAATAGGTGATTGGTATTGTATTCCATGTATTTGCATGTCTTCTGGAGCGTGTGTGAAGGATGATTTGAACTAATGACCTTCCGTGCAAGCACCCTATAGGATTTTCTTTGGTGACGTGATCATCGGTCATTGATGGCCTACATCTTTTTCTTCCATTTTGCCCAATTTTTCCGAACTTTGATGACTTTTTTCTCAGAGTTGGCAGTCTTTGGCACTGAAACGAGTTAGCTAGTTACGATTATACACATATAAACTATTAAATTAAACAGGTTTTATGTACCGGACTCAACCGGAACATTGTGCATTATTTAAGAACATTTTACATCTATTTTTCATCGAAAAAGTCACCAAAATCTTACCTTATTTGCTAAAGATAAAAATAAAAAAAAAAACGGCCGATTTTGATTACCTTTTCGATGTTTTATAGGACATTTTCTACACAACACGATCAAGAAAACAGTTTGACTGTAGATCCCAAAACAAAGCTACTATACATGTTCAGAGCATCAGTGAAATTCCATAATCTTACTTCTGGGTAGCGTTTGTTTGTTCGTGGATGGGTTTGTTATAAATTTTTCCAGTAATGATTTTGCCAAGCATCGATCGCGGTAAATGGATCATACATGAAAGTAAGTACCATTGATAGCTTTTCTTTTCATGCGTCAATAGATAAGCGGATTAAAACTTGGCCGATCGAAGTCGTTGTGGTTCCTTCTCATCTCTTTCTTCCATGGTAAACTTAAGTCTGCCAAATCTTGCGGTCCTGATCAAGTTCCACCCAAACTGGTCAAAGAGTTTGCATATGAGTTAAGTGTGCCGCTTACTGATATTTTGAATAATTCTTATAGTGAGGGTTATGTTCCTGAGCAGTGGAAGAAAGCAATTGTCATCCCTATTCCTAAACAGTATCCACCAAGTATTGATAAGTTGAGACCTGTTTCGCTCACATCAATTTTTGCCAAAATAGCTGAAGGTTTCATTACTGATTGGGTCCTAAACGATATTCAAAATGATATTGACATCCGCCAATATGGTAATGTAAAAGGAGTATCAACTTCTCATTATTTAGTTTCTCTTGTTCATTTTCTTTTCCAGGGAGCGGAGAGAAGCCGCAACATAGGAACGGTGGTACTTACGGATTTCTCGAAGGCGTTCGACCTCGTCGACCATACGCTTCTTATTGGTAAGATCATCGATATGGGAGTCCGTAGGTCCATTGTTCCTTGGATTTGCGATTTCCTCCGTAACCGTCAACAGTGTGTCAGATACAACAGTGTGCTCTCAGATTATACAACTCTTCATGGTGGTGTACCCCAGGGTACACAATTTGGCCCAATTGGGTTTCAGATTCTTATTAACGAAGCAGCACAAGACGCTGGTAGTCGGTGTTGGAAATATGTTGATGACTTGACATTTGCTGAGAATTTTTCCGGTGGTTGTGCTAGTCCACTTCAGGGTGATCTTGATCAGTTCTCAGAGTGGGCTAGTGACAGCCACCTGAAATTGAATCCCAGCAAGTGTCAAGCCATGCAAATTGCTTTTTCTAATCCATTGCCGCCACATCGCGACTTAAGAATTGGCACTGAACCACTATCATACGTCACCGAAGCCAAGGTACTTGGTTTGTGGCTACAGAACAACCTTAAATGGAATGTCCAGATGGACGCGATGTTGAAAAAGGCTAATTCCCGGTTGTTCATGCTACGAACCCTTAAGCGTTTTGGTTTTACCAACCAAGAGCTCGGTGTCGTATATAGTGGTTATGTCAGGCCAATTCTTGAGTACGCTGATGTGGTGTGGCATTCTGGAATCTCAGCTAAACAGTCCAAAGATATAGAGGCCATCCAAAAACGTGCCTGCAGAACAATTCTGGGTCGGCACTATTTATCTTATAGTAACGCGCTTCAAATCTGCAAGTTTGACACCCTCTCTGATAGGAGGGCTTACCAAAACAAATCGAACAAGTTCTCTTATCCCTCCTACCAGGAAGGAGTGTCATTGTCGTGCTTTACGTAATTGCAGCAAATTTTCTCAGTTTAGGACTAGGACAAATCGTTTTAAAAATAGTCCTCTTCCATATTTCGTTGATCTCCTAAATAAATAGCTTGTGTTTTTGCTTTGCCACCCAGAATTGTTCTGCATATACTATACTTTCAATGTCATTTTATATATAAAAAAAAAGTGCAATATTTCATAATACGATTTTAGTGACTTTTATAATCAATTTTCTAAATGTTAATTCAAATTGTATATTTTTGTGTGTTTTATATCTTGTGCAATGCCTGCCTAAATATTTAATTCTAATTGTTCTTATGTGTATTTTTTATATTGTAATTTATTGTATGTAATTTGGCCTACGGGCCACGAATTGGCAATAAAATAAAATATCAATCAATCAAACGTAATGTCGGGTCATTCTTCAGCATTTGATTTATAATATGTCTACAAAATTGAACATTAACCAGGGAGATGTCATATTTATCTTGATATACATGTCATAGGTGTTAACACCCATCCGGTTTGATAGTAACCAGTAGGTGCCAGATATTTACATGATCGTGATAGATAGACTGCTCTAGTGCTGATTACATGTATTAGATTATAACGATGTGTTAATTTGTCAATTCAGGATGGATGGACTGCTCTAGTGATGGCATCTACAAAGGGACATACAAAGACTACTATGTGTCTTATTGAGGCTAAGGCGTCATTGGATATCCAAACTAAGGTGAGGTTTCATTGATGTATGTGTATAAACAAACATTTTTATGTCGGGGTCATTCCTCAGCCTTTAATTTAATGAATGGACTGTTTTAATACTGTTTATGTATTAGATAGTAATCAGGTGTACATATTTTTAATTTCAGGATGGATGGACTGCTCTAACACTGGCATCAGATAATGGGCATAAAGAGACTGTCACGTGCCTTATTGAGGCAAAGGCGTCATTGGATATCCAAGCTAAGGTGAGATAAATACCGACTACGGAATGTCGGAGTCATTCTTCTGCATTTGATTTATAGTATGTCTACAAACATTAACCAGGGAGAAATCACATTTATCTTGATACACATGATACATGTCACAGGTGTCAACACCCATTCGATTGCGATATGATAGTAACCGCTAACTAAAGGGGCGAGTTTCTTGACAGGCGTCTTAGTAACCCTGGGGTCACTAAGCCTAGCCCGCTCTCGAAGCCCGAATCTTAACTCAAGCCGGATATATTTAACGTAAATTCTACCTAGTCTTAGTAGCCTTACAGGCTTAACGCTTGACAACCGCCTCCGCTTTCAACGAGATAATTAATTGTATAGGTATTTGGAGATAAATTTTGAATGGGCTGCCGTCCTTCCCGGGTTACCGTACAGTCTTATATTATCGCAATGTTACCATTATGTACTATTTTATTTCCAATTGACCTTAAATTGAGTCTTGCTTGTATAAATGATGCCTCCATGCTTTTCCTAATTACTTTTCTTCAGTCGCGTCTCAAAACCGACAGAAAAGAAAACCTGCAATTTTCCTCCAAATTCCAGCAAAAAATTTATAGTTTCGCACTTCACACAAATCATTATAATGTTTGTCAACAAAAGTAACAATTATATATTGATAATTTTTTTGTGTATGTATGAACATAACCCAATTGTTAAAAAAAATATTTGGTACCACCTGTTTGCTACAACTTTTATTATTCAAGAGTTAAATTAGACCGAATTCCGCACAAGTGCATAACACAACCAAACAAAAATGTCTCAAACCAAATCATGTTGCTTGTAAAAGAGCATTCATTCATGTCTGATAGCGATAGCTTTATAGTTAATTAATATCAGGATGAGGTACGAATAATAATGAAGATGATAATGATAGGTATATTATCAAAGCTATATTATTTTTAATTGTTCTGTTCTATTGCGTCTAGGATATTTTTGCCATTTTTGTTCTACTACCATTATGTGAAATTAATGCCATACGTAGTATATTATCATCATCATGGCATCCGAGTTTTGTGCCCTTAAAGTTATTCTGATGTATGGATGCATCGCCTGCTGCGACTATGCAGTCCAATTCTGGAACGGCAAATCTTCTTACATTTGCTGCAAGCGAAAACAACTTCTTGCGATGATGGAGCTGACACTGAGCCCTGTCGTCCTCGCTCTCTTCCCACTGCTGAACCTTCTTCTGGTTTCCAACATGTGCTCCAGTCTTGACAGTATCTTTCCAGCTATTGTGATCTGTAGCCATGCTTTCCCAGTGTTATGGGTTGATGTCCCAATTGTTCATATCTCGCTTGCAGACATCCTTGAAGCGCTGGGCTGGTCTTCCATCAGGTCTGGAGCCGATTTCTAGCTGGCCATATAGCAGGTCTTTTGGAATTCTACCATCATCCACTCGGCTGACATGTATATTATATGCACACCAAAATTGTAACACGTTTGAAAAGGTCGGATAATGGTGTCGATCTTAATGCTTGGATATAATGAATAGGCCCTATGATAGAAATGATTTTTTTCTGAACTACCTCGAATGAACGCTAGAATTGAACGGTACAATCATGTAACTAAATTGAACACTAACTTAATCATGTTAATTGAAAAACAGCATAAAATTATGTTTCCCACAAATATAAACGAAAAACTGTGCATTGCAATTTAAACCATTTATAAAATAATTGACTCAAGGCTGTGGTAGCCGTGCTTCGGGAAACGTGTTTGCAATTAAGCCTGGTCTTATATACCACCTTTCAAGAAGCTCTCCCTTAGCAGCTATATTGAGGTAAAGTCTCTCCAATTTGTTATTTTTAGGATGGACAGACTGCCCTGATGCTGGCATCAACAAACAGGCATACAAAGATTGCCAGGTCTCTTATTGAGGCAAAGGCGTCATTGGATATCCAAGACAAGGTGAGAATTTACTTTAACTATCCTAATTTGTAAGCAATTTATTTCGGATGCTAGGTCGGGGGTCATTCTTTCATATAGGGTATAATCTTCTTCCACGGTAAACCAAACAACTTCCGTGGTAAACCTTATAGCGCCATCACTTGATGAAAGTACGTTATTAGTAGGCGTGAGTTAAAAGCTATCTGGGCTAGAACTATTGCGACTGTAGGGGTGAGCTTGCCTACAGGTAAAGAAAATACTCGTGGCGGTTATATTACACGTCTATAGTTTAGGGCAACGGGGTGGAAAGGAGGGTAGGCCTACTACGGGGATGTGCGACAGATTCGGGGTGCATTTTGGTTTTCATAAAAATTAGGTTTAAGAAAGATTTTTTTTATTTATTTTTTTTAAATTAATTTGTTTCCCAAATGTTTATCGGAAAGTGTGCCATTTTTTTATTGTTACCATGGCGTGCGATAATAAATAGGCCTATTAATATAATTTTTAAATGCTATTTTATTATTTTGTTATTAATTGAAAATCTAAAATAGTATAAAATCGTATATGATGCCTTAAATTAAAGTTTAAAACGTTCTTCCAATATTAATAACTATTATTAAACAATTCCTAACATCTCGGACAACACGCCCCCCTCCCCCAACACACACACCACCACACCCCTACACCAACAACCACATGCCAAATCTTGGCGAAAGTCTACCTTACACATCATGCACGCGCGCGTGCACCATCCAGCATTGTCCCGCTAAAATACACTACCCTATTACAAGCAATGGAATAGCCCGTCAATCATGCAAAGTGGTTGCTCCTGGAAGGAAGATTATACCCGATGTGACGCGGTTGCTCATGGAAGAAGGATTATACCCCTTTTCCATTCTTTAGCATTTCATATACAAACATTTAACCACGGAGAATTTATTTAAGTGTCTACACCCATCCATTGCGCTTAGATAGCCATCATTTGTCATTTCATAATGGATGTCCATTTGAAATCTACACCACATACGGATGTATGTATTTCAACTGGAATACTACATTTATTTATTTTTCTTGTTTATCTGCCTACGCATATAATATTTCCATTGTAATTTCAAGTTTAATTGTGCTAGTGCGCGATGCGTGGTTCTTCTATCTCTTATATATTGATATAATAGAATAACGATAACAAAGGTCTAGCATACTTGGTTCAAAAGTTATGAAGATTTTTGATGTCTATTTTCTTACGTATTTTATTATTTTTTTGCTCCATATTTTTACCTTTATCTCAGTTTCAAATTTGCCGCCTTTGGCCCCATGGACCAGATCGTGTCACATAATATGTTAGGTTTCCATTGTAATTTCATGTTTAATTGTGCTAGTGTGTGATGCATGATTCATCTTTCCCCTGTATATTGATATATTGACAATAACGATAAAGCATGTTTGAATGTTCTAGTGCATGATGTGTAAACCTCTTCCCTTGTTTGTATCTAGGAGAGGTGACATTTGAATTCATCTATCCATAATTATGTGTAAATACTCTATGTCTGATGATATTTGATTTAATGTATAAAAAATACCACGGAGAAATTATATTTATCTTCATATAATATAAATATATGGTGATTCTGATTCTGATTGCGATTTGTTAGTAACCAGTTGGTGCCATGTCGTTACAATGAATGGACTGTTCTATGCCTGGTTATTTATATTTATTGGATTAATTTATCATTTCAGTATGGACGGACTGCACTAATACTGGCAACGCGTAATGGTGATACAGAGATTACCACGTGTCTTATTGAGACTAAGGCGTCCTTAGATATCCAGGAAAAGGTGAGGTTTGACTAATCCTAATGTGAAGCAAATGTCGGACGTTATGTCGGGGGTGATTCTTTAGCATGTCATAGACATATACAACTTTTATCCAGGGAGAAATAATATTTATTTTCGTAGGTATCTACACCCATTCGATTGCGCTTAGAAAGTAAACAGTAGGCGTCATATGTCTTTGCATGATGGGTGGAATGCTTTAGTTCTGGTTATTCATTAGATAGTAATCAGGTATCAATTTGTCATTTTAGAATGGATGGACTGCTTTAATGCTGGCATCACAAAATGGACAAACAGATATTGTCACGTGTCTTATCCAGGCAAAGGCGTCATTGGATATCCAAACTAAGGTGAGATTAATACCGATTACGGAATGTCGGGTCATTCGTCAGCATTTGGTTTAATATAAACCTATTAACATAAACCTAAGAGAAATAACATTTATTTTCATATACATGTCATACGTGCCAACTCCCATTCTGATTGTGATTAGATAGTTAAAGTAGGGATGAGCATCAAAATTTCATGTTGCCCCTATTGCTACAAAGGATTGTTTTCTGGAAAGAATTCATCAGCAGTAGTATTTGGTGGTTAAATGGTCAAAATCGGTCAAAAACTGTTAAAATTATGAATTTTCAAAGTTTCCCATTCTGACCGGTCATTGGAACGAAATATAATGACAAAGTCCAAATATAGCAATGGGAGCAAAATTGGCATAAGCATATATTTATCTTTTTATATTTCTTTATTTTAATATAATATGCAAACATGAAACAAGCATATTGTGAAAGTATCAAAGGGGTTTCTTGTGAAATTGCACTTTACTAGTCAATAGTATAAATTATTTCCGAGGCACTGAAATCATGCTTTTAGAAAACATTTGCCAAAAATCATCCAAAATGGCCTAAATGGCACAAAATCAAAAGTCCAGGTGAACTTTTTTTTCACAAAAAAAGTTTCAATGTTATTGGGTTTAATATGCATCAAATAGTAAAATAAAACCTAAATGTTTTCGGGAAAAAAATCCGCAGTCATGGGTGCAGAATTCTACAACTTTTTAATAAAATCACCAAAATCCATACTAAGCTGTAAAAGCTTCATCAATTTATATCATTTTGCGTATGTTTCAGGCTGCATAATATTTTACAACTAACATTATATAAAATATCCAGTATTTTCATTCAAATGCCAAATGTGTAGAATTCGGCAACCTTGTCTGCGAAAATCATTAAATTCCAAAAAAAATTAAACTGGTAAATCAATGTGACTGAATTGCATAAATATGCATGATATGCATATTAAGCCTGAATAAAATATTAAAATCCAATTTTATAGTGTTTATACAGTGCATAAATGCCCTAAATTTAAAAGCTATATAATTCATGAACAATATACACTACACATGAACAAATACTACTACAAGGGATTTTCAACATAGGAATCCAAACAATCAAGTACCAACATGCACAGCTTTGTCCGTATATCACTTTTGGGTTTTTAACAAAATGTTATCAAACCTCTACTGTGATTGGCAGCTGTATAAGGCATCTCTTTGATAGCTGATAATGCCCAGCCATTCAGCAAGTGGCTAATAACTGACCTTGGTAGGCTTGAATGAACACTGTCATCTGCTACAAAACCATCACACTCTGGGACCTGGTCACTCCACAGTGCTGCAGGGAGCACAGTAGCCTGAATCCTTCTGGCCTCTAATGGCGGCGCCTTTTTTTATCCACAATCCTTCACGTTGCCTTATTCGAATACAGCACAGTGGAGCGGCCGTGCGTGAGTATTCGAGGACTGGAGGATCGAGTCTAGGAGCACAGTACTTTAACAATGTAGTTAAAGACTCATTATTGATTAGGCGCGTATTTTAAAAGTACAGCTCCTGTGCGTGTATAGCAGCAAGTTGTACATGGTATAAATATATAAGAAAAAAGTTTAGGGTTGGGATCAGGTGGAAAATACATCAAATGGGCACGAAACTTCACATTTATGTTCAGAAAGGTGTCTATTTAACATGATCGAAAGGCGTATGAAGGGAAGCTGGTGATATAATTTGTAACTCGAGATCTACTTGTCCAATTTTTTAACCTTTTTACAGACTGAGGGTATGATAGAGGTAATAATGGCAACTCTGCCAAATTACAGCTCAGTAGGTCAAGGTTTTCACCTGATCTTATTGATCTGAATATTTTGTGCCATTATGAGCAGTGCTGTACTTGGCCACTGGCAATTAAGCGCACTGTTGCGATGGACCAATTTTGACTCACACTTACAGGAAAACCAAATAAGTTATGTTGCTGTAATTTGCAGGATAGTTACCAAACATAATTGGCATTAACATCCCTAATTTGTACAGAAAAATATTGAAAAATAAAAGAATAAGCTCAATGTATAAATGTATGTGCAAGCAGTGCACAGTTGAGCTCCCTGCATGTCTATGGGAGTGTTCTAATCAAGTTGATGGTTCATTGGTCATCCCTAAAAGGGTAGGCATCATGTTTTTGCATGATGGATGGACTGTTCTTGGTAGAGAACACGCGCTTTGGCGTGGCCCAAAACATGCGCCACATCGTTGAACTCATATCTAAAAAATAATCTTAATTATTAACATTGTAGAATTCATTTGTTTGAAGTGTGCACGTGATCAATTAGCTTGAAACAATTCATTTCTTCACCCAACTATTTTGTACAAGCAACCTAGATTTAGTCATTTATCCAATCAATCAACCGTAATCAGCAAACAATGACACGCCACTGGTCAATGACCTTAGCTACATAATTATGATAATTCCCCCAGTTATCATGGTTATCTCGCAAATTTATCTCCTAGAAAGTGGTGTTGACCACGGATGAAACAAACAGATTTATTATGTAGCCTGGACATCGCGCTTGCGTGGCTGAGCTGAGAGTAGGTGTCTGAGAGAGTTGTGAAAAAAATCGCATAAAGTCTAAAATCGGTCCTGTTTTGAATGCAAAAAAGTCCACTTTTTAGCTCCACCTTAAATGAATAACAATAAATCCTGCCTACTATACGGACGTTCTCCTCAAATTGACAAAAAAGTTTGAAAATAAAAACGGTGTAAACAACGTATGATCACAAATACAGGAACACGGGACCGACGGCTTAAAGTGCCCTCCAAAGCACTAAGCAAGTAGAGTGAAGTGCCTTGCTCAAGGACACAAAGAGCCAGCCGAGCTCAAGCGGACCTATTCAGATTTCAAACCCTCGACCCTTGAATTCACAGTCCAACGACTTAACCGCTCGGCACGCTCCCTTAGGGATTCAAGGCGCAAGAGAAAAGACCACCAACAAATTTAAACTAAACAAAAGTACAGAAAGCAATGGCAGCAAAATTTGAGGAAATAAGTGAGTTTTGATCAATGACTTAAATGAGTCCAGGCTGATAGCATTATTGATTGTAGATGGTAAGCCATTCCAAAACTTTGGAGCAGTCACTGAAAAGGCTCTATCCCCAGTACATTTCCTGGTGCAAGGAATGATGAAATTAACACTCTGACTGGAATGTTGATGTATATTATGATTCATCCAGTCGTAGAAACAGAGGTGAATTATGAATAAAATACTGGAATAACTTTCATCCAATAATTTTCATCCAATCTCATTGGACTTCATCTGGCAACTGCAAAGATGATCCGGTATTGATCGTAATCAGAGATTGGTCACGTGTCATCAGCAAGGACAATCGATGAATCCCATGTGGAATCGATGGAAATCCCATTTCTCCAATTATTGCCAACTTGGTTATGGAATGGTTTGAACAGCATGCACTAGAGACATACCAAGGTGTACCTCCACGACTTTGGCTACGCTACGTAGATTACACCTTTGTGATTATCAACAGACACGAACAGGACAGTTTCTTCACACATATCAACAGTATTAGTGACAATATTAAATTCACTCAAGAGAAGTGCACGGACAACCAACTCGCATTCCTTGATTGCCATGTCCAAATTAACAACGAACGTAAGCTCACGACAGTAGTTTACCGTAAGCCGACCCACACAGATCATTACCTGCAGTTTGGGTCACACCACCCACTCGTCCACAAACTTGGGGTCATACGCACTCTCCACTATCGCGCAGAAACAATCATAAGCGAAGAAAGCAACGTTCCGCATGAAAAAGATCACATTGAAGGAGCTTTAAGGAAGTGCGGTTACCCGGACTGGGCCTTTGAGCAGGCCAAAAGAAAATTAGACGCCAAAAAAGCCTCAGTAACCCCCAATGAAGACTCTGAACAAGCCACTCACAAAACACTGATAACTATCCCCTACTGTGCTGGTGTTTCTGAAAGAGTAAAGAACATCTATAAACTCTTCGGCATCACTACCGCGTTCAAACCGGTAAACAAATTGCGTGGAAAACTAGTCCATGTTAAAGATAAGCCCCCAGAGACAAACAGTCCAACCTTGTTTACGGTTATATTATAAGTGTGGGGATCCGGACTGCACAGAAGCGTATGTAGGAGAAACAAAGCAATCCCTCAAGCTCGTCTTGGACAACATAGACGTCCTAGTTCTACTGACTGGCAACTGGATTCTTCTATATACGCTCATGCCAACATTTCCGGACACCAAATTGATACGGAGGATGTTATCATTCTAGATCATGAGGAGAGGTGGTTTGAGCGTGATCGTGATCGTGAGGAGAGGTGGTTTGAGCGGGGAGTTCGAGAAGCGATTTGGGAAGCCATCCCTCAACAAACTAGGGGGCCTGAGATTCCAACTTTCACACGCATGGGATTCATCGATTGTCAATATTCCTTGCCGATTGACACGTGACCAATCTCCGATTACGATCAATACCGGAGCATCTTTGCAGTTGCCAGATGAAGTCCAATGAGATTGGATGAAAAATTCGCAAAATTCGTAAGTTATTGCAGTATTTTATTCATAATTCACCTCTCTCACTCTCACTGGACCTATTGCTCATAGCATGTACGGAGCTCTTGGAAATGTTGGAAATGTACTGCGGAGAGAGCCCATTCGGGGACTTATACACAAGCGTGAGTGTCTTGAACTTGATTCTCTCATGAACTGGAGCCAATGAAGATATCTTAAGAGTGGGCTCCGCATGATCAGACCTGGGCTTGCGATATATCAAATTGGCACATTTCGTCGGCTGTATTCCATAGTGGCGTATAGTGATTTTTGGTCATTTTTTTGAAAATTGGCACATATGTTTTTAATGATGTTTTCTTTCATTTCATTTCAAAACTAGCTAATTAATTAGTAATTAATTAATTAAATGTGGCGTATAGTTACAAAGTGAAATTGTTTGTTTTCCATAGTGGCGTATCGACCATACGCCACTTTTAATACATATTTTATAATTATGAAATATCGGCAAAAATGAAAAACATTGTATGTCATAGTGGCGTACACGTCATAGTGACGTATCAGACCTATACGTCACTAGAATACAAACGACGAAAAGTAACGCCATAAGGATTACACGGCGACCGAGGTGGCGTAAGGTTAACGTTAGGTTAGGGTATTGCGTTTTGCTTGTTTTCCATAGTGACGTATAGCTTTGTGCTTTTTGTTTTCAGTTTGCCAGCAATAGTATGTATTTATTTCTTTTGAAAAATATATAACAATAAAGTCTATTTAGTTTACTACATAAATTTCACATCATTTACAAAATATAATGAATGTCTGATTTACACAACTCGATTTTAAATTGGCATTTCTTCAAACCCGATTTTCTCGAAAAGTTGTTTATTCGCGGCGCCCCACTATACGCCACTATGGAATACAGACGACGATTTGTTCTGTAATTTCTGTAGTCTGGAGAGATCGTTTTGTGTTATTCCATTTAGCAAAATGTTACAGTAATCAAGACGTGAGAGAATGAGGGTTCTGACAGTATTTTGACAAGTATTGAAATCCAAATATGAACGAATTCTGGTGATGTTTCTAATAAGCCCATTGACTGATTTACATAGTTGGGTGATGTGAGCAGACACACACACATTTGACGATCAAAAACAACCCCAAGGTTACGAACAGAAGTGGATGGAAAAATTTACACACCATCAAGAATAAGGCTAACATTGGCAATATTTTTAAAATGATGATGAGATGCTGCCAGAAAAACTTATTTAGTTTGAGCTTGTTTTCAATCATCCAAGTCTGTATAATAACAATATAATAGTAATAACACAACATATAAGTAAGAAAATGGTAAATCAGTAAAGAAAAATAGACTTGTAGGTCCAAACACAGAGTGCTTTCCTTTCCTGTAACATAGCATAATTCATATATGAAAACACAAAAATAAATACAAAATTGCATAGATTGACAACTGACCTGCAGGAATTGTTGAAAGTGTGTGCACAGGGGATACTCTACAAAATCAAATATGAGCAACAACTTACAAGCAATATAAAGCAAAAAGATCAAAGTTTGCAAAAAATATATAAAATGCAAGAACATATCATGCTGCAATATCATAGCCTCCCCTGAACACAGTCAAATTCAACTATACAATTTTCTATGAGACAAACTCAGATTCAACAAAATCTTCTTAGTCTTATCATTGAGTACAATGAGTTAACTTATACAACATGTTCAATATACTTTAATGTAGAAAGATTCGAGCCAGGTATACCAACTTGGTGTGGGGAACAAAGACAAAGACAAGATAAAAACTAATGCAGTATGTAAACCAGAATGGTGTACATGCACTGTTACGTCTACATTAGAAAAAATCCAAAACCACAGGGATGGTAGACAAAGTTTATAACAAACATACAACCGACGTTTCGAGCAGATAAACCGCTCTTCTTCAGGGACAGACAACAAAATATAAAAGCAAACAACGAAAACTACATACTGTAGTACAAAATATTTAAAATAAAATTCAAGTCAAAAATTGAAGGCAAGTTCAAATAGAACTCAGAAGCAAACAAAGCTCAGAGCAAAATAAGCACGTCTTACCTCTATGAAAGACGGTTCACTACAATAAGAAACTGGAAAGCAATATAACTATGTAGATAAGCAACACCACAGGACAATTATAGGGTATTGTCCTAATTGACAGGATGTAAATGTCAAGAGGGGTCGCAGTCAATAGAAGAAGAAGAGAATATACATTGAGCTATGACAGCACCTAGTGATGAGGGTCGAGTTTTTAGCTTATACAGTGTTTGTTTGTGATAATGCCGCCTCGTGAAAGAAATAAATATAAAATCTCAATTTTTAATTTAAATTTATTTGATAATTTTCTAACCTATATTTTCTTTTGAGCAGGGACAAATATTTCCCCTTTTATCCAATTTGACCGCTATATAAGAATCTACTTCTTTTATTACTGATTTAATTCCGCGGTTTGTTCCATTAAGCAATATCAAAGATTAATGTCACACATCTCACAACAGATATTTAGTTGGCTTAGTGGTCTTGCACAGTGCTGTTTAACCGGGAGGTACCGAGATCAATTCCCACCTCTGCCTGCAATTTTTTTTAAGACTAGGAAATAATAACCTGACATTCGCCGCTGACATTCGTACTGCAGAAGCGGAGTTATAACTTGTTAAACTTTGCTCCTTCCGTAAAAGGGTACATTATTTTGGCACTACATTATTTCTTTTTTTTCACATTGCTGGTACAGACTCAACGCAGGACAACCGATTCTTTTGTTCTGCAAGGCTCACTCAGTCATTTAATGAGGCAATACAAACGATCGAATTTGGTATTCAAATGAACAAAATTTTACACCTTTTCAGGTGTAAAATTTTTTTTCTCGGCCAAGTGAAAAGCAATAATTTTCATTTTTTCAGTACATGTCAGAAAAACTGTAATACTTGATACTGTATTTTTTTTTTTCAAATCCTAGTGTTAAACTTAGGCGTGAAATTCAGTCATTTAGTGTAAGATTTTCGATTTTGATAGGCTTCAACTCTGCCCGCGAGCCTTTTTTTTTTTCAACCTTTTTTCTTTTCAAAGTAATATAGTTCGCTAATCAAGGATTTTTCCCAACTTTCTAACGCACATCACCGTGAGCGATATATCATAGTTTTGTCAGAATTTCTGTTTTGATTTCACCATTTTTACTGCCGGCTGAAAATTTTTCAAAATCAACGCGTGAAATCTGAGGCATTGTAAATTGATATCCCTGGGTGCCATAATGAAGACCGGCCTGGCTACAGTGTTGCCAGAACTTCAATATTAAAGAAATTCCCAGGCCCAGCGCTCCTATGACCCTGTTCATGTTAAGCACGATGGGGATCTTTCACCACGTGAGTGATTAATTATTTGATTTCATCATCACCGTGATCATCGGACCAATGTGTTGAAATATGCTTCTCCTCAAAACAACTTTGACCAACATTTGGTAAAAAATTCAACAATCTTACATGCAATTGGGCAATATTTTAAACAAAACTTTCATTTACAAAACATTTATAATAAACACCTCAAATAAAGAAAGTCCGCAGTCATGTAACCCGTCCTACACCAAAACCTGATCTTGTTATGACAATTTGATTGCAAAGGTTGTGTGCAGAATCTTGTTAGCTACAATTTGATATCAAATTTACTACCGAAAACTCTAAATTCACAGAGATTGATACCAGTATATGAAATTTGGTGCATTTTCAAAAGTTGCAAATTAAAAACGGATCATGCGGACCTGTAGAGGTGAATGGCAGAGCGTGACCATTGACATAGCCCGAAACAACCGCTAGGTCATATCGATCGCATCGTGCCCTGGTATTCATCAGTAAAGCACTGTAGCAATCCATGCGTTTTAAATTAACAATTGAATAAAGCGCTCACTTGGGATAGTCGACAGGGGCCCATCGTGGGCAAGCAAGCTTGACCATATTACCACGCTAAGTAATTTCGAATGCGTGATTCGTTTTGTCACTTTTGAGTGTTTGGTAGCAAATTTGGTATCAAATTGGAGCTAACAAGATTCTGCACACGACCGTATCAATCAAATTGTCATAACAAGATCATGTCTTTATGTAGGACGGGTTACATGACTGCGGACTTTCTTTATTTGAGCAGTTTATTACGCTGTATGTTGTATCAAGCAAATTGTTTGGAACACACTTCCAAATAACCTTCGTAACATCACCAGACTTTCGTTACCGTATTTAAACGCCAGCTCAAAACCAATTTTTGTAAATTGATTGTTTTTATGTTTGTTTGTCAATTTCGTGCTTTACGCGCTTTGAGTTCATCGAAAGTGATTGTGCCTTATAAGACATGATGCAGTCATGGTCCATGGCAAAGGCGATTCGACCTTTGTGGCATTAAACCCAGTTAACACGAAATTAATCCAGTAAATCGATTCAGTAAAGCAAATAAGCTCATGCATTCGATCACTAACGGCAATCAGCTTCGGTCGATTACCCCAGCTGCAGCGTGTGTAAACTCTAATTTGCATAGAGGCTGTACGTGAAATTATTGATTGGCTCCAAACAAAGGATTTGAACCGGTGCACGTAATCATGGCGCAGTGCAGTCCATTCAATCAAATGTTGTCATCAACCTATTTGATCGCAGTGCATTGTTATGTGTGTGAGACGAACTGTCGCGGTTGATTGCAATCAAACAAACGATGTCTTATGTATTACTTTGTTCCGTGATGAAAATCGTGATGTTTTATTTAATCACTCTCGAAAAATGTATTTCATTTGTAGGCCTATTACTTTGTTTTGTGATGAAAATCGTGATGTTTTATTTCATCACGCTTTAAAACAAACGATTTCTCATGTATTACTTTGTTTCGTGATGACAATTTTGATGTTTTATTTCATCACTCACGAAAAATTGATTTCTTATGTATTACTTTGTTTCGGGATGAAAATCGTGATGTTTTATTTCATCATCACGCTCTAAAACAAACGATTTCTTATGCATTATATTTGTTTTGTGATGAAAATCGTGATGTTTTATTTCATCACGCTCTAAACAATAAATATAGTTACATGCATTTCAAGAAAAAAATCTTATTAAAACGGTAGGCCCTATGTTGTTTAGAAAAAATGTAGAAAGTGATGATGATGATGATGTCGATGATGATGATGATGATGATGATGATGATGATGATGATGATGATGATGATGATGATGATGTCTCCAAAAGTGTCCCGGTTTGTTTTTTCTTGCCCTAAATCGTGCGTATCTATTAATAAGGCACTTCAATAATCAATAATCAGTCCCGTGACGGCCTCCACTAACTAGCTACTAACTTGGGTTTATGGGCGCTGATATTTCATGTTCACTGTCACTTATTTATCAGAAAAGTGCGACCCTTTGTCAATCACCTACAGTACCCAATTTCGGTATACTATATAAGAAACTCATCATGATGATTGCCAGAGAATAGTTAAGATGTAGCTTGTACCGTTTTTTTGTGGCATCCTTCAGAAGTGAGCGGTCCGATACCAATATTTTCGGTCAAATCTCCATTCAATTAACACGGGAGTTGGCTAGCTATGCCTTGCCCTCACTCATATTTTACAAAAGTGCGACTATTTCTGAACATCTAACCTAGCTGTAATTTTAGGTCATGTTAGAGAAATATATTTGCTAGAAGTTTGGAGAATAGCTAACATATTGGCTGGTTATTTTTCATACAGTGATGTTAACTAGGCAAGTGCCCATTCTTGCAACGTACATCATTTGTAGGGGTCACGCGTCAATGGTGAGAGCACTGTGTATTGTGTATAGGAAAACGGACAGTAACTGCAGTATGAACCATTCATTATCATTGTTAACTTAAGGGTACAGGCTATAGGAATAAAGACCAATCGAACATATTCTTGTTTATGCCATAATATTGTAGTCTTTCATAACTTCAGCTGTGTAACTTCCCGCTAAAAAGTGGTTCTTTAAATTTTTGAAAATCTGGATTTTTCGTACTGATTATACTATAATGATCACCAGACAATAATGGTCTGATCACACTATAGACTGTGTTGACATGAGATGTCAATTGCTAGGCAATTTCGGTCATATGCCCACGGATATGTTATGTTCAGTACGGTGTACCATGAGGAACATGCTAACTTAAAATAATTTTTGCAAACTCTGATAATTTTTACAAACTCAAATGATTTTTTTTTTTTTTTTAATTCTTTTATTTTTTTGTTGCAAACTTTAATATAATGTATTGTGCATGTAGAGGCCCATTTATTGTCGGATTTCTGTATCTAGATCACGCAGTTAGGGACGCACCATTAGATTCTCAGGGGTGCATGGGAGTTTTGGTCAGGCAGAATTTTTTTTTATCGCCTCCAAAGGCAGGATTTTTTTTCACCGCCTTCGGCGGCGAAGTATTTATTTTTCAATTATAATGTATACCTTTATACAAAGTTGGGTGGGAGAAATTTGTTTTACTCACCAGTGAGGCAAAACATTTTTTCCATCTCACTTGTGGGCGAAGTTTTGTTCTTTTCGTCTCACTAGTGGGCGAAGTTTTTTTTTCTTCAAAAAACTCCCATGCCCCCTGGAAATCAAATGGTGCGCCTCTTAACAACAATTGAGCGCTATTAATACACATTAATGTTTTTAAGCAAATAAAATTCCAAAATATGGTACGTTTTCTGTCTTTGCTTGCCACGTGGTAAGCCTATGTTAAAAAATTATTAGAGTTTGTAAAAAAACTATTTGAGTTTGTAGAAAATCATTTCAGTTTGTAAAAAAATATTTGAGTTTGTGAAAAATTATTTTAAATTTGCATGTCCCTCATGGTACACCGTAGTTCATGGACCGTGCTTTAAAAAAAACCGCCAGATCACAATCAGGCCATTGACCTGTGTAGTGGTCATACGTTGCTCGCTCAACCATAACAGCATGACCGTCCCTAATAGCTACTCATTAATAATGCGTTGCATCAGGTCATGGACTCTATTCAATAATTTTAATCCTTTCTTTGAGGTCAATAGATGAAAGGGAGACCTTGAAAAACAGGTGCGTGGTTCTAGATAATTTAGATGTTTGGAAATATTCATACTTTGGTGTTTTAGGAAGGATATGTAAACGACAGATAACACCAAAATATATGAAGAAATTATTTCCAAACCGTGTTAAGTCAACAATCATTATGTTGGTCATTTTCAAGAATGTTGGTTAACAAAAAGCAGACCATTGTCTCATTTCGTGAACAAAGGCCAACATACCATTGTTACCTTTCGTTTCCTTTATAATCGGTTACCCAACTAAAACCATCATACCAGCTCATTGCGATACTGCACAGGTAAAACCAGAGAAGATGAGAAAACAATTCTCGTCTTCTCTGGTAAAACAGACACATATGCACAACCAGAGAAGATCTGATTTAATCAGTTGAGCTGTTTTCAATGAGTGTTATCTTGGTTTAATAGCTTTAATGGGGTTTAGGTCCTGCAAAGGTCGTAGTGAATTCTACTATAGACATGACTGCATCATGCTACGGAATGTCGGGGTCATTCTTCAGCATTTAATTAATAATATTCCTACAAACATTAACCAGGGAGAAATCATATTTATCTCTATATACATGTCATAGGTGTCAACACTCATTCTGATTGAGATTTGAAAGTAATCAGTAGGTTAGTGTAGTCAAAAACCTCAATTCCGTGACCATTCTCTGGCTAGTAACGTTTGACGATTGATTTGACTTCTATGGACTATTTAGAAAAAAATTAGCCCCCATGTCCCTCGCGAAAATCCCGGCATTTTGTGCTAGAGGCCAAAATCAGAGACTGTCCCGAGTCTTATTCAGGCAAAGGCGTCATTGGATATCCAAGACGAGGTGAGATGAACACAGACTACGGAATTATTTTGCATTTTATTTATCATATGGCTACAAAGACCAACCAGGGCGAAATAATTTTTATTGAAACTGAATATAATAAGAAAGAAAGAACAGTTTGACAACGTACTACGGAAGCATCTAAGTGCCACGACCTGGCAAGATAATTATCTTGCTATGTCAAAGTACCTTGGCGACGGTGTACCTCTGTAGTCGGCCGTAATTTATCCAGATGTATAAATATTCTATGCCTGATTATATGTCGGGGTCATTCTTCCGCTGTTGGTTTAATTTACAAACCAGTCATGGCATAATATAATGCTGGATGGACGGCTATAATGCTGATTATGTACAGTAACCAGGTGTGAATTTGTCATTTTAGGACGGACGAACTGCTCTAATACTGGCATCAATGAATGGACATACAGAGACTGTCACGTGTCTTATTGAGGCAAATGCGTCATTGGATATCCAAGACGAGGTGAGATAAATACCGACTACGGAATGTCGGGGTCATTCAATGCTATTTTAATTTTAATTTTAATAATATCATTTAATATTATTTTACATTATTTAAAAATAGTGTAAAATCGATGCACCAAATAGCTTCTTTGAGGGAATATCCCCCTCACATACCCCTGCGTATGCTTTAAAGAAGTTTCCCTTTTTACTTCTGCTTTGGACTCCCGACACTTTATGTGTGTAAAGCAATATCTATACAAAAACAAAACTTGTCCGAGAATGGCTTCGATTGGGCCCTCATTATACAAATGTTCTGCTTTTTCAAACTAAAATTTTACACAATAATAGTGCCAAAATGGTTCACCAAATGGCTTCAATTAGGTCTTCATTTTGCAAAATTTTCTCACTTCTCAAGGGGCACATCCTCCTTAAAAACACCCCTGCGACGCGCCTTATTTTTTCTCAAAATACCCCTCCCCCAACTGTGACTTCTCTAGATCCGCCACTGGAATAACCTAATAAATGCATCAGAATATGGACATACAGAGACTGTCACATGGCTTATTGAGGCAAATGCGTATTGGATATCCAAGACGAGGTGAGATAAATATCGACAACAGTTTTAGTTTATTTTCACCATACAATAATGTACTTAATAGATAATATATTCACTAACATTCTTGATAATAAACTCACACCAGGCATATTTTTAATGATATCACTGATCACTTCCCTGTCTTTCAAATCCTAAACCTAAATGAAAATAAAACCAAACATCCAAAAACTAAAAATAATTATCATATAACTAGGAAAATCAACTTAGCTAATATCTCGGCATTAGGCGTTGAATTAAGTAAAACAAATTGGAATGATGTGTTAAACAATACCTCTGCTGATGAATCTTCTCAAACTTATACTTGTTGTATCTGCAGTCTCATGTTAATACACACCTTGTGCCTGATATATGTTCTTTGGTATCCAACATTTTATGTTATATGATAATTATTGCTGTATCTTAAAATGCATATATGCATGTGATACAATATGCCATGAATTTCAAATTGATTCAATTAGAGTATCCTTATTATTTCTTCAAATTAATGTATGTTGTATATTCATTAAATATATATATATATATATGTATGAATATAATGTTCTTCCACATGATTAATCTTTAAAATTCCAAGTATGTTGACGTAATGTTCCAATGTGCACGATAAGCCCATTTTGGTAGTTCTATAAATGATATCTATGCTATATTTGCAAGCTAATGAATGTAATACCGGTGTATAAATACTTACCGTGCTTAATATGTGAATCCATGTTGGTTCTTTAAAAATGTATCTTTTGTAGCTAGAAATTCTCATATGTTAATATATGAACAATGATACACAATGTCCTTGACATATGAATCCATATTGATTCCATTAATGATATTCTGTATTTTCAAATTCATGAATGTTTGTATTTCCAATGTGACTGATTATATGAATATATTATGTTTATTCCATAAGTTGGTCATCTATCACATTGAGTATATATATGTAGCTATCTTAATATGCAAACTGTGTTTGATAAATATGTTCATTATAATGGCATATGCAAGCCAAGTAATATCTAAGTATAACCCTAATATTTTGCTGTGTTTACAGCATATCTAGGTTATAGCTTTATAATTTGTTCCTTTTGTTGTTTTCATTTATATTTTTATGTCTTGTTTATGTGCTATATGTTCCCATCTTGTAAAAAGAAATCATAGAAAGTTAATATGCAAATTATGTAAGAAATATGTTCACAAATGTTGCAGTGACCTATCTGCAAAGGAGTTCAGAAGTAATGACTATACCAAATATTGGCATTGTTCTAATTGTAATGAAAATCTGGCACTGCCTTTTAATCACTTTACTGATGAGCGTGAATTCCAACTTGAACTGTACAGGTGCTTTGAGGATATGTCGGCTGATACTGAATATCTGAAATCTCATTTTGAAAACATGAAGTATAATCCTCTAGACAAGAGTGATGCATTTGAAGTAAATGATTGTAATAACAACACACAATACTTTTCCACCGATAACCTAAAAGAAACAGCTGGTATCAAAAGCAGTAATTTATCCTTACTTTGTAGTAACGTAAGAAGTCTGACTAAAAATTTCGATACACTAAAGGAGTTACTCTCAGAAATTGATGTCAACTTCCAAATCATTGGACTGGTTGAAACTTGGTTGAACGAAAAGCCTCACGATTACTATCATCTAAGAGGATACAACCTCGAATTGTGTAATAGAAATGATAAGAGAGGCGGTGGTGTATCTATGTATGTTGACGAAAATATTGCTTATAATGTTAGACATGATATTAATGATCTAAATCAGCTGAAATATACTGAATCGTTGTTTATAGAAATTGAAAAAAGTAATTCGCAAAACATTGTAGTTGGTGTAGTATATAGACCACCTGACCAAAACATTGATGAGTTTAATAAGTATATTGATGCAGTATTATGTAAAATAACGGGTCAGGAAAATAAGCTTCTATATATAATGGGTGATTTTATTTATCATATGGCTACAAAGACCAACCAGGGCGAAATAATTTTTATCTTTATATGCAGTAAATATCTGATTGCGATTTGATTGTAACCAGTAGGTGTCATGTCTTTACATGATGGAAGGATTACTCTAATTCTCGATATTTATTTGATAGTAGGTCTCATGTCTTTACAATGGAGGGCTCTAGTGCTGTTATGTATTAGATACTGTGGTGACCAGGTATCAATTTGTCATTTCAGTATGGATCGACTGCCATAATGAAGGCATTGGATATCCAAGTTAAGGTAAGATAAATACCGATCACGGAATGTCGGGGTCATTCTTCACCATTTGCCTACACATTAAGTAGGTAATGTAGCTACGCATCCTGCACATGATCATATAAACACAATGGGGGAACGATTGCGAGCTACAAGAGGAAACTGAATATAATAAGAAAGAAAGAACAGTTTGACAACGTACTACGGAAGCATCTAAGTGCCACGACCTGGCAAGATAATTATCTTGCTATGTCAAAGTACCTTGGCGACGGTGTACCTCTGTAGTCGGCCGTAATTTATCCAGATGTATAAATATTCTATGCCTGATTATATGTCGGGGTCATTCTTCCGCTGTTGGTTTAATTTACAAACCAGTCATGGCATAATATAATGCTGGATGGACGGCTATAATGCTGATTATGTACAGTAACCAGGTGTGAATTTGTCATTTTAGGACGGACGAACTGCTCTAATACTGGCATCAATGAATGGACATACAGAGACTGTCACGTGTCTTATTGAGGCAAATGCGTCATTGGATATCCAAGACGAGGTGAGATAAATACCGACTACGGAATGTCGGGGTCATTCAATGCTATTTTAATTTTAATTTTAATAATATCATTTAATATTATTTTACATTATTTAAAAATAGTGTAAAATCGATGCACCAAATAGCTTCTTTGAGGGAATATCCCCCTCACATACCCCTGCGTATGCTTTAAAGAAGTTTCCTTTTTACTTCTGCTTTGGACTCCCGACACTTTATGTGTAAAGCAATATCTATACAAAAACAAAACTTGTCCGAGAATGGCTTCGATTGGGCCCTCATTATACAAATGTTCTGCTTTTTCAAACTAAAATTTTACACAATAATAGTGCCAAAATGGTTCACCAAATGGCTTCAATTAGGTCTTCATTTTGCAAAATTTTCTCACTTCTCAAGGGCACATCCTCCTTAAAACACCCCTGCGACGCGCCTTATTTTTTCTCAAAATACCCCTCCCCCAACTGTGACTTCTCTAGATCCGCCACTGGAATAACCTAATAAATGCATCAGAATATGGACATACAGAGACTGTCACATGGCTTATTGAGGCAAATGCGTATTGGATATCCAAGACGAGGTGAGATAAATATCGACAACAGTTTTAGTTTATTTTCACCATACAATAATGTACTTAATAGATAATATATTCACTAACATTCTTGATAATAAACTCACACCAGGCATATTTTTTAATGATATCACTGATCACTTCCCTGTCTTTCAAATCCTAAACCTAAATGAAAATAAAACCAAACATCCAAAAACTAAAAATAATTATCATATAACTAGGAAAATCAACTTAGCTAATATCTCGGCATTAGGCGTTGAATTAAGTAAAACAAATTGGAATGATGTGTTAAACAATACCTCTGCTGATGAATCTTCTCAAACTTATACTTGTTGTATCTGCAGTCTCATGTTAATACACACCTTGTGCCTGATATATGTTCTTTGGTATCCAACATTTTATGTTATATGATAATTATTGCTGTATCTTAAAATGCATATATGCATGTGATACAATATGCCATGAATTTCAAATTGATTCAATTAGAGTATCCTTATTATTTCTTCAAATTAATGTATGTTGTATATTCATTAAATATATATATATATATGTATGAATATAATGTTCTTCCACATGATTAATCTTTAAAATTCCAAGTATGTTGACGTAATGTTCCAATGTGCACGATAAGCCCATTTTGGTAGTTCTATAAATGATATCTATGCTATATTTGCAAGCTAATGAATGTAATACCGGTGTATAAATACTTACCGTGCTTAATATGTGAATCCATGTTGGTTCTTTAAAAAATGTATCTTTTGTAGCTAGAAATTCTCATATGTTAATATATGAACAATGATACACAATGTCCTTGACATATGAATCCATGTTGATTCCATTAATGATATTCTGTATTTTCAAATTCATGAATGTTTGTATTTCCAATGTGACTGATTATATGAATATATTATGTTTATTCCATAAGTTGGTCATCTATCACATTGAGTATATATATGTAGCTATCTTAATATGCAAACTGTGTTTGATAAATATGTTCATTATAATGGCATATGCAAGCCAAGTAATATCTAAGTATAACCCTAATATTTTGCTGTGTTTACAGCATATCTAGGTTATAGCTTTATAATTTGTTCCTTTTGTTGTTTTCATTTATATTTTTATGTCTTGTTTATGTGCTATATGTTCCCATCTTGTAAAAAGAAATCATAGAAAGTTAATATGCAAATTATGTAAGAAATATGTTCACAAATGTTGCAGTGACCTATCTGCAAAGGAGTTCAGAAGTAATGACTATACCAAATATTGGCATTGTTCTAATTGTAATGAAAATCTGGCACTGCCTTTTAATCACTTTACTGATGAGCGTGAATTCCAACTTGAACTGTACAGGTGCTTTGAGGATATGTCGGCTGATACTGAATATCTGAAATCTCATTTTGAAAACATGAAGTATAATCCTCTAGACAAGAGTGATGCATTTGAAGTAAATGATTGTAATAACAACACACAATACTTTTCCACCGATAACCTAAAAGAAACAGCTGGTATCAAAAGCAGTAATTTATCCTTACTTTGTAGTAACGTAAGAAGTCTGACTAAAAATTTCGATACACTAAAGGAGTTACTCTCAGAAATTGATGTCAACTTCCAAATCATTGGACTGGTTGAAACTTGGTTGAACGAAAAGCCTCACGATTACTATCATCTAAGAGGATACAACCTCGAATTGTGTAATAGAAATGATAAGAGAGGCGGTGGTGTATCTATGTATGTTGACGAAAATATTGCTTATAATGTTAGACATGATATTAATGATCTAAATCAGCTGAAATATACTGAATCGTTGTTTATAGAAATTGAAAAAGTAATTCGCAAAACATTGTAGTTGGTGTAGTATATAGACCACCTGACCAAAACATTGATGAGTTTAATAAGTATATTGATGCAGTATTATGTAAAATAACGGGTCAGGAAAATAAGCTTCTATATATAATGGGTGATTTTAACATTAACCTATTTAATGACGATGTTCATAAACCAACTGGTGAATTTGTAGATGTTATAACATCATACTCTTTATACCCTAGTATAACTAAACCGACTCGGATAACTAGAAAATCAGCAACTCTTATTGATAACTTCTTTACCAACAATTATGCAAATCAAACATCTGGCATTATTCTTACTGATATAAGTGACCATCTTCCTATATTTGTGTCTACAAACCTAAGTGTTTATGGTAAAGATACCAATGATGTTGTCATAGAAATTAGGGATATGAGTGTTCAAAACATTGATACACTTAAAGATAACCTTCGTAAGGTTGACTGGGCCAATGTGTGTGAAAATCATGATGCTAATGCATCGTACAACAAGTTTATTGATAAATTTAAAGAGGTATTTGATGAATGTATTCCTAAAAAGGTAGTTAAGAAATCTCGTACTAAAAATAGGATGCCTAGGGCACCTTGGATAACCTATTCTCTGCTGAAATGTATTCGTAGAAAGAACAAGCTGTTCAAAAAACAAATCCAAAAACCTACTGATGCAAATGTACAAAGATATAAGATGTATCGTAACAGGTTAAACTCCTTATTAAGGAGGGCAAAACAAAATTATTTCAGTTCCCAACTGAACAAAGAAAGGTTTAATATGCGAAATACATGGAAAATTTTGAATTCGGTGCTCAGATGTCCGAAAAAGACATCTTGTCAGAAGTTTGTAAGCAACAATGAAACTTATACTGACCCCCCTAAAGTAGCAAACAAATTCAATGAGTTTTTTGCAAGCATTGGTCCCTCATTAGCTGCTTCTATAAAACATCAAGGTAAAAATTTTGATGAATACCTAATTAATAGCAGCAACTCTACTTGTTTTTTCCAACCAACTGACGAAAATGAAATCCTGAAGACTATTAATAATTTGGGTAATAGAAAAAGTCCAGGTTATGATCAAATAAAGTCTGATGTGGTAAAATTGGTTGCCGATGAAATTGTATATCCATTGAAAATCATATTTAACAAGTCGCTCACAGAAGGAATAGTTCCTGATGCCATGAAAATAGCAAAGGTAGTGCCTATATACAAGAAAGACTCTCCACAATCATTTGGTAATTATAGACCAGTATCTGTGTTGCCTTGTTTCTCCAAAATTCTTGAAAGAATTGTTCATGAAAGATGTAGTAACTTTTTAAATGCCAAAGAATTATTGTACAATAGACAATACGGGTTCCGTCATAAACATTCTACGTATATGGCCGTATTAGACTTTATTAAAGATACAAATAAGGCTATTGATGAAAATATGTGTACTGCAAGTATCTTCATGGACCTTTCAAAGGCCTTCGATACTATTGATCATGACATTCTATTACAAAAGTTGTACCATTATGGCTTTCGTGGTGTATCATATGACTGGTTCGAAAACTATTTGTCAAATCGTAAACAATATGTATCCTTTAATTCTGCAAATTCATCTCATACCAGTGTTAAATGTGGGGTGCCACAGGGTTCCATCCTTGGGCCACTACTATTTATTGTATATATGAATGACATCAGTGAAACATCGAAACTTCTATCTTTCATATTATTTGCAGATGATACAACTGTTTTTCTTTCTGATAACAATATTCAAAGGCTTTGTGATAATTTAAATAAAGAGTTGAAGGAAATTGTTAACTGGTTTAAGTGTAACAAGTTATCCTTAAATGCCAGTAAAACAAATCTTATGTTTATTGGAACACCTCATCAAACAAAAAATATAACCGAAGTTCACAATGTATTTCTCGATGGATGCAAACTTTCACGTGTGTATGATGTCAAATTTCTGGGAATTACACTTGATGAAAACCTTACTTGGAGGTCACACATTAACAACATTTGTAAGACCTGTTCTAGGAATATTGGCGTCTTAAACAAAGTAAAGCTATTTTTACCTAAACCCAGCTTGTATCAGTTGTATTGTACACTAATCTTACCATATTTAACTTACGGTATAGTATTGTGGGGTTCTGCTAATAACTATAATTTAAACAGAACTGTGAAGCTCCAAAAAAGAGCAGTTAGAATTATCACAAATAGTTCGTATCTTTGCCACACCAAACCACTGTTCGAAAAGTACAATTTACTTAATATATGTCAATTATTTAATAAAGAACTGGGTATTTTTATGTACAAATATCATATGAGTTTATTACCAAGATCATTTGACAATTTGTTCATAAACATGAAGTCTATTCACAATTATAATACCAGAAAGAAAGAGAACTATCGTACTGATATCCATAAAATGACTGATGTTCTAACACTTGGTCCTAGGTTATGGAATAGTTTGCCAAGTGAAATTAAAGAAGCTAAACGGGTAAATGAATTCAAAAATAGCATTATAAGGTATTTAAAATCTAATTAATACCTCTCATAATCTCATAATTTCTTGTTTTTGCCGACTCTGTACAAAATTCACCATAATGTATTATCAAACACTGCTAAATTATTTGTTGCTTTAATTTGCATTTTGTATAACTTAAGATGGGTTCTTTGTATGTTTTTATGTTTTTGTGTATAATTAATGTTTTGATTATTTAATGTACAATTATAATTATATGTTATAAGGTGGTACATCGTTTTCAGGCCTCTTGGCCTTGTGATGTGCCTGCCTTCATCAATACTTGTTAATGTGCAATAATTTAATTTACCTCTGTTGTTACATTGTATGCTTTATGAGATTGATGAAAAATAAAAAAAGATTGAGATTGAAAAGATTGATACAGTAAACATCTTCCAAAAGTAAAGAAAAAAGTCAATATACGAAAAGAAACAAAGCCATGGATCACTGCAGGAATAATTAAATCTATAAAAACAAGAAATAAACTCTATAAAAAGTATATAAACCATCCAAGTATGAGCAATAAAAGTAAATATGTATCATATAGAAATAAATTAACGCACATTATTAGGATATCGTGTAAAAATATTATTCTAATAAATTTGATTCTTATAAACATAATATTAAAAATACTTGGCGTACTATTAATGACATATTAGGTAAATCTAAAATCAAGACTGAGACATGGAACATTTTTTTGATTTTTGCTATTGCAAAAAGTATACCAAATAAATCGGTAAAAATTATGAAATATGGAGGAGAGGCCATTAACCTCAAATGAGCTTTCAGCTTGGCCCCACCTCTAACCTCTAACTCTAAAATGAAGTCTACTATGGAAAGTAGTCGTATATAGGAGTGCTATATGTATCAGTCATCCAGATCAGGATTAAGAGCATGAGCACGTGCTGGTGGCGGTAGGTGGAAAAAGCCCTATGTAGATCAAGACATGGATGTGCCTTAATTATATAGGATAAACATAATTTTATTTATTCAATATTGAATTGTAGTAAGTCCAAGGACAGTGGTCATGGTTAAGGGTTTGTGATGAATTTGCCCAAGCAATGTTGCTGTATGAAATGTAAGGGAGAACAAGGGTGTTATAGAGTGAAAAGAGAATGTTGGGAGGAAGAGTATGTCGAAGCCTTTTTAAAATGGCCATGCTTTTGGAAATTTGGGTTGAGATTTTAGTGATATGGTCGTTCCAATTAAGTTGATTGTCAATGACAACCCCAAGGAATTTGGTACTGTCAACAGGATGGATTATTTCGTTATCGATCTTTATATTATTTGTGTGAAGGATCCTGTTCTTTTTTGGGTAGTAAAATGGATAAAATTTGTTTTGCTGACATTGAGGGAGAGTTTATTAGATTTGAACCAGGAAGAAACACGAGCTAGCTCAGTGTTGAAGACATTGATAAAAGAATCCAAGTGAGGGTGAGAGAGAAAAATATTTGTGTCATCAGCAAAGAGTACAAAAGAAAGAGATTTAGATGAGTTAGGGATGTCGTTGACATATAGAAGAAAGAGTAGAGGACCGAGTATAGAACCTTGAGGGACACCGCAGGACACAGGAAGAAGGCCAAAAGAATGAGAATCAAAAGAAGTAAATTGTTGTCTATCATGAAGATAGCTAGAGAGTAGTGTCAAGGGAGTACCGCGGATACCATAATGGTGTAGTTTGGTGAGAAGAATGCTGTGGTCAATAGTATCGAACGCCTTGGATAGATCAAGAAAGATGTCAATTGTGTGAAGTTTCTTAGAAAGAGCACCAGAAATATTGTCATAGATGTCAAGAAGAGCCAAGTCAGTGGAGTGATGTTTCCTGAAGCCGTACTGGTTTTCATGAAGAATGTGAATGAGAAGAGAGGAAATTATCAAGTCTGTTATAGATGAGGCGTTCGAGAATCTTGGAAAAATAAGGGAGGAGAGAGATTGGCCGATAGTTGGAGAATGAGTGGGGATCACCCTTTTTAAAGATAGGAATGACCTTAGCAATTTTCAGAGCAGAAGGAGAGATACCAGTTGACAAAGAGAGGTTAAAGATATGAACAAGTTGCTTGAGAATGAAGGGACTAATTTGTTTGACTACAGTGGGACTGATGTCATCGAAACCAGAGCTTTTGTCATTTTTGAAAGTGCCAATGATGTCAAGAATCTCTTTGCCTGAGGTAGGATTGAAGAAGATGGATTTGGACAACTGGGTGATGAGTGTGAAAACTGAAAACCAACTCTACCTCTACGCAGTCAGAAGAGGTACCCGCTCCAGCTTGTCCATGACTTGCCTTGCTTTCACAAGTACCAGTTTCCAGAACACTATCTACTGGCAGGACCTTCATCCACACTGCAGTTCACTTTTGGAATTGACTACCATATGGGGTAGTTGGAGACATATCTGACAAATGTGCACCATCCTTCAAGAGCAGAGTGCCTAAGTATCTTATTCCATGTATCTGATGCTTTAATGTACCCCTCCACTCTTGTTATTCCTAAGCTGATTTGAACCACTGATTGGCCCATGTGGTTTTCTTTTATAGTGCCTTAGGTGCTTATAGAAGTTCTTGACCCAGAGGATGATTTAAGGAAGCCCCATCATGCACTGCAAACGTGTTATCACCAGAGTTTCAACTGCCACTTTACTTTTCAAATCCCATTGAATTCTGTGCAAAAGATGTTGTTTAAGAATTGTGCGTCTGTCATTATTACTTGGTCGATTTCAGATCTAAAGTGATGTATGTATGAAGGATAATTCGCACCTTCTGTAGGTAACATAAAATGTGAAATCGACCAGCATTGTGAATGCGTTTTTATTGTAAATATATCAGTCCAAATTCAAATTTAACCATGCCCGTCAATGCTATGTGCGAGCAGTGGTCAATGGTGGTGTCATGTTCACTCACACAGCTGTGCTAACCGCAAGTCAACACAGTGGCGTGGTGGGAAGTGCTTAAATCATCCTCTGTTCTTGACCTGTGTCACTCCTCATTCCTGATAATATGAAGTAGGTATGACATCATGAGAAAAACCCACAGAAAGTGATGTAATGTGAAAGTTTAATGTAATAATTAAGACCTGGGAATATCCAGGATTACATCGTGTCTTGTAAATAGCAATTGGCTATTAAAATAATGGGATTTTCCCATGCTTGGTATATAAGCAAATGATAACACAATTCAGGACAGTATAGTGTTGTTCTGGGCTAGCTAATGTACTTACAGTTCAATTCCTTCAAAGAAAGGAAATTGCGAACCAGACATATCTAATGTAGTCAATGTACTACTATACAGTGATATCGGAGAAGATCTAGTATACGTTTTCCAAAAAAGGAATATATATATATATATATTCTTCTGTCGACTGAAGTCTCCTGGGTTTATGAAACAACACATCTGTCAATATACGTGGAAACGGGGGACAACTGCAACGCAGTCCTTTTTCCTGGAGAAATTGTGCGAGAGGTGAAAATAGCACCATTTTGGAGATAGAGAACAGCCCCCGGGGGGGGCACTCCAACTTTGGAGATGACACGTATGTAGGGCTGTTAAGACCCCCCTTTTTCAGCATCGCTGTCACCCAAAGACCCCATATTTTTTTACGAACACATGCTCTGTCACCCGAAGACCCCCTATTTTTTTCCATTTAATCTGTCACCCAAAGTTCAATCCCGGGGGGGGCACTCGAATTTTTTTTTGGTAGGGGTGTGCCACCGCCAGTTTCGAACTTGAGGTCTAAGGAACTGATCGGCCAGCCAAAAAGGAGGGTCTAGGGAACTGATTGGCCGGTCAAAAAGGGGGGTCTTGGGAACTGATTGACTGGCCAAAAGGGGGGGTCTTGGGAACTGATCGGCCGCCAAAATCTGAAAAATCTCGGAAACTAAACCCGCAGGCCAAACCAGGGTTCAATTTTGTTGCGTTTTTGCCACAGATTTTTGAAGGAATCGATTTCACTTTGAATTGTGCATTAAATTATTAATCAGGAAAATCATTAATGCAAAATAGGTCTGGTTTGGCCCATTACGATGGAAACCTCAACAAAGCAAAACAGCATTCAAATCAAAATTACTAGACCCTGTAGACCTACAATCTATGCTATTAGCCTACTGATAATTATAGCAGCATTACAAAAGCCCACCATAAAAACAAACCCACAAGAATTATTTTTTTCAGTGCCGAATAGAAAAACATTTAGACTACATTGAACTGTCATGCTTATACCATGAGATGATTGAGTGAAGTGTGCAGAATTTGACAGCCAGTCCCGATTTTACTAGACCAGTAGATCGTAAATTACCTTTTAATTCATTGTTTATGGAGAGCTGCAAGGATGTGTACATAATTATTAAGGTACTTTTCCTCATATTTGGCCATTTTATTCCAAAAAGAGATCTCAAAATCATTTATTTCTAGCTAAATGTTCACCAGCCGGCTGGACTCTCGCGATCGGCATTGCTGCAATGTTTATTTATTATCAGTCAACCAGTGTTGCCACTACTAAAGGAGCCCAAAATCCCACCCAAAGTTCACCTTATTCCTTACAATGTGTTTCAATGGGGAAGAAATTAATGGAAAATTCCCTTTGAAGTTTTTGGGCTCGCAAAAGTAGCTTTTGGGTCTGCTTTTGGGCTTGAAATAGTAGGACAGAAAACACGTCTCTCAAGATGCCGATGAGAGCGGAAATCGATGATCTCGGGGTCTATGGAACGGCTAGAAAAATTTTGGGGCTTCAGAGCGGACAAACAATGAATTCAGAGGGTCTAAGGAACGGCCAGTGGCTCTGAAAAAGGGGGTCGTCGCCGCGGCACATACCCGTATAGCTGGGAAATGTGAGTGCCCCCCCCGGGAGTTCAATTTGAACAGCAACTTTCATTTATGATTTTTTACTTATTTTGAAAAAACAAAGAAATTTTAAACCATTTAGAACTAGAAATTTGATTTTCGCGGTTTCTGTGGCGCTGTTTCGCGAATTTCGGTTCTCACCCAAAGATTCCATTTAAAAAAAAAGTCATGTTCTCACCCAATGACCCCATATTGTTTACATTTTGCTCTCACCGAATGCCCCTTAGTGCGAAAGTGCCAGCCCTACCCCTATATCCATTTCAAATTGAAGTGCCCCCGGGAGAACAGCACAGGGAGTTAAGTGTTTGGAGAACTGCACAGGGAGTTTTAGTGTGGAGAAAGCAGCACCATTTCTGAGCGAGGATTTTATACGCAAAGGATTGTAAATGCAAGTGCACAGTGGACTGAACAGTGATTTTTGCAGGACACTGAATCAAGATATATATATATACATCAAGAACATTGAGAACCTGAACTTTACAATCAAGAATCAACACCAAGAAGAAGGCTGCTGGTTGTATGATTTTTGTATATGCATTTGTTGTCATATATTGTACCAACCAATCATATTTTAATTTCAATTAAAGACTTAAATTTTGTTAGCTTAATCAAACAGTGTATTTGTGTTGTGCATTCGTGTGAAAATGGGTAAAAGGTGATTTTGGCCTTGAGTCAGTACGACTCGTAACAATGTGAGACGTCTAAAAACCTTAACGTTCGCACTCTTAATGTTTTATATAAGGCTCTTATCCAACCGCAGTTCGACTATTGCAGTGTAGTTTGGTTTGGTCGCTTCAATGAAGATGTACGTAAATTATGTGTTTTACAAAAGCGATGTGCTAGAATAATATTGCGTGCCAACTACCTTACGTCTTCTGATATAATGTTTCCTATATTAGGATGGGAATCACTTCCAACTCGTGCAATATATTTCAAATCACTGTTAATGTTTAAATGTCTTAACGATATATCACCACAGTACCTTATCAACAGGTTTTCTTATGTATATGAAAAGCATAATGTGAACACCAGACAAGCTGCGTCCAATTTATTGGCTCTACCGCCTTGCACAAATGGTTATGACACTGGGTACTTTAAATCATCTTTTTCATACAGTGGGGTTGAGGTTTGGAATAAATTGAGTAATGATGTAAGAAGTTCAATAAATGTGCAGACTTTCAAGCAAAGATTCAAGTCTTAAAAAATTATTGAGCATGTACTTGTTAATGATGTATTTCTACTTTACTTTGAAAATTGTATATATTTCTGTATTTTAATTTTGTATCTAATAGTTGTATATTTTATATAAATTGCATGTTGAAAATTGTTGCCTTTTAAGGTGGTACGAAAGGCAAAATCAAGTTGCTCTGATTGAGGTTAAAATAGACTTGTTGCAGAGAGATATGCAAAATAATCTTAATTCTAAAATTTGAGCCAAATCGGACAAACAGTTTTTGAGATATTGCTGTTGAAAGATTCTTTGTATTCTATTGTTTTTGCCAATATATTGATGAAGTTAATGAGGAAAATTGGCAAAATGTGCTCATTAATATTAATTTTTGCCAATATTTTCCTAATATTTAATGAATAAACCATCATACTACTTTTACCTTTAAGAATTTTGACCTGACACTTTGCCAATGTGTCTCTATGACCTAAACCTTTAACATGTGATTTTCCCGCTCATCTAATTTGCATATTTGCATAATTAATTAGCCTTAAGTATAATGCTAATTAATTATGCAAATATGCAAATTAGATGGGCGGGAAAATCACATGTTAATGTTTTAGGCCATAAAAACACATTGGCAAAGTTTCATGTCCAAATTATATAAAATAAAAGTAGTATGAAGGTTTATTCATAAGATATTGGTATAATATTGGTAAACATGAATATTCATGAGCACATTTTGCCAATTTTCCTCATTAACTTCATCAATATATTGGTAAAAACAATAGAATACAAAGAAACTAAAAACATGCATATCTTTACAACCGTATGTCGGATTTCCTTCAAACAAAAACTATTTTGCTCAGTGTATTTAGCTTAACTTATTCAATCTATTCAAATGGTTCTAAATTCAGTTTCTGTTTTCCAGAAACATCGTTTCGAACCCCCTTAATGTGATGTAAATGTATTGCAGGGCCCCGTGTAAGATCAGCTATCGGCTGAATTGGGCTACCCTGGATAAATATGAATAAAATAAATAAATGTGTCGTTTTAGAATGGATGTCCATTTGAAATCTACCCCCTTGTGTGGGAGATTAAGATCATGTCTTCCATAGGGGATGTATGAATTTCAACTGAATTAGCCCAATGAATATCCAGGAGGAGGTGAAATTTGACTTCATCTATCCATATGTGTAAATATTTTGATATGTAATGGGGTCGTTCTTCAGTAATTGAGTTAATTTGAATACATTTGATTACATGGTGTATAGACTGTTCTTATTCAGGCGAATGCGTCATTGGATATCCAATTGGATATCCAAGCTAAGGTGAGATAAATACCGACTACGGAATGTCTTTCTTCAGCATTTATTATAATATGTTTACAAACATTAACTAGGGATTAATCATAATCATTTTTATATACCTGTCATAGGTTTACACCCCTTTGTGATTGCAATTTGATACAATGATAGTAAGCAGTAGGTGTCTATGGGTTTTTTTACTATCCTAATGTGTAAGCAATTATTGTATGTCTCTAGACATGTCTGATGCTATGTCGGGGTCATTCTTCAGTATTTCATATACAAACATTCAACCAGGGAGACACCATTTATTTTCATAGGTGTCTACACCCATCCGATTGCGCTTAGATGAATAGTAATCAGTAGGCGTCATGCATGATGGCTGAAATTGTGTAAACGTGATTATTAATTAGATAGTAACCAGGTGTTTATCTGTCATTCCAGAATGGATGTCCATTTTAAATCTACACCCCCTTTGGGGAGATTAAGGTCATGTATATCATAGGGGTGTATGAATTTTAACTGGAATAGCCCAATGAATATCCAGGAGGAGGTGAAATTTGACTTCATCTATCCATATGTGTAAATATTCTGATATGTAATGGGTCGTTCGTCAGCAATTGAGTTAATTTGATTACATAATGAATAGACTGTTCTAGTACTGGTTATATATTAGATAGTCACCATCAATTTGTCATTTCAGGACGGGAGGACTGCTCTAATGCTGGCATCAAGAAATGGCCATACAGAGACTGTCACGTGTCTTATTCAGGCAAAGGCGTCATTGGATATCCAAGACGAGGTGAGATGAATACCGACTACGGAATTCTTCTGCATTTGTTTTTATTGTTTGCCTGCAAAGATCAACCAGTGCGAAATAATATCTATCTTTATATGTAGTAAACACCCCTTCTGATTGCGATTTGATAGTAACCAGTAGGTGTCATGTCTATACATGATGGAAGGACTGCTTTAATCCTGGTTATTTATTAGATAGTAATCAGGTTTTTGGACTCAGTTATGCATAAATAAACAAAGACTCATCTTGTGGACATCGTAAATAGTCAGAGTCTTAAATAAATGTGGGGTACGCTCAAGCCAGGGATAATTTGAGCGGAGACTCATCTGCGGAATGTCGAGGTCATTCTTCAGCATTTCATATACAAACATTTAACCAGGGAGAAGTTATCTACACAAAGCTTTTTATTTGAGTTTAAAATTTCATGGCATTTGGACCACAGGAAGTGTAAAAAAGACTGCGCGCAAACCTTTACCTTTAAATCCAAGAGATGGCCACCGTTTCCATGGCAACCGAAGTTATTTTACCAGAGGAACATTTTGACCAAATATGAATATAATGTGATCAGTAATTATCAAAGTCACCCATGTCCTGCATCACATTAACCAGTGAGAAATCATATTTATCGTTGTCTAAATGTCATTGGTGTTAACAACCCTTCTGATTGCGATTTGATAGTAACCGGTAGGTGTCAAGAGTTTGAATGATGGATGGACTGCTCTAGTGCTGTTTTTTAGATAGTAACCAGGTATCATTTCGTCATTTCAGGATGGACAAACATCTCTAATGCTTGCATTAAGAAATAAACATACAGAGACTGTCACGTGTCTTATTCGGGCAAAGGCGTCATTGGATATCCAAGCAAAGGTGAGATAAATACCGACTACGGAATGTCGGGGCATTTTTCAGCGATTTATTTATTATATGCCTACAAACTTTAACCAGGGCGAAGTAATATTTAACCTTTATACATGTCGTAGTTGTCCTACTCATTCTGATTGCGATTTGAGGCACATTCTCCGATAAAGTGTTCAAAATGCCAAATCTGTGTCACCCATAGTCGTATTCAGACTTGTTTTGTCACAAAGAAATGACTTTTATTAATATAACTTACTTAGGAGTTGCTTTCTAAAATGTGTGGGGCTAGTAGTTGTTACATGCCTGGAGTGGAAAGTATAAAACAATAAAGCTGATTATGCATATCCATTGTTTTCCTCCATGTCGCCAACCGCGTTCCGTATAATGTATCCCTGCTCGCTAAACGTGCGCGCATATAAAGGATTGTAGATAATTTTTATTAGCTGGTATCATGCCCTAATTATAAGTATAAAACATCAGGTTATTTAATGTTTCCAACAGGTCTTTGAGATTATGTCGCCAATATTGTTAACAGATACGTAGCCATATTTCTAATGGATAACAATCTGTGAAAATAACTGGCTAGATGAATGTTCTCATAATTATGTGATGGATCAAGCAGACTCCATAGTTATAATATATGTGATACATAACACAATAGTTTCAAAGTAAAAAACAAAAATCAGGTCTATTAATGGCAAAAAGTCCTGACGTTACGTTCATGTCGTCACAGATACGTTACCTAAATTCTACTCTCCTCGAAAAAAAAACCCGCTGTAATAAATGAAGCCAAATACCATACCAGACTTTAGTATATTGGGTGATGACTGATCAAGTATGGGTATTAAGTCGGGAAGTTTTTACACTTGCACAATTAAGACAAAGGTGGAAAAGGGCTTCACAGATACTTTAACCCCAACAAGTAATATTGCTCAAAAGTGAAGTATTGTTAAAAAATCGCCCATGAATTGTTTTGCGTTCTGAAACTATTAAAGTTTACGATTCTGAATGATTTTCATGAATTCTTCGTGGTTGGCATTTTGTCATTTCTGAGACTAAACTTGAACATTTTATCGGAGAATGTACCTTGATATTAATCAGTACAGTAGGTGTCTGTGGTAAAGTACGGTTTTACTTTGTCTGTCCAAATAATATTGTCATTTCAGGATGGACGAACTGCTATAATACTGGCAGCAACATATGGGATTACAGAGACTGTCTTTTGTCTTATTCAGGCAATGGCGTCATTGGATATCCAAGACGAGGTGAGCTAAATACAGACTACTGAATTCTTCTGCATTTTATTTATTATATGCCTGCAACCGATCTTATAATATGAAATTGGGTTTTTTTTTTTTTTTTTTTTTTTTTTTCATATTTGTAATGTTTACCGATGTCAAACTTGCATCTAAATGGAATCAACCAAATCTGTTGTGTTTCTATATAGGTCAATAGAGAACCACAGGGCCTACAAAGTATATTTGTGATATTTGAAATCTTCTACACGCTCGCTATGAATTGAGCAATGCAGTTTTTGTCAAAGCTCACTACCATTCACAATATGCTGTGAACTACCAAATTGCAACAGTGTAAAATTGTTAATAACCTTAAGACGTTAATTGATATGCAAGGTAAGGTGAGATTAATACCGACAACGGAATGTCGTGTCATTCCTCAGCATTTAATATAGGCCTGTTAACATGAACATATTTATCTTGATATACCAGTCATTTACCTCTCCATGTGATTTCTACACCCTCTGTGTGGGATATTAAGGTCATTTTTCCATACGGGTGTATGGATTTCAACTGGACTATTCCATGGAATATCCAGCAAGAGATGAAGTTTGACCGTATCTTTCCATATGTGTAAATATTCTAAGTCTGATGATATGTTGACGTCATTCTTCAGCATTTGATAATTTGTCTTCATGTCAATATATGTCATCGGTGTTACACCCCTTCTGATTGCGATTTGATAGTAACCGGTAGGTGTCATGTCTTTGCGTGATGGATGGATGGACTGCTCTAGTGCTGGTTATGTATTGGATAGTAACGAGATATCAATTCGTCATTTCAGAATGGATGGACTGCTCTAATGCTGGCATCACAAAATGGACATACAGAAACTGTCACGTGTCTTATTGAGGCAAAGGCTTCGTTGGATATCCAAACTCAGGTGAGATAAATACCGGAATTTAGAGATGATTCTTCTGCATTTTATTTATTATTATTATTATTATTATTATTATACCAATGCAGGGTATCTTCTTATCCCTACCCCGTAAATTTATCCTTTGCACATCTTGGCTCCAGAGGTCAAAGGTCACGGGCCCCAGGGGCCCAAATGTAAAAAATACAAAGCATGCTGTTTCTCATTAAATGAAGCAGCCTCAGGGCCCTGAGTTGGTATACTGATAGATCCAGGAGTACTCTATATATACAAGTATACATGAGCCCCACATGTCATATATTATTATGGGCCCCAGGGCCCCAAATGTTAAAATAAGGGGCAACAGATTGACAAGGCTAGCTATAAAACTACAAGGGCACTAGGGCTCATATGTGGCACATGTATGGGCCCTAAGTTGTAAATGTGCCTTTTGCCCATTTTGGCACCAGATGGTTTAGGCAAGGGGCCCCAAAGGCCCAAATGTTAAAACAAAGGGCCGGTCGTTTCTACAGGGTTTAGATTTGGTACACTAATAGGTCTTCAGCATTATATTATTATATGTATACATGAACCCCATGTGTCACATGATATGGGCCCCAGGGCCTCAAACGCTAAAACATAGGGCCGGCCGTTACTCAGTAAATAAAGCAGCTACAATGTCCAGCTTGAGTCTGCTGATAGCACTTGAGAATTATATTTCAACATATGCACATGAGCCCCATAAGTCAAATATTATGGGCCCCAGGGCCCCAAATGTTAAAGCAAAGGGCCGGCCGTTTTTCATCAAATAAAGCAGCTCTAGAGCTCAGAGTGTGTACATAGATTGCACCTGAGAATTATATTGTTATATGTACATACGAGACCCATATGTCACAAAATATGGGCCCCAGGGCCCCAAACGCTAACACATAGGGCCGGCCGTTACTCAGTAAATAAAGCAGCTACAGTGCCCAGCTTGAGTCTACTGATAGCACTTGAGAATTATACTTCAACATGTGTACATGAGCCTCATAAGTCAAATATTATGGGCCCAGGGCCCCAAATGTTAAAAAGGGTCGTCCGTTTATCATCAAATAAAGCAGCTTCAGGGCTCAGAGTTTGTACACAGATTACACCTGAGAATTATATTGTTAATAACACCCACCCCACCCCATTCACAGAGACAATAGCGTAATTATAATAATATAGATGACAGAAACGTTAAGGCTGTTCCAGTTAAATTACATACCCATTGGCTGTTCTATTTAATTTACATACTCCTCTGAACTGGCCACAAAATAGGCTGTTCCATTTAATTTACATACTCCCTCTGAAATGGCTGTTCCATTTAATTTACATACTACTTCTGGAATAGCTTTCCCTTAATCAAATTGCATATTGTGAATTTCAATAGCGTATTAGGCCTATAATAATTATAGATGATGATAATTGGAAATACCATGTGTGAAGCGTTAAGGCTGTTCCATTCAAATAACATACCTTTGGCTGTTCCATTTAATTACATACTCCCTCTGAAATGATTCCAAAATAGCTGTTCCATTTAATTTACATACTCCCTCTGAAATGGCTGTTCCATTTAATTTACATACTCCCTTTGGAATAGCTTTCCCCTAATTGCATATTGTGAATTTCAATCCATCAAATTGCATAGCTTCACTGTGAATTAGAGAGACTGACAACAGCAAGCTAAGTCCTCAGCAAATAAGGACGGTAAGTTTGTGTAAACCGATAACATGCGGGTATAGCCGTATTTGTGTACAAATATTTAGCCTTCTAGTTATTATTATTATTATTATTATTATTATTATTATTATTATTATTATTATACAGCATTTATTAAGTACCTTATCAGAGTGGTCAAGGCGCTGCACAAACAGACTTTTAGCGACATGTTAAGTTACAACTATAATGGTAAAACATGCATGCACTGTTAAGCTACAAATTAAATCTACATAATTTATGATAAAAAACATAAATAAACAGGTAACAAGTTCACTATCATAAGGCGAGAAGAAAACTTGCTGAACAAATGTGGGTTTTGAGATTCCTTAAATGCAGACTTTGCAGTTTAACTGATGATACTCCTGATTTTGTGACACATGGAAAGTCAACAGACCTCAGGACAAACATCCCCAGTGCTAGTGCCAACATCAAACTCATTCGCTGCCCTAGCTGATGAAGTGTCTGAGGATACAGAGACTGTCCCATCTGCCCCCAGTGTATCCCTAATGGCCCCAGTTAAGCCTCCAACTTCTAACAAACCCCAGTCTTTGAATGCACCTAAATCAACATCGTCAAATGTATCATCCTCACCTCCAAAAATGACAAGGAAAAGCAACCCACCATTTAACACTCCAATAGACCAAACACCAACCCAACCCCAAATCATAATCTTCAGCAACTCGATGTGCGGCAGAATCAATGAACAGAGATTTTATCGCGGGAGAACATCTAAAGTCTTTGCTAAGTCTGGGGCATCAATTGCAGATGTTCAAAGACTAGTTGAGAAATGTAGCTATGATGGCCCCAAATATGTTATCCTACAAGCTTGGACAAACAGTGCTACTAGGGAACTGCTGAAAAGTGTCCCCTTCAAGCCAGTGCTTTTGTGTAATACAATTAACAAGAGAGATACCAATGTTGTGATCTCTCAACTGAATAGGAAATTTGAAATTAACTATAGAAATAGCACCAGAGTCAACTTCGTGGACCATATTTCCTCATTTTGTGGATGTCAATGGACAAATTCGCCGAGACTTGTATTATGACTTTGTTCATTTGAACAACCGAAGACTTGGAAAACTAGTACTCAATCTAAGAAGAGCAATTGACTCTGTGACCCCTTGTCCAATGTACAATCATCAACCAAACACATAAGAAGTGTTAACCCCAATGACTCTTTTTCTATTGTGGCTGCTATGAATAACCTGTCTTGCTGTGTTGATACTCTCAGAAAATGGATGAGGAGGAATATGCTTAAGCTCAATGACAGCAAGACAGAGTTCTTTGTAGCCACTCCATCCCACCTGAAACATTTTGTGGGTCCTGTGTCATAGTGTGTTGGTGATATGTTAATCAATCCATCTGATAACATCCGCAATTTAGGTATTATATTTGATTCGTCCATGTCATTTTCTGCCCATACTACAAACCTTTGCTGTAGCTTAACATACCATCTTCGAAACCTTCCTAGGATTCGTAGTATCTTGATCGTGATACTTGCCATCTTGTCATCCGTGCCCTCATCTTGTCTAAAATCGACTATGGTAATGGTCTGCTCCTAGGGTCAAACAAAACTGACATTCAGCGTATTCAACGCATCCAGAACTGGGTTGCGAAGATGATGTCAAGTCTAATGTTAATTCAATGCATTAAAATCGAATTTAATTGAAATGAATTTTGGGCGATTTTCATTTCAATGCATTGGAATTGAATTGGAATCGAAATGAGTGAGCTTGGGCATGAATTGAATTGAATTGGATTGGAATTGAAATCATTGTGAGTAATGAAGAATTTAATTGGATTGGAATTGAAATCATGTTGAGTGATGAAGAATGAAGTGGAATTGAAATAAAATTCAGCTTTGATTTCAATTCAGCATTTCAATTCACAAGCAGATGTCTGTGATTCCATATCTTTCCACCTGCAAAAAGTGTCCTTCTCCCGTTCTGAATTCTGATACGCTTCCAGGTCTATTCACACAAGAGACACACATTAAAATGTTAGCATCAATATTGTTATAAAACATATTGCAAGTATTCTGGAAAGCTTTCATTTAAAAATGATAGCATAAAATACACATAGGCCTATATTGAAGAAAATTAAAGTATGATATCATTTCTCATACACAGGTATAGTTAAACTTTTTGAGACTTTTTTGGAGTTCTTCTTAATCTTTCTTTAGATGAATATCTACTGTCTCTCTTGTCATGTGGAAAAATTATAGGTTCTATGTTCATAAAGACACTAATATCTTCTAATATGGTGCAAATTGATTCTTAGCATTCCAAAGATCTCAAACTTTTGGTTCTAATCATAAAGCCCCTATTTTTCTCAATATCCTAATTTTTATGCTCAAAAGTCATTGTACATTTGAACAAATTGTGAGAAAACCATTTAAGAAAATGCTTACATCTTTGACAGCTTTTTTCACACAAAAGTACAAGGATTTTGGGCGTAAAATCTTAGGAGGAGCAGGAGACAAGTAGGGGCTATCTAATAGTATCAAAACCTTTATTTTTGACATCTTTGAGGTCAGTGTGGGGACAGGGTCCCGTTATCAATTTTACCACACACCCTAAGTTTAGAAAATAATGTGCATGGTGGACAAGAAGTTAAGACAAATATTAGGAAGGAAGTCAGTCACCTTAGAACTAAGAAGTTCCAAAGTTTCATAAAATAGGACCAAGAACTCAGAGATCAAGGATCACTCGCATGTTACGTATAATATCTGGTAGAAATATATTATCGATTGTACGTCATCAAACATTCGTTAGAACTTAAAAATTACTGGAAATAGAATGGCAATAGATTAAATAACGTAGATATGTTTACATACAATATTGTACGTCTAATAAAAAGTCTGCATACTGCTTCAATGGTAGTCGTGGAATCGATCTAGAAACCCGTCTCGCTGTCATCTTAAGCTACAGGGTGTCACTTGCATTTATTATGGAGGGCAGAATTAACCATCCATTTGTTGCCGAAATGCTAGCGGCTACCCAAAAATGGCCGACCAAATCCTGACCAAGACTGGGCTCGTTGGATTCGTCTATATAATAAGTAAACACATAACAGCACTGGGCAGCTATTCGACGATGTCAATTATTCGTTACGTAATTAAAACGCCCACTCCGATGTATTTCACACCTGCCAAGCACAAGTCACCCAATTTCGAAAACTGGACGTTGAATCAAGGGGGTGACACTAAATTCACGGTTGTTCTATTAGCAACGCAAAACCTATGAAAAATTCCGCTGGTTTACTAGCTAGAAAGTGAGGCCAGTTATCGATCCGTTATGAATAATTCATGTTCGACCCCTTGGATCATGTTAATTGATATTGGCAAATAACAACGTTGTTAGTTTTGCGCGCCCCCAATACATCTGGGCACAAACCAGGCGAAAACGACCCAGTTTAATGAAATGGCGGACGGGTATTCCCATCAGGCACCAGTGATATGTTTTTTTTTTCAAAGACAGTCTACTAATTTGATATGAAATGACATTTTGCAATAGCAAAGTCAAAATTAGGACTTGCTGTCAATAATATGAAGGAAATACGTGAAAGAGGCAAGGTGTGAAACACAAGTAGTATTTGAAGTTACAATAACCTTTGATACCCGACCTGACCTAAGCTAAGCAGACAGAATGTTACTTGGCTCCCAGCATGAATTATTGATTTTATACGGAGGTAAAGAAATACATAGTTGCCTGCAAGCCGTGCACCATACTCCAAATACTTCCGGTAAATCTGAATAATGGTCACATGTTGACATTATCATGTGTTCGGGAAATCACGTGGCAACATTTTAAGATTTCAGACTTGTTTACTAGTTAAATTGTCATTTGTATTATTGATTATTTATCTTTGTTAATTAATATATCTTTTAAATGATGATAAATCGTGATTGGCTGCCCATATTATCTGTTAAATTCAATGTTTTATGAATATAATTCTACCACGCAGAGGGGGTCACACAGCATAATTTCACACTACACGATTTAGCTAGATTTGGAGCTCTGCACTTCAAATTCACGTCAATTTCAAAGTTTATACACTTAATATATTTAATATAATACTTATTTTTTTGTTATAACAAACTGGAACACGAAATATACTAGCTTATTACCTATACAGAAAGGGGATTTATACACATTCACTCAGCAATTTGACATGCCTGGTGCATCAAGCCATTCTCTGTCTGGATAACATGACTGTCGCCCTCAATACGTCTGGGCACAAATTTAAATAACAAAACGCTATGTGTGCAGCATTCATGTTCGTTTTGTTTAGCCAGGGCTGGATTGATCTTTTTCAGGGCTATGGAACATGCTAAAATAAAGGACACTTGCTATAGCTTTGTATCTAGATCCATGTGTTACTCCCCCACCCAGCCCCATCCATGATGTAACCTATTTGTTTTGATTATGATCAGGGGACTCACAGTGGGATTCATGAGTGGAGTTAACATGCAACTGGGAAGTGAGAGTATTCTATCTATTCTCACTTTCCTGCATTGGTGTAACCATGTACTGTATGGTACTCGTACCCATGGGTACGGGTACGGGTCCCAGACCATGAGTACGGGTACGGGTACGGGTACGGGTCCCATACCATGAGTACGGGTACGGGTCCCATACCATGAGTGCGGGTACGGGTTCCAGGCCAATAGTACGGGTACGGGTTCCAGGTCATGAGTACGGGTACGGGTACTGGTCCCAGTCCATGAGTACGGATACGGTACGGGTCCAAGTCAAATCAAAATAGGGCGTGAGTACGGGTACGGGTCCGAAGCCATGGGTACGAGTACGGGTACGGGTAGGGAAATTGGGACTCGAGTACGGGTACGAGTACTTGTACGGGTACTACATGTCTGCCAAGTGTTCGTTTTGTGCGTGGTACGTCAAGACGTAACTTGTCATCACCAAATCTCAAATTCTCTCTTGATGGAACATAAGGAATGAGATACTCGGTGAGATTAAGATGGCAGTCTTATAATATTAATCTTCGTATACAACACCCTTTCTGATTGTGATTTGATAGTAACCTGATTGACATAACTCTATTAGATTAGGTTTTTTGTCATTTCAGAATGGATATACTGCTCTCATACTGGCATCAAGATATGGACGTACAAAGACTGTTACGAGTCTTATTGAGGCTAAGGCGTCATTGGATATCCAGGACGAGGTGAGGTTTTACTTCAAGTATCCTAATGTATAGCAAATTATGTCGGATGCTATGACGGGGATCATTCTTCAGAATTGTACTAAGCATTTCCTTAGGAAGATTTTTTAATATTTATTTTGGGGGGGGGGGGGGCTGAGCAAACAAAAAAACTTTGCTGACCCATCCTGGGGGTGCACGAGAGGGCTTCCACCTGGGTGTCAGGAAATTTTGCGAAAAATAGGTCAAAAACACCCCATTTGTCCCGGTATCTGGCCATAAGCTTTCGGCTTAACAACAAGCAGGCTATGTTAGCACATATGGTTAACAACAAGCAGGCTATGTTAGCACAGATGGTTCAAAGGACTATCATCTACCTGACTGAAAACAACTACATTGACAAATCCATTCAGAAAGGCTTCATGGAGAAAGTCTCAGGCTGTGTAGAATATACAGAGGCACTAACCGAGATGATCCAGGATGCCAAAAGAAATACAAATCGTATTGTGACAACATGACTTGATCTCCAAAATGCGTATGGCACTGTACCACACAACTTGATTCAGTTTGCATTGGAATGGTACTATGTCCCAGAAAACATCCAGAGGATGTTCTTTTTCAAGATTTATGATGAGAGTTACATACGTGTACAGACAATGAATTGGACAACAGACTGTATCCACTATAATAGGCCCACTATCCTGCATCTGGGCCTGCATCCTATTTCTTTCTATCTTCAACTTAGGTCCTGATCTGCTTGATAAACACAACCACCTTGGGTACCGTGTGAGCAACAAGTCAATGACTTTCACATGTGGTCACGCACCATGAAAGCCAAACCAATCAAATGGCGGTCACATGCAATAAAGAAGTTCGTCCTAAACAGTATACAAAGATGAGAAGGACAGAAGACTCAGTATGTCACATATGACCCTAAGTTAACAATTGATGGAGGAGAGATTGCTAGCGTCCACAGTCAGCCGATGAGATTTCTTGGCAAGTTAATCTTTGATGCCTTGAAATACCATGCCATCAGACAACCCGTTAAACCCGTTAAAATACAAACTGGTGCATATGCTAAAAACAACTGACAACGGTATCATGAAGATTTAACGGTATCATGAAGATTTAAATCTACAACAATGCAATCATACCCAAACTGACATGGGAGGTCACCATCTATAACTTCCCAATTACGTTCCTCGAGAATCTGTAGGATACCTGCACCAAGCACTTGAAGTAATAGACTGGAGTAGGCCGATGCACCACCAACACCGCCCTGTACCGAAGTAGGAATACATACGGCTTACAGCTAAATGTGCATGCAGGTCACCTAGTACCATCTCAGCAAACCCTCTATAGATGAAAGCACTCAAGCTCTGTAGAAAGACTGTCTCCAGAAGAAGGCAAAGCAAGTCAGATGGAATGGAATGAAGGAACAAGAGCAGAGAGAACGCCACCTCATACTAAATGAGATGTGCAGAGGACAGACATATAGAGCAGGCCTTGGCTTTAGAAAGAAACTATGAAGATGAATATTATTTCTCACTGGTTAAAAGTTTGTATATTGAAGGCCTATTCATTGATTTGCTCATAAGGATGATAGTAAAAATCATCAAAATTCAAATTTTAACACCTTTGTTCGTGTCATAGATGAGACGTTATTCATTGGTAGAACACCAGCGCTGTCACCTTCGGAGCCTTATTTCACCCTTCTTATGATAAGCACTCCATTGTAGTTTTCTCTTGTGAAGGTGGTTTGGGAATAGTTCCTTGAACTGCGTTTCTTGACTTTGCTTACTTATAAACAAATAAAATCATATTATACTTAAAGGGGCATTTCGTGATCCACAGCCTCATCCCCCCACTTTTCCCAAAAAAAATTGAGATTTTTACACCACTGGATACCTCTGGCTACATAATGTTTATGTACCAAATATTTCTTGCAGATTAATTCGTTTAGCAAAATATCGCCAAATTTGAATTTCGTTCTGCAACACATTGTCTATGGAGCCGTGTAATACACATAATCATGCATAACTCGCAAACGCAAAATCGGAATCAACTGAAATTTTGGAAATAAGCTTTTTTCGTGGATATCTACTGAAAATGTCATAAAAAGAGGATGCTAGGATCACGAAATCCTCCTTTAAGCCTATGAATAACAAGGGGCTTAAGTTACAGTAGCAAGTGCCACACCGTTACAACGGTCAACCCGGGGTGATGTAAGGCAGCACGTATATAGGACTAGTGTTGAGCTATGAAAGTGTCATTGAGGAATAGTTGGGGTTTCACAATAAAGTGTGTACTGGGTTCTCTGGACTTGGCACCAGACTTTGGCATAGCCAGATAACGTAGCTAGCTCTAAATGCAGTCTTGGAGGCTTTGAGTGTCTCCATGATGATTTTTCTCTTCCCACTTGGAACTCCGAAAGCTAGAAGGGATTTGCTTAGTGAGGTATTGTAAAGCCTCTGCTTCCTACTTCAATTGAGAAGTAGTGGGGTGTACCAACCTCTATTCTCGCATTCAGCTACAAGGTCTTGATATTTGGACTTTCTTCTGGTATATGCATTGGACAGGTTCTGCTCCATTGGAACAGTGAGTTCGATTATAATTACTGTTCTTGCCCTTTCAGAGTAGATGATAATGTCAGGACGTTTTAGCTGTCTCTGCTATTTGGGGGAGGAAACTCTTTTTGTTTGTGTTCTTCATCCATTAGGACTTCCCAGTCATTGGCCTTTTGCAGGATGTTTGTACATTCCTTCTTTGGAAGAGGCAAGGCTGGGTTCATGTAGGCTGTATCATATGCAGTGCGGAATGCGATAGTAGCTATGTAGTTCGTGTTGTCTGGCATACCATGTTGCGAACCAGAAATATTTTATGTAGTCAATGTACTACTAGCCAGTAATGTTGGAGGAGATCTAGTTTACGTCAAAGTACGTACCTCTTCCAAAAAAGGAATATACTCTTCTGTCGACTTGCTGAAGTCTGGTTTATGAAACAACACTTCTGTCAATAAGTGGAAACATGGGGACAACTACAACATAGTCCTTTTTTCCAGCAGAAATTGTGTGAAAGGTGAAATTAGCACCATTTTGGACATAGTCAACTTGAGAGGATTTTATGCAAAGTCGTCAGTGAACTTCGCTGAACAGTGATCTTCGCAGGACAAGTGAATTAGGATACACATCAAAAACACTGATAAATTGAACATTACAATCAACAATAAGAAGGCTACTGGATAAGTAACTTAGCTAGAAAAGAGTGTATATGTATGATTGATTGTATGTGTTTATTTTATGTTTAAAAGACTTTTGGTTTAAAAGCTATTGTTAACTTAATTAATCAGTGTGTTTTGTTGTTCATTCTAAAGTGAATTTGGGAAAAGGTGTTTTTGGCCTTAGAGTCATTAAGCGACTCGTAACAATAGGCGCCAACACCCATCCAACTGGGTTGCGATTGGAACCAGTAGGTGTGATGTCTTTACATGATGGATGCAATGCTTTTTTACGTTGCTGCTTATGAATGAGATGTAACAGAGCGTCAATTTGTCATTTCAAGATGGACGAACTGCTCTAATGATAGCATCAACAAATGGACATACAGTTACTATTACGTGTCTTATTCAGGCAAAGGCGTCATTGGATGTATATAAACATTCTATGTCTGATAATATGTGACGTGTCATGTCAAAAGCAGACACTTTTGGGCAGGATCGTAAATGCAGAAATAGCCAAAAATCTGCCCGGTGGTAATTTTTTCACAATTTGTGTTTGTTGCGAATTTGTGATGTTATCAATGTTAAAATATTGTCTGATAGTGTCAGACCGGAATATAACTGCCATCTTGTATTTTTTGAGCCATTTTTCAAGGAAATTCCTATTCCCAACATCGGCAATAATATTTGTAAAGGCCGATATCTCAATTTTCAATCTTATAATACCATAACTTACGAACTCAATATCTTCGCTTAGGAATGTCCGATTTCATAGGGGAAAACGGCGTTGTGGAGCAAAATATCTCTATATTTAAGATATGTAAAAACCTCAAAATTGATAACCTGCCCAAACGTGTCTGTTTTTGACATGACACGTCACATATATCTTATATGTAGTAACCATATACGGATGGACGGTTACAATGCTGATTATGTACAGTAACCAGGTGTCAATTTGTCATTTCAGGATGGACACTCTGCTCTAATGCTGGCATTTCAATATGCACATAAAGAGCCTGTCACGTGTCTTATTCAGGCAAAGGCGTCATTGGATATCCAGCAAAAAGTGAGATTTTTCGCAATTTTATGTGATATATATGTGTACGTCCATATCTTCAAATCATCCCCAAGTCACATGGTTTAGGAATATTCTCGGTATTCCTAAACCGTGACTTTGGGATGACTTAAAGAGACCTCCACTTGAGATGAGTCTTGTAATTATTCCCAACTATTATGTTAAAAGAGATACATGTAAGAGCCGACAAGTGCATCTTTTCGATATGGATATACACACGAAACAATTTAACCAGGGTAACACGATCAAACATTGCCATTCTTTCGAAGATGGGGCAAACATTTCAGAAGTCTCTACAAGATGATAGTTACATGCTCTAAGGGTACTTTTTTAGTATGCATCCTTTTTGAGAAAACCTTGGTTCGAATTTTTCTCTTTTCTTCTTTTTCTCTTTTGTTCTTCCTTTCTTCCCTCCTTTTCTCTTTTTGTTCTCCGTTTCTTTCTTTTTTCTTTTTTCTTTTTTCTTTCTTTCTTTTCACGTATTCAAACCAATGATAAAGACAACATCACTGATATAGTATAAGTGGTACAAGTCCTGAAATAACCCACATAATAAGCAGAAAATCATAAGGTGTTATGAGGGCTCTCTATTTGTAATTAATGATTAAGGCATTTTGTTACAAGGTGGCAATTGTTATACAGATTGAGTTAAGCAAAAACAACCTAAAACTTAGGCAATTAATTTGGTTATGAGGGTGACGTTATATATTTTAGGTCTACTAAGTCTTGTACGTGAATATTTTGCCCAAATTCTATTTACAAATATTGGTTGTTGTTTTTGTTGTTGTAGTAATTATTTCACCAAAATATCAAGGATAATCATGCCCCCCCCCCCCCATAGGATGACTCACGATCTACGCCAAAGTTCGTGATCTTGTGCACGTGGGCAGATATACTAAGTACGTTTGAGTTCATTCTTTTTTGCAGACTGTTTCTGTTATGAAAAACCCATGTTATTATGCACATATCAAATGCAACCCCGGCCCCTGGGGACCCGGGGATGGTCCGGGACTTGACATCATGTGACCCGGGATTTGACTCAAAATGTATCCCGGGGAGCCGGGTGTTGGCCGGGACTGGTATAAGACTTGACGTCGGCCAAAACCCCGGGAAAGTGGGCCGGGACTTTACCCGAGCCGGGCCGGGATTATGTCGTAACTTACCCGGGGTTTTCCAACCAGTAAAATGGGCCGTGGTTTGCTAGTAAGGATGTCCACATTTATGGGTCAGGGAATCCTATCACTTGGCCGTACTTGAGCCATGGATGTATATTAATAATCCACTGAGTCGCCACATTAATGTTACTGTTCATATAAATCCATTCCAAAAACAAAATCTTGGCTGTTGTTTCCTAATTTTGCCATAGTAGTTTATGTATCTGCTATTTAGCGGGGCTCTAAAGTTAACATGTTTAACCAGACCACACTGGCTTCTTAGCATGCACGGAATGTATTGTTTTTAACCACCCGCCGAGAGTAAAGTTTTAAATTATTAGGTCTACACTCAAAAACAAAACTGACCGTGATAATAAAAAAATCCATGATACTTTTGTGACATCTGCGATCGACTGCTACATGGCCATAATACTTAATAGACGACTATATACTATAGGTAGTGTACATGTTCTTTATAAACTCTCCAGCTGTATTTTTCTTCTTTAAAAAAAATAATTATGGGTGTATGATATAAAAATTGAATTCAATGTCTTGTGTTAATATATACAGATATCAAAACTATAATTATATTTTCATGTTCATGATGTTGGAGCGTCAACAATATCATTAATCACAAATCGTTGAAAGGATGTTTTCAATATTACCCAAAATGACAACCTCGTGAGCAAACAAACTATTAATAACTAGTGCGCCAAATATTTGATAGATGGTCATTTGATTTTAAACAAGATACAAGGTAGACCTATTTGGATGGGGTATGGGCCTTTACAGAATAGCCTCATTATAATTATTGAACTTGCATTTTGGATTGACATAAAAAAATCATATATAGGCCTATAATATTATGTGCTTAAAATGTTCATGCAAAGATCGAACATTCGCCACTCCCGTATAATCGTGCACAGATGTAAATGCAGTGATATATGTTTCTTTCATATCTTTGATGTTTTAATCATATAGACCTACTTGTCCCGTTCCCCTGCCAATGTAAAGCATGCAAAAAGTGGGAAAGTCGGGTGACTGGGGTCCGACATTGATACATGTAACGTAAAATTCCTTCGACGGTGTGCTCGTCCGAAAAAGGGTCATTAGACATAATAGACGTTAGTCCGAATGTGGAAACAGTAGGCCTATATCTGAGAATTACACTGCTCTGCACTAGTGACGAGAATCTAGGTAGCCTAATTTCGTTATCGTTTTAATTGTTCCGCAACAATGTGAGTAACTGACGTATTTGCAATGGAACACACATGTTGGCCTATATTTGAAGCGTTTGAATCCTCCCAGCATGTCCAGAGCTCGGCAGTCCATTTAGTGAAGACATACCTGAATACCGAATTTTGAGCCCGCGATATTAAAACCATATGTAGATCCAGGCCTATATCCGATGCTCAGGGCCGGGAACTTGGGCCGAGGAATACCCGGGGTTTGCATCGGTTTGCATCGGATATTCGCCCCGGGGGGCCGGGGAGTGGCTGAGCGTTGTGCCCGGGTGGGTCCGGGACTGGCCAGGTGTTTCCCCGGGACTTGAACTTTTAAACCCAAAATCCACGGCCCACGACCCGGCCATCCCCGGGTCCCCAGGGGCCGGGGATGCATTTGATATGTGCATTAACCTTGATGCTTAGATACCAAAAAAGTGAAATCTCTATGGTCTTAACCAGAAAATGTCGTGTTTTTCATTAATCAGGATGGGAGAACTGTTGTGCACCAGGCATGTGATACATGGCGCCCCGATATTCGCCAGATAGTGGTTCTTATCGAAGCAGGTGCAAACTTTGAGATTGTAGACAAGGTGATTTCTTTTTACAATTCAATAACTTATTTGTTAGCTAACAATATATAATCTCACGTTTGTTTCAAAACAGCTAATATTTGTCAATAACATTGACATGATGATTAATAAAGAATTTAGTTGCAAAACTTCCACAAAGTACAATTCTGAGAATAACACGCAATTTTAGTTTTGTTGATTTTGTTCATATTGCTTTTGGATTAAGGTAAAATGAATGGGTTTATTTGAAATTTTAAAACTTCGTATATTTTTTTTTATTACATCCTTTGTTAAAAAAAGTTTTGCCACTAATCAGATTGATCTCCTTTCTAGAAACCCCCCTTTATACCGTTTATAATCTTAATTTAGTTGTAAGTCTTAAGAGCTTGGCAACTGCTTGTCATATCAAAAAGAATAAATCTCATTTCCTTTTTAATTGTGATTTTTTTTACCTTTTAGCGAAAATGACCAAAATTGACGATTTATTGGGGATTTTCCAAAAGTTCATAAAATTTCGGTTTTTGCTAAATTTTAACTATTTTTTTTAATGGTATTTTTAGGTCCTAAACGCAAAAGAACACTGTTCTGCAACCTAATTCAACAAAAAAAAAAAAACCCGTTAAAATGTGCGTTTATTGGTCTCTTATATCTGTTTTTATTCAAATTATACCCACATTTTCCGGAAAATAACGAAGATTTCCGGAAATCAATAATTTGAATATATTGGCAACGGAAAAATATGAATGTGAAACAAAGACCAAAAAATGTATTTTAACGTGTTTTAAAATACGTTCATATAAAAGAACTCAATTTCGACCTCGGGTGGACTTAGTACGTTTTGCATCTAAGCTCTTCAAATACACTTTTGTAAATTGGTATCTGCAATTATTACAAGATGAAAAACAAAATCCGGACTTAGTATAGCACGGTATTTAATATACTATTTCTCTTTTGAACAAAGGGAGGCAGAAAACCTCTAGACTATTTACAGTTGAAGCAAAATGACGAGAAGTATCAACCTATAAAGAAGGTTCTTGAAGTGAGTTTTACATACACTCTGAATTCAACACCAAAGATGGCGTTTTTCAAGTTCATATAATGTACATTATAACTTTACTGCGTGTCTACATATAATACTTTCAGCAGTTGCTGCCATTGTTTTTACAATTTCTTCATCGTTTATTTAGCCCATTGAATCATGATAAACCCGGTAGGGTTTCTTTAACACTATGTGTATAAATATTATGAAACAACTTTTATATTTTCACACCTTAGCCACAAGTAAAAAAGAGGTTTGTTCAATTAAATATTATCAAGATTTTTTAGTTAAATGTATTGTTTTCTTTTGCTTTCTTGTGTGATTTAAACAGCGACGTGAATTCAGTAAACTCCTGGCGACTGGTGTAGCTCCTTTGAAAGTTGTAAAACTGTTCTTGTTGGGACACCCTTACGCGGGTAAAACTACTTTGAAGAAAGCACTAATAAAGGTATATCTACATATTTCTTTCGGTGGGTTTTTATAAACATCTTCAAGATGGGATGTTAATGGACCGTTTTGAATACATACCATAGAAATCAAAGGAGATCCCAAAGCTTGATATAAGGGGTATCATTTCCACCCAATGTGTATGATTTTACTCGGGATGGGGGAAAACGTCCAAAACTTTTGCTCTGATGCTCAAGGACTGCAAGACGTATCACTTCTTGTAAGATTAATGTATTAATGTTAAGAATACTGCAGTTTTTAAAAATGACTAAAACTGGAAAAAATATTGCACTTGTATATGAGGTTTTAGATTTAGTATTTGAGGCATCCACATTTCTTCACATTTTTTCATGTTCTTGTGGTTTATCTTAGTAATATCATAATTTATACTTTGTCTCGTATTTTCCATTTTTATAACATTAATGTGAATTGAGATGAAAACAAGTTAACTTGAACTTGAATTAACATCTTATCTTTCCAAATTTGGGTTGTCAATCGAAACTTAAGTGTTTGAACACTATATCATAATGGTTCTCGGAATAGTGCGGATGGCATACCACCATGAGGGAAGCTTCAAAGAGGCTACCACCATGGGAGGAAGCTTCGAAGAGGCTAACACTTTTGTGTTCATATACGCCCCCTAAATGATTGCATGGGTGACGTCCGCCATAAAAATCATAATAGAAGAAAAAGTAAAGCAATAATTGACCTGTGCATTTTCCTTTTTAGCACGAATATTGGGACCAAAATAGCGTAAAATAGGCACTTTTCCATCAAATATTTTAGACTTTACGTAGTCTGATATTGAAATAAAGTGCAGAGGATGGGACAGTTTAGGTGAGAGCAGCCAGGATAAAAGATCGATTTTTAAAGTAAATAATTTCATGGGACTAAAACAAAATTTGCTTGAGTATTGAGTCTCGTTTTACTGAACAGTATCATCTGTAGGATTGGGTTGGTTATCAGAAAATTATAAGTGTAAACAAATCAACAATATTATTCCCATCTAAAGCTTTCGCCATCTTGTATGATGGATTTCTCGAAAGTGACTTGGTTCACTGCTTCTCAAAAGAAAGGTCAGGGAGGCCATATGGATGAGGAGAAAGGGGCCCAATTAACACCATGAACTGGGAAATTATCGGCAGTTACACCAGATCACGTATATGATTCAATACTTACATCATCGCATGTGGGTAATGAGGCTACAGTCGATTTCCGTGAGAGAAGCAGTGAACCAAGTCACTTTTGAAAAAGCCATCATTTTTTTACGAAAGCCAAAGATGTGAGCAATATTCCTGACTTTTTTACCGAATAATTTACTGAGTATCGTTATGCACTAGAAAGTAACAAATGGTTCAAAGTAGCATGACGAAAATAGCCCTTTCGTGTTTGCTATTTCAATTTGTTCGCGTGTCGAGCTCTAGGGGTCGGGTTTCAATGATAAAATCTTACCGAAGGAGTATTTCTAGAATAGAAAATACAACTGAACTACAAGAATTGAGTATTCAGGCTAAACTTTCTCTCTCTCTCTCTCTCTTTTTCAGAGAACGGGGAAGTCTGCGTACATCCCTACACCAGGAATAGACATAGGTACTTACAAGGTAGACGATGTTGGGCCTCTCTGTATTTGGGATACAGCTGGTCATATAGAATTTCACATCACCCATTCTCTATTTCTCGGGTCAGAGAACGCTATGGCAGTGGTTGTCTATGACTTGCGAGGTGGTTATCAAGATGATAGTGTAAGTTGTATCTTACAACTTTGGAGATATTTATAATAAATGCTGAACTGGTTACTGGTTTAGGATGACTATATTGACGCCCTTTGTTAGCAACGTTACGTTACGTTAAGGTTACGCATTAGGGTCAAGTTAAAATACCAATTCCGTTAGAGACAACACGTCACCATTGAATTCTTGCCCTGCGGGGCTATTATATATTGGAACTCCATTAATTACAAGTCCTCACTATGGAAGTCTCCGACCTCAGCCCTGTCGGGCTTGCGGCCTTGATGTTTATTTTAAAAGCCCTGATGCGCTGGGAGCCCAGCATTAAGAAAACATCAAATAGAGATGCAAGAGAACAAGGTGAAAGCACAACCTTATTTAAACCGAGTTCTATTTTCGTTATAGACTGCCCGTCACCATTTCATACTTAGATTTCATACTTATAACATTAAAAAAACTTATCCTTTTGGTGTTGTCATTCTACCACCCTCTATCTGGGGCTATTTATAGTTTAAGCTTGCTTTCTTTGCAGCCTAGCAGGCAAATGACCATAATCTGATATCCTCAAGCTGTACGCTCTGTGCAATTCCTCGTTGTGGCAATTTATTAGAAAAACAACCAGGGGCCATATCTTTGATTTATTTACTATTTTATTTCCATTTTATTTAAGGGAAGAAATTAGAAATTAATATAACAAGTTTACTTTACAAGTGTCTAACTTTGGAATTATAGAGTGCTCAAACCCATTACAGGTGAGCTAAGAAACAAATTCAAAGTATAGACCTCTGGCACATGCTGTGAAACTAAGTAGTAACGGTTGCCTTGCCAGAAATTTGTTCGAAAATTTTTTTGTTACTTTATGCGTTTTGGAGGGTTTACTTGTCAAGAAAGTTCTTAGTGGTTTTTTGTACATGAATAGACTTGATTTGACCTCTGATTATTATTTATGGAAGAAAAAAAAAACAATTTCTAGAGGTTTTGGACCACTTTGGTGCAAATTTAAATTTTGTTAAGTTATACCTCAGGGATTCTAAAAATTCTCCTTATTTGTATGTGTTTTACGCATAACATAACAAACAGTACCTTGGGGTTTTGAACCACTTTGGTGCAAAATAAAAAAATTGTTGCATTATGCGTCAGCCATGCTGAAAATTGTCCCCTTTTGTATGACTGTGTTTTCAGAACCCCGACGCATAACGTAACAAACCGCAAATTTCATTTATCCAGATTATTCTACATCAATGGACTTGACTTGACCTCCGGTTAATCAATATTTATTAAAGAAAGAAAAACGTTTCGAGTGGGTCTAATTTTTGGTTACCTTCTGCGTTTTTTAGATTACACTGCCGGAAAAGTTCTTTTATCCGGAATGTTTGCATGAATTGACATGCCTTAACAATCCAGAAAAAATCCACGCATCCAGAAATTTATGGAGAATTGTTTACATAAGGAGATGCAACTTTTGAATACAGTACGACAGCAACTTAGCTCACTTCCGGTAATTTTTACCGGCGTGACCTCTGCTGTTACGTAACGCAATGTTGAAAATCAGGTGGCAAATACGATTTTTCAGAAAACATCAAAAAATGGAATACACGAGTCGTTCCTCCCTTCATTTCCATATTGAGCCCATAGATAAGATATGAAACATGAGTATAAGGCAAAGAATAACGTGTAAAAGTTGAATTATTGTGGAAAAAATGAATGCTTTTGGTGCGCGAAGTAGCCTAAAAAATGAGAGAAAATGCATGTCACGATCACTAAAATGGTTATATCTACAGCTTGGAAGAAACGCCGGTCTAATGCTTTTCTGTTAATGATAAACATTAATTAACCAGAGCTTTTATTAAATTTTCAGCGAAAATGAGCGGTGGAATAACCTAGTCGTAGGTTGAACAGTTGTGTTCTTTGAGTTCTCGTGTCGTAAGCGCACGTTGCAAGTGTCACGATGCTTCACGAAATGGATCCCAGCCGGCGCTGTCTATTATGCATGTTATATTGATCAATATAGCAATTAAAAACGTCTATTGTTATATATGCAAAATACTCTATTGCGTAACAAAATATTGTAGTCGTCAAAGAAGGTAGTATCATCTCATTTAACTGAAGTACAAGCAGTTTTAAAAAGACTGTTGTTGAGTGAGATACTTGAAAATGTTGAACGAGAAATAAGATAGCAAAATAATACCCGTTGCAAGAACAAGATGCAATGGCTTAGTGGACACTGGACAGAGCGAAGGTTTGCAGTGCGGAAGGTTGAGAGTTCGATTCCCATCATGTTATTCTTAGAATTTTTCAGTTCGTTTTTCTTTCTTTTTTTCTCTCCCTTTTGTCTTTAATAATATAGGCCTAATGAATGTCAGCTTGAAGGCCCACCTTTTTCATGATTTATTTCTTGTTGCTAAGTATTTCATATTTAGGCCTAATCCTACATTCGATTTGATATCTTTTTTAAAAATTGCATTTAAGTTCAGTAACTTTCAATATGAAATAATTTCAAATAAAGCATGTCAAACAAGATTATATATAGGCCTATCAAATAAAGGAACATCAACACAGATTTTCACGATTTTTTAATTGGACTAGACCCCTCCCCTATCGACAACATATTTTATGAGCTTTTATGCATACATATTAAATCACGAGATGCACGAATTTCAAACCTAATATTTTGGCATATTTGTCATTTTTACACAATGTCCAACTTACACCTCGGATTACACCTAATTGGAATCAGCCAAGTTTTCCAGATAGAGCAACAAACTTTGATGTCTTATTTAATCCCACATAGAACACCACAGTTAAGCGGTCAAGATATTAGGTGTATTCTTTCATTTTATCTCGCTACTCCTACTCCAAATGTATAAATGTGAAACCTAAGACAGTTATTTATTAATATTATAAATATTGTTATAATTTTTGGAATAACAAAACTTCAAATTTAATAAAAATATGAAAACTAGGATTAAAAAATTAGTTAAAATAAAATCAAAAATCAAAGAGCGGGGTTCGAACCAAGATCGAACTTCCAAATATTTAATTTACCCCCGGTATTTACCACCAAGCCATACCAGTGATTTGATAGATACGGTAATAATAGCAATGTTATTCCCACTCATGGCTCACTCGTGCATTCTATTTCTGGAATGAATTAACACCGTCCAAATAATGTAACACAAACCTTTATGCTGACTTTAAATTTGTTTGAACGTTGGGAGTATTATTTTCAAGGTAAATAACCAACAATGGACAATTGACAATGCAAGTTTCTTTGCAGGAAAAACATCGGCCTTACAATATATCGCGTGACAGTAGTCACGCACAAAGATAAACATTTCAACATGTTCAATATACGACTAAGAATATACCCCAACCAAAATTGCTGACATTTTCAGGCAAGCTCACTTTAGTTATTCTATAACATGACACCCATTTTTGATTTCGGCGCTTTCTCTTGCTTAATGATATGAACATTTTTGTGTTCGTGACATGCAATTTTTCTCATTTTCCGAGCTACTTTGGACATGTTCAAGCTTCTTTATTGTCCATTTAATTCAACTTTTACAAGTTATTTGTTGCTTTACACAATGTCTGATATCTTATCTGTGGTTAGGGTTCATAAATGGAGCAATATACGACCCGTGTCTTCCATTTCTGGAGCTATTTTGATAAAACGTGTTTGCCGGCTAAAATTTCAACATGGTGTTACGTAACTCGTGTTCACCAACCCGTATAAATTTTCTGTCGAACAAAAGAGGTCACGAAGTTGCCGTCGTACGGTATACCATTGAAATGCTTGTAATTTTTTTCAACAAGATTGCAGAGCAACAGGTGAGGTGTCAAAATTCGCACTATAAATGGTCCATCCAGTGAGTTTATTAATTCGCTCTTTTAGTTTTTTAAATCGTGGCGACTGTTTTAAGTGCGATGATACTTTTTTTTTAGCAGTTTATGAGGATTGTGAGCTTGGCATTGAGTAAACCTGAAGTATGGGAGAGAAGTAGTTCTGAACAGCTTAAAATTATTTTGTATTCTAAACACAAACGGCTTTACATTTTATAGACGAAACTGAAATACTGGCTCAAGTTCATTGCGAGTGGCCTATCAGCGATACAGAAGAGCAAGTTCAAAGTTTTGCTTGTTGGGACACATATGGATCAGATTCAAGATACTAGAAGAGGTAAATATTATGTGAAAATATCATTGATGACCAGTGGCATAACTAGGGTTGGTAGCGCCAGGGGCAAGAAACAAAATTGGCGCCCCTACCCCCTCCCCGAGAATTTTTTTAGACGCCCCCACCTCCCCCTCCAAAAAAATATTCTTGAAATTTTGGACAAATAAACCCTACCACTAATTAATTTTGGTTACTAGAAGTAACGAAGCACATTGCCCCCCCTTAGTTACGCCACTGTTGATGACTAAATAAGCTTAGGTCATACTGATTGGCAGAACAGAAAGGAGACGGACAGGCATACAGAAATAAGATGTCATCGTGAGGCGTTAGAATATTAAATGACTGCGATAGGACAACACCAAAGTGGTAAAGCATCTCATTCTGCTCAATTTCAAAAGTCTACCTATTGGACATTAAACTACAAAGGTAATTGAGCAGCATCATGTACCGGCGCGCCGCGGCGTGATCAGATAGATGTGTATTTTTCGCCAGAGGATAACATTATATTATTTATTTTTTAACAGCTTATGCTGTTTGGGAACAGATCATGACAAACAGTGTGAGAGAGTTTGGGGATGTTTTGGATATTGAGACGGGACCTATAACAGTCAATGGCTGTGTACACAATTCAAAAGAAATGAAGTCGCTTCGAAAATGTATCGGAAATGCTGCTGACAAAATCAGGGTAATTATCGTGAAAATATTTTCAACTTCGACCACACACTTTTGCAAATATTTTTTCTTTCAGCTTTTTAATTTTATTGCAGTGTTTCTATCTTCTTCAGGGATCGCGAGCAGATATCAAATATTTTCATGCACTCTTCTTGTTATGTAATTCGTTTATAATTTATGATTACAATATGATTTTCATTATGATAATTATGTTTCTTTTTTATTTTCTCTTTGTTTATTTGTTTGCTTGTTTGTTTGGTTGGCTGGATTTTGGCTTTTTTTTTTCTGTTGCTTGTGGTGTTTTTTGATTGATTGATATTTTTGTTTGTTTACTATTTCAAGGGAAGCAGAAAGATCCCAAGGATCTGCCAGGAGATCTTAAAAAATAGGAAACAGTGGATTACATCCTTGAGAACGCCAGGCTTTGACCCTTTGTACGACAACATCTTAGAATCGAATACCCCAAAAGGTATAACAGGACGTGTTAGGCAGCTTTTGACGAGTAGACGGAGACAACCAGAACAAGACGAGACAGCCAAGACAAACAGCTGTCCAGTATTATCCTACATACAATTCCAGGCTCTAGTCAGACAGATTGACCCGCTAGTAACAACTGATATCATAAGAATTGCTGGGAACTACCTACAAGATATGGGTGAAGTTAGTTTCCTATTTTGTTCTTTTATCACCACCACACAAAAAAAAGAAATAAAAAACAACAACAGCAACAACACCATGTGTATTTTCATTATAATAACAATCATATACCACGTACATAGATTCTTGTTGCTTGATTGGCTAAAATCGCGTCACGTGGCATGAAATAGGTCAACTATTCTTGAGTTGAAAGGTTTGGTCCCATGGTATAGCGGGAAATGGTAGTATTTTAACCAGGGGAATAGTAATACTATTTTGTACGCACTGCTCGTGGAGATGACGTGCGCCAACCTGTGTGACATTTCCGAAAATAGTGGTTCGATGTGTAAATATTTGGTAAAAAATCTGTTATGTATGAGGTATATAAAATGAATATTGACTGCCCTTCCTCATGATATCAAAATCGTACTATTTTCCCTTTAGCTTCGCTTTGGGAAAATAGTACGGTTTGAGATCACTCGAAGCAATGTATTTGACCATTCACCTCTTGGGCAGTCAATATTTGTATAATTATTATCGCCAAACATCGACATCGACTACAAAAAAATTATTTTTCTTATCAAGTGATCTTAAGTGATCGAATCATGGAACCTGTGGACCTCTTAACTGCTATAGTGTTGGTCTAAAGCATAAAAAGTATACATATTGAGAATGGCAAAGACTTGATGAATCCATCTGTGAGGTTAAAGGGCAAAAAAATCCCAGAAAACGGTTTTTTGACCCAATTTTTTCGGGAAACGTAATAAAAAAAACTCTGGATATAAACTATGTAGGACCATTATTTTTATTTTTTGGAATTTTGATAAACCTAACAAAAATATTTGAAATCTGGTTGAAAAACAGGTTTTAAAAAAATGATTTTTGAGCAAAATTTAGCATTTTGATAAAATTTCTGAAAGGTGGTCAAAATTGAAACAAATGAAAAAAAGAAAAGAAAAAAAAAAGAAGAAGAAAAAAGTGTCCTAGCTATTTATGTTGGCCCATTCCATGTCAACTCCAGGGATGTGCACCGCAGCACCTCTTCAATTTTTTTTCTTTTTCCGTGTGGTGGTAGATATTGATGAAAAGTAAAATCCTGAAAATTTGAGCTTCATACTCCATTTCGTTTTCCCGTGGCATCAATTTGAAATTTAGGGGGTCAGCGTAAAAATGTGTCGCAACGCGAAGACGACGTTTGGAGGTCCATAAATGTATAAAGAGCACCCTTTAAAACTTTGAAAAGTATGTATCCTGGGGTACTTTTTGGTGTAGAATTCAAATCTGCTATCAGAACACTTGTAACTCCTTTACTTTAAAAGATATAGGGCCCTCAAAATGCAACTTCGTCCAACCAGGACCAACTTTGGGGGGATCAGAACTCCAAAAGTAAAAATAATTTTAGCGTCAATTTTTTTGCCAGTCAGAGCCCTTTGGTAGGACATTACTCTTATCCAATATTGAGCATATTAGAATACATTTAGCTGAATATTGACCTGGAAAACCACTTTTTTTACATTTTGACCCCCTGAAAAAGTTGGTCCTGGTTGGAAAGTTGTCAGACAATTTTTAAAGTAAAGGAGTTACCAGATTTGAATTCACACCAAAGAGTCCCCAGGATACATACTTTTCACAGTTGTTTGGGGTTCCTTTATACATTTATGGAGCTCCGCACATCGTCTTTCGCGTTGCGACACACATTTTTGGCAACATTTCTAAATTTCAAATGGCTGATGCAGTTACGGTTTTGCCGAAATGGAGTATGAAGCTTTTGATTTTCAGGATTTTGATTTCTTTCAACATCAATATCTACCACCACACAGAAAAAGAAAAATTGAAGAGATGCTGCGGTGCACATCCCTGGAGTTGACATGGAATGGGCCTGTTTAGTTTTTCAAAAAAAAACACACAAAAAAACACGTTTATTTGGATTTTCTCCAAAACTTGCCCAAATTTGACCTCACAGATGATGGATTCATCAAATCCTTGTCATTCTAAATCTGTATACTTTAATATAACGTTCATGAGGCCAAAAGATACCATAATTCTAGAGTTAAGACCAACCTTAAATACAAATTGATACAATCAAAACTTGGTTACCTGCTCTTATTCATAAAGATTTTCTGTCTTTCAATTGTACTAAGATCTTCCTAGCAAACTTTGGAAGTGAAGAGACTTATGTTGTCTTGAACACACAGTGGTTGTGTTTCGAGATAATCGGTCCTACCTTCGCCGGAGACGAGTTTAAAGGCCAGCTGGTGAAGCTACCAGACAAACCATTTTTTAGAACAGAAGAACTAGAGCGGTACTATGCAAACAACGCCAACTTTTCGACTCTTGAGCTTCTTCTGAGCAGTTTGGACCTGATGGTGAATTTTGCACCAGATCAGTTTATCATATTTGCCAAGCTAGAATCTGGCAAACGACTCAATCTACCGAAGATGAAGCACGTGTTTGGAATCTGCATATACTGTGCAGACAATAGAACTATGTTTACACCAGGCTTGTACCCGGCTGTCCAGGCCCGAATCATGAAGATTCTCGGGATCCAGGCAAATCGACTTCCATCGATCACGCAACGAGCGCTGAAGTTTGTGAAGGAAGAAGAGGGTCTGATAGAGCTTTCCAGCAATAAGGAGATCATCAAATACGTAGTCGGAACGAATGATGATAATCTAGAGAAATGTCACCAGGATCTAGAAGCTGTGAGTGACATTATAGAAACTGCTCTACTTGAAGTATCACGTGGAACAACAATCAAGAAAGGTAAGACAACAAATTATATCATGAGGTTTTTACGATAACACGGACGGCAGCTGCTCGTATAGCTAAAAGCTACATGAACTATGATTACTAGGCTTTAAATATTTCAGATAAACCTGCAAAAGAAAAGAGCTAAACAAAAACCAGGAGACACTTTGGTCCGTATGCACAAAAAAAGATAAACCAGTTGTAACTTAAGACCCGGTCTGCTTAGTTATGCAGAAAATGAAAGTTTTGGTACTTGCATACCTTGTTCCATAATATTGTAGATCCTATTAAGGGCAAGTACATGTAGCTTTTTATTAAATCTATACAGTTAATCTTTTGGACTTTGCCAGGAATAAAGGAGCAAAAGTGTAACCTGCATAAGTAGACCAGGTCTAACTTGTTTTGTGTATTTGGACCTTTTAGTTTTTGAAAGTATATTGCTATTCAGTGCAATGAGTACAAATAAAAATGAATGACCTTCAAATGGAGCTAATGTCATTGTTATGAAGTTAGATATTGCAAATAATAGAGTTTGTGTAAAAATGTCATGGGGCTAGAGTCAGCAACTTTGAGTTATGAGACATGAAGTATTTTAAAAATTTTCATTATGAGTCCTTGATTACAATTGGTCAGTATGTGAGGTTTGATTGATTGATTGATGGTCCCGAGTACATGGCTTGAGGGAAAGGAGTGGTCAGAGTTTGGGTGTGAAGAAGTGAACTTGTAAAATTAATGTTATATTGCTTTTAGTATCTTTTGAGAATATATATAGTTTGAAGAACAGGTTAATGTAGAAAAAAACAAGGTTTGGTAGAGATGAGGGCTTTTCTTATTATGTCGTTGTCTGCTTGTTGATATGTTTGTACACCCATAACTCTATAACAGTCATGAAGATTAACATTTTTGGCTGAGAGCGAATCCTTTAAAAATTTTACACCATAGGTTATCTAAGCCATCGCGAGTTGCTGATGCCAGATCTACCTCTAGAAGACGTCAGTTACTACACTCAGGAAGAAATAGAAGCTGCTGAAGATACAGATGGCTTTGTGTATCACCAATCCAAAAACACAAAAGAAAAAGTCAGCGATATCCTAGTTGCAGGGTTTGACACAACCTTCATCAGGAAACTCGGCATCAGATGCGACATGAAATGGATGACGAGAGCTCAGAAAGAAGAATTCCTGAGCGAAATGGATAATGACGACAGATCTCTGCGACAAGATTATCGCTCACTAGCTGAAATCTTAGGTATCTCAAACAACAAGATACAGCTTATAGTACGACGATGCAGAGATCATCAAGAATCAGTAACAGAAAGTATCATTCAGGAATGGCGCGAGACGACAGGAGGAAAGTTGACCTTCCAAATGATGCTTACAATGTTACACCACCCTGGTCTGGTTGCAAATGAGGCTGCTGCTAGGATTATTGAGAAGTATCTGGCAGATTGTGATCACAAGGTAAGTCTTAATAGGTTATAGAATTTGAAGCACGTTACAGATCCCTTCATTTGTATTTACCAAAGTTATCTAAATATTTAAAGTAAAGCTGAATTTATACTTCATCACTGAACGACAAGCCATTGATTTCTAGCCAATGAGGTAACGCGTTTTTTGTTGCGTTGGGCGAATCGCGCTGCTGCATTGGTCAAATACCAATCGCTCGTCGCTCAGCGATGGAGTATAAATTCAGATAAATAACCCAAATGTTTGTTGCAAGGTACTACCAAACATTAGAATTGTTCTTTTTCCTTTTTCAGGGTCCGTACCCATCCTGCAGCCTCGAAATCAGTAAGTAAAGAAACAGTCAACAGGCATATCCATCACTGACAAGTCCGGTGTGTGTATTTTAGTCTAGTAGATATCCTCCCAATATACCCATGTAAAGCTGGGTATGTCCAGGTTTTTATATGTACTCAATATTTGTCCATCAGCATCTGAAAGAGTTAAGCTAAATTCAGCGTATTTCGGATACAAATTTATGATATTAGGCGGAGGCGCCGTATTTAGCATGGATTTGGATGTTGTTATACATCCAAAAATTATTTTCTTTATTTTCCACCCGGCTTACACGGGGTGAAAAATAAAGAAATTAATTAAATATCCAAACCTAACCCTAAATACGGCGCCTCCGCCTAAGGTTTTGTAATACAATTCCGAATCCGGAAATACCACAATGCAGTTCAATTGGAGCTAAGCTTAAATCGGTGCTCGCCATAGCATATTTTCAATATTGCAGATGCGTGTCTCTAAATAACTGCTCACTCAATATATCAAAAAATGTTTTCTCATTTGATTTTTTGGGGAAATCTCATAGAGCCCCTTTAAAAGGGAGTAGTCGGGTTCGGGACTGTAAGTTGTCATGGTACTTGTTTTAATAATAACCACAGAAATTGATGAAACTCTGGTTCTTTGGCGAGCAATTTTGAGGAAAACCTACGATGTGATTGTGAAAAACATCAAACCATCCAAGCTGACCGGTCTATCGAAAATGCTAACACCACAAGAGCTGGACAAAATCAACGTGAAGGAGAAGCGTCAAGGTCTGTGCGTTGAAGCGACTGATATTCTGATAGGAACGTTGATGGCTCTTCAGAATCCTAGGTGGCCCGAAATGTTCCTGGCATCTCTAGAGAAGTACTACTCACCATTGGCTAAGGAATTGACCAAGGTGTACCAATGTTTGAAGAAGGATATATTTGCACCTGTAGCAATCAAGATAGATTTCGAGTCCGCAGGTAAAATGTAGGAAATACTATTTAAGCATAACAGCACAATTAGATTATTAATTCCCATTAACTCTATAACGATGTGAAACAGGTTTAGAGATGCTGGGATCGGTGTTTATTTTAATTTTATTTTTTATTTTTTGGAGCGACCGAAAATCATCAAGTCAACACTTAAATTATACTAAGAACAATGATGATAAAATTTCGATATCAAGCCAGCTACAACTCTATGATATCATCATCTCACTCATGTCCCTCACCTACTGAGGAAGGAACTGCTCGACTCTACAAACATTTAGGAAAATAAATTGATGAATGCATATTGCTCTCATTCGCCGTTTCCTTATAGATGTACCTGACATTGAAAATTACGTGAAGGTGTGTGAAGCCATTCAAGCTCTGTGCTACCTTAGTGCTCCAGCTGTTCAAGAATGTGTAGAAAAATGGCATCGTGATCAGATTCAACAGCAACAGATGCAACCATGTCTGGCTACAGCGAAATGCCTACCAAACAAGAAACCAACTAAGAAGTCAGGAGCATGCCAACCTTGCATTGATTGGACCAATGCTGTAGAAGCCGTATGCTATCCACCATGTCCGCCTGGAAAAGGAGTGGATTGGAGGAACATCAATGCTACGTTATTTCACAAGGACCCTGTTGAAGTTGCCAAGGGGTTTTGTTCCGTTTACCTAAGGGTCAGAGTTTTACAACGGTTGGAGATTTTGACATCGGAGGAATTCTGAAGCTCTTAATGGGGTTTAAAGAATGCTACAGTGGAGATCCAGCATTTTATGCTAAAATGCAAAAGGTAATAGCACACCAACATTGGGTTATTATTTGAAACAAACAGAAATAATTTTGTTTATGAAAGGAAGCTGTGACGGCGGAAGCATTCAAATGTGGGAGGGGTCGGTCATTTGGACATTTACCAACGAATTGGTCAAAAAAGTAAAATTGCGTATTTAATGAACCAGTGCCCAAACTTCTGCAATTCTACGATATTTTACCCCCAAACACTGTTTTTCTTGCTAAAAAAACCCACTTTTTTTTCTCATCAATTAGGACTTTTAGAGCGATCTGTCCCCAAATGAATAATTTAGGGGGAGGGGCGTGTATTTTGCATCACTCAGCTTCTGTCGCCTTTAAAAGGCAGTCCATTAACCCTTCCATAATCTGATAAGCATTGCCTTGCCAAAATATGGAAATCGTGACTAGGCAATCACAAGGGATATCAATATTATTATACACGTGTAGTTAAATTATTGTGATCCTTGTATAATGTCTTACGAAGATCTGGACTCATAAAACAGTTAATTGCAGGGATAATTTCTAAAGAAACCTATATACCTCTGTTATTATATTTAAATGTAGTGAATTTAATATTTACTTTTTACCTCTGTTATTATGTTTTTATTATTAATCATTCAAAGGTTCTAGAGATCAGAAATTGTCTGTCCCATATGAAAGTAAAGGACAACATGTGTATATCAGAAAAGCAACTTGGTCTATGTTTTGATGATATCGAAGATGTTGTCAACTCGCTCAAGATACACCAACCATCACTGAAGGCGGACGAAATTAAGTCGTGCCTTAACAAGGTAATACAGGGGTGATAGTTAAGTTAGGCGGGCAGCCTAACTTATTTCTTTCTTGCCATTTAGTCCAGCCGAGCAACGGCTGGACTCCTGTTTTTCAGCGGTTTCTTCTTCTTCTTTCTTTCTTTCTTTCTGTCAACATTTGACATAATTGGCTCTAGCTCCCTAATTATTTGACCGATTATAACCAAACTTGGGCAAAGGCTCCACTACCCCAGCCTTTACATTAGACATGAACCATTAGGGGTCAAATGTCACGCATGAGTAATTTTGGCTAAAAATGCGATTCTTAACAAAAATGCTTCTTCTTATACAGATTACATGGTAGCGCAATGAGACTTGGTCATCGGCATGGACTATAGATGGGGTCTATAGGGTAAACACAGATTTGGGGTCAAAAGGTCATTAAGGGATTTTTCTGCACATAACCAAATACTTTCAAAATGCTTCCTTTCCTACAGATTACATAGTACAGAGATGAGATTAAGACATATGCACTGACATTAGCTGGTGTCTATAGGGTAAACACGGATTTTGAGTTCAAGGTCATTAAGGGGTAAAATATGGTGGATTACTGAAATCACCTTAAAATTAATTTGTTTCCTGCATATTAAGTGCTGTGATCATCAGAATAATGCTAAAATGACTATAGCATAGGGTGCATATAGGGTTATAATCAGATTTGGCTTGAACATGGGGAGGGGTCTGTTTTGGGGTCAAAAGGGGTAAAATTTTGAAATTTGCCCAATTCAAACGAAAATTAGTATATGTAATCAAGGTAGGATTCAAAATATGATGGAGGTCATTTCAAGGTCACCAGAGGTCAATCAAAGGTCAAAAAGGGTCAAATTCCAAAATTCGTCCAATTTAAGTCTAAATTAGAATATGTAATATTGATATGATTTCAAACAAAATGGTGGTCATTTCAAGGTCATCAGAGGTCAACAAAGGTCAAATTATTTTATTAGATAGATTGTTTTCAAACGTAATGCCAACATTTTTCACGAAAAGGCAATTGTGTTACAAATCTTTTCAAGGTCATAAGAGGTCACTTCAAGGTCACGGCTGGACTTCGCAGCCTTCTGGGGATGCAATATATCTAGTTCTTTCTTTCATTCTTCTTTCTTCTCACAATTTGCTACTACTTCCACATCGTTGATCGAATTTCGACCAAACTCAGTCACAAGCAGTATTGGGTAGCTGGCTACAAAAGTTATGGGTTGTTTAAAGTCAGAGGTCATCCAGGGGGTCACAGGGGTCAAAAAAGGGCATTTTAACCCAAAATACTCCAATTGAGCTGAAATTTATATTCAATGATCCTTATGACATTCTAAACATGTTTAAAATATTTCAAAATTTATTTAAGGTCATTAAGGGGTCATAAAGGGGTCAAAGGTCAAGTTTTCAAAATACTCCAATTAAGCTGAAATTTAAATGCAATGATCCTTATGACATTCTAAACATTTCAAAAATATTTTAAAATTCATTTAAGGTCATTAAGGGGTCATAAAGGGGTCAAAGGTCAAGTTTTTTTAAAAATGCTTCAATTGAGCTGAAATTTACAACGGAAAAAATGGGAAGGCAAAGGAAAAGAAAATGTACAAGGAGTCTGTTTTCACCAAAGTTTAACCCGATCATGGACCAAAAGTAACGTAAAATACCACGCGCGCATATTGTCCAAATAAAGTCCTTTTTTGAACCTCAAAGACCTTTAAATCTACAGTCTCTTTGAAAAAACGCTGTAAGTATATATCCGACCATGATACCAGGTCAAAATGATGCGACCGGAAATTAATTTCGTCATTGCGCGAGCGTCATTGCCCTCGAATTTTTTATTTTAACTCGCCTGACCAAGAAAGCTGGCTACGCCCCTGCTCATGATCATTGTAGATGTAGTTATTTCCATGGTTTTATCAACAGCTTATAACATTTTTGTTTGTAGAACAGAACATTTATGCGTGTTTATTATGATCATCTAAAACAGATTCGCCAATCCAAGGTCACAACAGAAATGAACGATAGAGCACTGGATCTTTCTGATAGCTTGATTGAGGCATTAGACGATGGAATGAAGGAGAATCGTACCAGCATAGAAACTATGTGCACACAATTGAACGACATTGAACAAAGATTGACCAACATTGAGAAGATAGTGTTGCCAAGTTCACCTTGAGATTCTAAAAAGGTATACTGTAGCACTTCTTATGGATAGGAAGTATTAAAACTTGAATCATCCAGATCATTAATGCATGCTCGGCGTGGTAGCCATAGAAATGATGTAATAATCGGATTAACTACCATAGCTATAGATGAATACAATTTTTGAATATATCGCCCTGCACTACAACGTTCACGCGGTATCTATGCATTGAACCACATATGTCACAGAACAGGGATAAACACCTGGTTCGTAATTCTATAGAATGATTAATATCTTTGAAAAGATTGGTATCAGTATGCATTCAATCAATGATTGCCGACATACACAGGGCGATATTTTTAAAATTGTATTCATTTATTGCTATGGTAATTAACCCTGTTACATCATCACTTCTACGGCGAATATGCTTCAACATAAAAAGTCCTAAATTTTGAGATATTTTCTCAAATATCAAGAACTATCTTAAGAACCACTGAACCAATAGTAGGCTTGTTTGTACTCATTTTAATGCAATTTTCATGCTGATTTCAAATATGGTCATGAATATGTTTCTTTTTTGGCAATAGTAACCATAAAGTGAGTCGACCTACTTCAAAGTGCATGAGACACGTGAGATGTGATAAATGACTGTGCATTTGCATTGTTGGATTCGATAATTATTGTTAATTGAGGGATTCATGCATGTGTAATTTTAGCATGTGATATTTGCAATGTTTTTAAATGTCAACATATGTGTTGTATGATGTTTTATATTTTATATATTTTATCATGTAAGAAGAAACGCTCTGAGAATATGCAAATAATAATAATATAACGATGTTGTTCATGTGTTAATAATCATACCCTGGATCAACGGGCATGACTCGTAATCAACTCTCTTATTCTCTCTCCATTATACAGCATGGTTTGGCATTTCCATTGGCAAATATAGGAAGACACCAACAAACGTCATAAATATCATAGGTATACCTGTTGACGGGCCTGGGATCAGACCAGTGGTGTATAGCTAGGAGTTTTGTCGGGAGGGGAATCAATCCTTTGTTGGAGCAGGCCCATATCTATCTCTCTATGTAGGCCTACCCTACTTCCATTTGAAGTTTCAAATATCTCTTGCCGATATGTGTTTCCTTAAAAAAAGGAGATAAAAATCAGTGGGGACCATGTGTGTTTTCACCGCATAGTGGGGTCAAATTATTTTCCTCCCCACATTTTAGTTCAACAGTCATATCTCCTAAATCTTGCATCTGTACTCTCTTAATGGCTGACAGGAAAACGACCGCGTTAGGGGGAACCTCTACTATAGTCCCCATTTTGCAACAGCTCCGCGCTCCGCCTATGCTTTTATGAAGCCCACCGTTGAAGTGGGGGCCATCGCAATGTCCCCACTTTACACTTGAGTCCCAACTATGACGGTGAAAATTCCTATGAATGTCTCCATTTTAACGGGTCGATGGGTAGTCTCCCTCCGCCATTGTCGTAGCTAAGACTTTTTCAGGGTGGGGCAACTTTAAAGGTGGAGCAAAATTTGTCAAGAATTGTCAAAAAAAGGGCTAGTGCTCATGTCACATTGATCGACATTCGGGGACAATTTAAGCTTTTAACCCATTAAGAGCTGAATTGATATAAATAATATCGCCTGGTCAAAACTCGAGTTGAGAGCAAACAGGTGTGTGTGTGTGTGACTGTTATTATATCTTCGAATTTTATTCCTATCTGGGAATCTAAAAATTGTATTCTATCGTCCTATTCTAGTCAAAAGTTGTTTGACTTTTTCATTTCGATATCAGAATACCACAGCCATTAATTTGTAAACTAGTCTTCCACTAACATAAACATTTTTATCATGTACAATGCCCAAAACGCTAAAAACAACTTCAGATTTTATATATTTTTATAGGGAAGAAGAGATATTTTATGGAGTGGATAATAAAGGAGCATAGAGACAATGGGGTATTTTAGGTCTAGGAAACTCAATTAATTAGAAATACTGCCTAGTTCTGCACACCCGCACAGGTGATGAAATGGAATTATATCCCATGTTTTTCTTTCAAAAAAATGCAGTGTGTTTTCAATTTAACAAGTAATAATAGTTTGATCTTGGAATTTCGCAATTTGTTTGAAATTTTGAAGAGAGAAAATGAAACAGTGTCCCTTGCCATAGTATCATAGGGAAAGAAGAGTTGTGCATAAAAGTTGTGTGTGTTCAGTTCATTCAAGTTCATTTAATTTCTGTCAAAAGGGAAGTCGAATGGAAACCCAGGAAACACAAATATGTTCTTAAAACGTTTATTAATAACATTCATAATGTCGGGTTATATAAAGATCCTGGATACATTTTTGAAATCTCTCTCTTTTTTTTCTTTTAATTATCCCCCTGATATAGCTGTGTGGGTGTGTCTTGTACAGGGGACGAATACACTTTTGCGATGCAATTATCCGGCATAAACTTAGCGAGTATACGAGATATAATAAAACAATAGGTAATTAATTGCTACAGTTCTGTAACTTGTACTTTAGCATCTACTTTGATAAAATCACAACAGTAGAATCCTACCTTTTGCACAGTAAAACTTTGGGCATGATCATGATAATATGCGCTTGTGTATGATTATGTTATTTTTAGACATATTTCACTTGCAAAATGCTGAATATTTTGTAATGGTGTCCTTTTGTATATAGTATATTTGTATATAGACATAGGCCCCTATCAATATTTTTGATTTTTTTTAATTAACAGAAGATAGCATTGTATGTTTAAATATCAATATAATGATGTTACTCGCGAATGCGTAGTAAAACAGTAATTTACCATTATCAAAGATCCGTTTCTATCTATTGAACACACGAAATCCTTCGTGGAGCTGTTTTCAACATTATCATTATCACACTCGCGTGGAGATCCAATATTGGCTAGAACGTCGATGTCGACCCTGAAGGTCAAACTTTTGACTGGAAAGAGCAACCGCTGGTGGCGCATCGTATTGTAAATCGCCAGAATACAGGGGTTGTACAGAAATCTGTATAAACAGACGTCGTCATTTTGTTTTTCCATATAGACCCAAACAAAGTCCATTTTTATATTCATCTTAGCACTACACAGGGAAAATATGCCACATAGTGCCAGGTTGGCACTTGCCAACTGATACCAATGTGGCATTTGCCAGGTTCGGCCAAGAAGAATGTGCAAGGGGTACGCACAACCAGGCATTTGCAGTCACGGGCCAAATTGGCATTTGCCATCAATATCCAGAGTGTCAGAAATCATTGGCATCTGCCAATTGTACCAGGTTGGCAAGTGTCAATCTGGCAGGGGTTGGCATTATCATTTTTTGGTGATTTATAGATTTGTATTAGTTTTGAACAAAAATGAGATTTTTAGATGGTTTCCAGCGGTGGTTCCCAGTGTTTTAGGCTCCATATTGTTTTGAACATACAAAACATTGCATGATCTTTGTTTTCATTGGTTTTTGTAATTTGAATAAATCAAAACAATGATTTTGTATAAAAATGAGCTATTTCTGATGATTGAATTTCTTTTTCATGTGTTTTTAATTTTATTATTCTAATTTATTTTGGAACAAAAATGCAATTTTTGGATGGTTTCCTGTGGTGGTTCCCGGGGTTAGGCTCCAGGTCGTTTTGATAATAATTATGAATTTGCAGGTTTGTACTTTGATGTGTTTTTGTTATTTTTCAAGATTTAAATTATAATGGAACAAAAAAAAAAAGATGCATTTTTGGATGGTTTCCTATGGTGGTTCCCGATGTTTTCGGTTCCGTGTTGTTTTGATAGTAATTGTGCATTGGTTGATTTGTGCTTTCATATGTTTTTGTTACTTTGCAAGATTTAAATTATTTTGGAACATTGAATGCATTTTTGGATGGTTTCCTGTAGTGGTTCCCGGTGTTTTGGCTCCGTGTTGTTTTGATAGTAGGCCTACTGGTGCATTGGTAGTTTGGGCTCTCTCATTTGCAAGAATTAGGCCTAAATTATTTTGGAACAACAATGTATTGTTAGATGATTTCCTGTCCTGGTTCACGGTGTTTTCGGCTCCATTTATGCATTTTAGATTTGTGTTTAGTCGTGAGCTCCCTCAAATGCTGTTGTATGTGAAAGAGCTCTAATGACAAATTATCATACCAAACCAGTAAATGTGCACGTCGCAAAAAAAAAGTAGATTTAAGATTATTCAGATGAAAAATTAGTGTGTGTTTCAGTCAAAAGTAAGAAGAAACACCATTATTGAACTTCATTTTTTGTTTGCAATTTAAATAACACAATCTTTAAAATCACAATGAAAGATAAAACGGTTTTGTACACAATACCACGGAAATGGTGTACATATTGGCGTAAATCAACCGGGAGGTTGACAAGTATTGGCGAAGATTAAATGAGTTTTGAAATTTCAGTCTTTTAAAAATTTTGTTTACTTTTTTATGGCTTGAAGAACTGAATCGCGTATTACGCTGCCCACCACTCACATGGCGCAGAGCGCCACGCAAAGTTCATTTCGCGTACCGGCGCGTAATTTGAGCGCAAGCGCGGATAAGCCAAGTTGATTGATCGGTGACGCAAAATCACCCACGCACGAGAAATGCATTATTTACGATCTGCATCATTTTCTAGCTCGGAAGGCGCGCGCGCAAACGGCTATCTTCTGAAGATAGCATTGCGGGCCTAATAAAGCAACAGAAAACATTTCACGCATTTGAAAAACATCTCTTGTTAGGAAAGTTTGTTTTTGATGTGTTTTGTTTGTTTGTTTTTCCGCTATCTACTCAAGATAGCAGGTTTTTTTTTTTTATAAAATAGGCCTAAAGAAAGTAAGAAAGGTTGACAATTTTTTTGGTATCTACTGATACCATTTGAAACCGTATGAACTAATTTTTTTTTTTAAATCAAAGAATTTCATTTGGTATATTTTTAGTACTACATGTTTGTTGTTTGTTTGCTTGTTTGTTTGTTATCTAGTCAAGGTAGAATTTACGGTGTGATTTGCAAATCATTATAGGCCCTTTGCGACATCAAAAAAACGCGCTCAAAGCCTACTTACGGCCTGCATCATTTTGTCGGCACTCGCTAACGGCTTTACGGGCGTAATAAAACAACGCAAAAAATATTTCACAAATTTAGAAAACGTCTGTTAGGAAAGTTTGTTTTGATGTTTTTTGTTTGTTTATTATTATTTGTCTGCTTGTTAGTTTTTCCGCTATCTACTCAAGTAAAATACAAAGAAATTGAGAAAGGTTGAATATATTTTGTCAGGCCTATCTACTGAAGATAGCATTATAAAACCTAATGAAATAATACAAAAAGAAGGAAATTATAAGACTTAGCATGAGACGAGTCAGAAAGATAATTTGATATGTTTTTGTATATTTTATGTTTGTTTGTCTGTTTTTTTGTTTTTTATCTACTCAAGATACCATTTACAGTGCGATTTGCAAATCACCCGTTGCGACATGCATCTGTGAACACGCTCGAGCCCACTTAAGGCTGGTTCAAAGTGAATATTCGAAGCCGAATATTCGGCTTCGAATACGTTTTGGGGGTCAAAATATATGCGGCTTCGAATATAAAACTATGAACCGGAGAAAGATATATTTCTACAATTTACAGCGTTGCCCGACTGTTAACAAGTATTGCCCGTTGACCAAGGTAAGCAAAATTTAGAGAATTTCTTTAACGAAGTTAATAAAATCTTATTCTCCATTGAACTATTGTCATGATTTATTGTCTGTATAAATGGGTCTAAATAGGAGCAGTGGCGTAACCAGTGGGGGCCGGGGGTGCAAGCTGCCCCCCGGACACAAAAAACCTGGAAGGAGAGTAAAAAATTGGGAAGGGGGAAAGGGAGAAAAAGAGGGAAGAAAAAAGAGGGAAGAGAAAGGGGAAAGAAGAGAAAAAGGGGAAGGGAGGAGAGAAAAAAGGGAAAGAAAGAGGGAAGAGAAAGGGGAAAGAAGAAAAGAAAAAGAGGGAAGAAAGGGGAAGGAGAAGAGAAAGGGAAGGGACTCAAGGGAGAAGAGAAAAGGGAAAGAAAGAGAGAAGAGCTGTAGGCCTACTACTTTCATTGTGAAATTTGTACTCTGAAACACTGATATTTTCTAATATGCCAAAAACCAGGAGCTTCATGGCGCTCAGCCCCCTTGATCCTCGCCTGGACCCCTGGACCCCACCGACTCCACCTCTTTTGATCAGAAATTGGGAAATTTTCAATCTTGCCCCCCGGAAGGTCAGGTCTGGTTACGCCCCTGACCTGAATAGGAGTCAAAAGATTTGCTTTTCAGGGCATTTACGACCTGCCTGTAACAGGCGCGGAGGTTGACCTATACCTTCTTGTAGGTTTCAACTGCAAGGCAAATCAAGAAATGAATGAGTCAATAGATAAATAAGTAAATAAATAAATAAATAAAAAATAAATAAATAAGTCAATAAATTAATAAATAAATAAATAAATAAATAAATAAATAAATAAATAAATAAGTAAATAAATAAAAAATAAAAAATAAATAAATAAAATAAATAAGTCAATAAATAAATAAATAAATAAATAAATAAATAAATAAATAAATAAATAAATAAATATATATATAAATATCATAAGATATGATTGAAGCGACGACTAATATGACAGCCCTCACAAGTGTTATATATGAGACCACCCACGGTGACCCACCAAATATATATCTGTCGAGTTCAACAAAATTCAACTCCCACAAATATATTTCCGGTGAATACTTTTTTCATTGGCTGATATCCACTTGAGATCGGTATCATCAAAGTAGTACTGCTCTCATTTCATGATTCATTGAGCAATCAATTTTGGCATTTGACCGAAATACGCGTCAAAAGATAAAAAGTCTCGTTCCGAACTTGTGTAGGCCTACATTGCTAGGGCCTAAGTGTGTTTTAATGCCTGATTCACAAATTATAGAAATAAACAAGAATTTATTTTAAAAGAACACGCAATGATAGGATACCAACGCTCGTGGTTTTGGTTGTTCTGCATAGTTTATGAAGATATTCATTGCAAAGCGCTATATATCCATTCCTACATATTACTTATTTTGCCCTCTTAATTATTAATTATAATTATGAATTTGACTGATAACAACGCATTACATCTTTATTCCGCCCAAAATAACATCGTTTATTGGGGCTAAAAACGTCAAGAATTCCGCTAGTGCGGAAAAGATGACAAAAATGGTTGAACCTCCATGGCAAACGCATTTTTATATCAATAACCAATGATTTACCACCCCAGACCCTCCTCACACATCGTCTGCCAGGGACAGATGCATATGGCCATGATATGGGGACCTAGAACTGGGGCCAAACATTATTTATGTAAAACCGGGGTGGAGGCATAAATCTGAATTTGGACTTTTTTCTGCATCAGTCGATTTAAAATATGGAAACATTCTTTAGGTTATGTTTGTAAGCCTAAATATCATATTATTTGCATAAAACATTACTTACCATCACTACAGCATTGGAATGCTATTGCCTGCCAGGCATTTTCCTTCTACAAGTTTTCATATCATATAAAAATGGGTACGCTTGTACCGCACTAATAAGGGGGAACACCACTAAATGAATGCGCCCTTTGTGTAACCCTAATGAGTTCCGGTAAAATACAGAAACTATTTGAGGTATTTTGGGCTGGGCTGGACTTATTAATCAGAAAGAGTGGCGAATTATAGCTTAAATAAAAGTGGAAAGCCTATACGTAAATTTGAGTCACCAAAAATGGCGCATTTTTATAATTATTGAGAAAATAGGTCCGCATTATACTTATAGTGTATGTAGGTGGGATGAAAAGCCGACAATCAATTGACAATTTTGACCTTTCGTATTGAAGATATGGATTTTTTCCCCAAAACACCAAAAAAATTCAGTCTTTTGGGGGACAAAAATCCATATCTTCAATATGAAAGGGCAAAATTTTCAATTGATCGTCGGCTTTTCTCCCAGCTACATACACTTTAAAAAATATCATTAGATTTATAATATTTACTTCGAGGACTGTTATATCAATATGTGAAAAATATCAAATTTTAATAATTTGTCATAAAGTTTGTATTGTATCGTGAATTTCAAAAAAATGGAAATTATTTGATATCAGAAAGACATTCTTCGTATTCATAATGTAATTCGATATGTTTGATGTGCTCTCATGTCCCACAAAAATACTGTCGAAACGCTCAAAACGCTCATTCCAGATCCCTTGATTTTCATTGGGGATTTTTGAAATCATCGTTCGTCGAACGATATTCAGGTGACCTCGAGCCTTTCATATAAATCAATAGTATCTCGCTATCAGTTGCGCGATATTTAATCCGATTCAACTCGGCGTGTATTCGTTGCCGTATATATTTTGACGTCACAAAAAGTATTCGAAGCCGAATATTCGCCTTCGAATATGCACTATGAACCGACCCTTACGGCCTGCATCATTTACGATCTGCATCATTTTCTCGCAAGGCGCTCGCTCAAACGGCTATCTTCTGAAGATAACATTGCGGGCCTAATAAAGCAACAGAAAATATTTCACACAGTTAGAAAACATCTGTTAGGAAAGGTTGTTTTTGAGGGGTTTTTTTGTTTGTTTGTTTATTCCGCTATCTACTAAAGATATTATTTTTCTTGATAAATTACAAAGAAAGTAGGAAAGAATGACAATATTTTGTTATCTACAGATGATACCATTTGGAACTGTATCAACCAATTTCTTGTTTGTTTGTTATCAACTCAAGGTAGAATTTACGGTGTGATTTGCGGCACCAAGCATCATCTCCTCAAAAAAAAACGCGCTCAAAGCCTATTTACGGCCAGAAAATATTTCACAAATTTAGAAAACGTCTATTAGGAAAGTTTGTTTTGATGTTTTTTGTTTGTTTATTTATTTATTTGTTTGTTTGCTTGTTAGTTTTTCCGCAAGTAAAATACAAAGAAATTGAGAAAGGTTGTTCGTTAGGCCTATCTACTGGTGATAGCATTTTTAAACCTAATGAAATAATACAAAAAAAAGAGGAAATTATAAGACTTAGCATGAGACGAGTCGGAAAGATAATTTGACATATTATTGTATTTTCCATGTTTGTTTGTCTGTTTTTTATTTGTTTGATTTTTACCTACAAAAATGAATTTTGACAATTTTTGTTCTGTACATCATAACAAAAAAACACTCTTTCCAAAATATTTTTTAGTTTTTTGATATTGGCCTTATTTTTTGAGATATTGACCATAGGCCTATAAAGCATCAAAATGTACTTTTTAAAATTCACAAACGCCTATTTGCACAAAATGATGCCTAAAATTGGAAATAGACTAAAATATAAGAAAATGAGAAAAACGTTTCTTAAGTCGATCATGCTTTTTATGATGAGCACAATTGCTTAATAAATGCTGTATTCATTGAGTTATCGTGTACCTAAATGGTCATTTTACCGAGAAAATGAACATTGGAATAAAGGCAGTTGAGGTTTAAAGTGGTCACATTTTGCACTTTGATCGAAGATCACAGGAGAATGCGGCATTTCTCGTCTTTCTTCCTTACATTACGTGAACATCGAGTAAATCCACAGCCCCTTGAGAAGTTTCGGCGAAATCTTTTCATATCTTGATGTTAAAATCGGGGAAAGAACTTGAAAAAAAATCACATTAGCTAAAACGGAGCCCTTTGACCGCAAGGTTTTTTTGAAATCAGTGCTTCCGTGGTGCTTCCATAAGATGCGCCGCGCATGCAGATAATCGTTGCGTATGCGTAGCGTATCCGTGCGTTAACCAATTGCGCGACTACAAAACGCGATGTGTTGTTCCTCGCGTGTACTTTTTTGTGTTACTTTAATAAATTAGGGGTTCATTCATATATTTTCATGACTAAACGGTTGTTTATGCCCGAGGGCCGCTTGCGGCCGAGGGCATAAACAACTTCGTTTAGTCATGAAAATATATGAATGAACCCCGTTCATACATACCAGAACATTTTGTGATGCTTATTTCATCAAAATAATAACAAAAAATTACGAGTAACATTATTAAAAACATGATTTTCCTTGCATTTTCCCTACCCGGCGATCTCACATCCGGGACACCGGGCATAAACGCTGTTTATGCCCGGCTCTCGACCAATCACGCGCGCTGTTATATAGCGTGTATGTATGAATGGTTGGTTTATATAAGAATGAAACATGTCTTTTCCAAAATTAGAAGGCATAAAATGTTATTATTCTTAGTTCAAGTCTTTGGGCTTGATTATCACAACATACGGAAAACACCCTAAAACGCATGTTTTTGGCCCTTATTTTCAAAAAGTGGCTAGATATCAAAATTTGACTTTTATTACTAGGATAATATTTTTTTTATTTAAAAAATTAGTTCTGTATTTTTCTGGAATGGGGAGTAGAGTACACAGCCACGTTAATAATACTTGTATGATTCACTATTTTCGCTAAACTCGTACTCGTATGATAAGCATATTTCAGCAGCTCAATGATCTAGAGGTTTAAAAGCACGATAGGAATGAAAAGGTAAAACATAATTGGGGTGTTCTTATGTCAGTTTGTTACAATTTCAACTATTATGAAATTATCAAAATAGAATAGCTAAATTATTTGAAAAGTACATGCTGGTGACTGTTTTCAGGAATATACATGACGTAGGTTAAAATAAATGTTCGGGTAAATGTCAGCAAAAATATAAAACTTTCTTCAGAACTTATGCTAGCAGCTGTAGATTGCGTTTATTTGAAAATGATTATACATAGGCCTTAGGCCTATCCAGCACCTAGTCAACACAAAAGTTGACAACCATGAGAGTTACCAAATTGCGCGGAAAAGGGTTATTTTTTAACAGCAGCAAGGACTAGCCTGAATCCTTCTGGCCTCTAATGACGGCGCCTTTTATTTACCCACAATCCTTCACGTTGCCTTAACCTGATGACCGTGCGTAGTTGTTGAAAGACTGAAGGATCCAGCCTAAGCAAGGATCGTGAAATTGGCAAAATATGGTGTAGGGTCTATTTAATTTGTTGACCTCGAATTTGCATGAAAAAGGGGGGTAAATTTGATGAAAAATCATTGCAAAGGGGACCTTTGAAAGATTTGGTTACTCTCGTGGTTGTCAACCTTTGTGTTGAGGGGGGGGGGGCTACACACTTAAAAATAGGTAGTCAAAAATGACCCTAAAGTAGTCATTTTTGACCCCATGGCAGGGTCAACTATGCACCAAACCCATTGAAGTCATTTTTGACCCGGAGATGAAGTCAAATGATTTGACCCAAATTGTAGTTAAAATGACTACATTTAGGGTCAAAAATGATTGACCCCTAACAGAGTCATTTGAAAAATAACCCTATTAGTGTCAAAAATGACTATATCCGGGGTCATAATTAGAAAATTACCCTAAAGTAGTTCAAATGACTACATTTGGGGGTCCCAGTTTGAAAATGACCCTGGAACGTGGGTCAAAAATGACTATATTGGGGTCATTTAAATATGGCCCTGAAAATGACCCCTATGGTGGTCAAATTTGACTTCATCCGGGTTATTTCAAATTGACCCCCCTAAATTAGTCAAAATTTTGACTACCTATTTTTAAGTGTGTACATAGGCCTATTTCTTTTACAACCATGAGTAAGATGAGTAGACCTACCGTTTGATGGTTAATATTTCAACAGCAGTTTCATTATTGGTGTTATTCGACATAATCATTTTTCGTTTGTCGTACATCATTTTGTAAAATCAGTTGATTTTGAGAAAATCAGATTTCAAAGTTAATTTAGCTTTATTCCGTGTTAATTTATGTACAAACGAAATAAATAAAAAATGACACAAAACGATGTCGTATACGTTTTACAATTTTTAAACTGCTGAACTTTTGTATCACTAAATTGAATATATTATGACGGTTATGACAATGTCAGGTTTCCAAAGATTACATGTAAATAATACATGTAGAACAAAGGACTCGTTGACTTGAAATTGTAGAGGGAAATTTAAATGCAAATAGAAATGGTGCTGGTGCAATATCACTCGTAATTGAGAACAGAATTTTTCACAAATAATAGGAAACATAACCTACTACCCTATTACAGCTTGCTACATAAAATTATTTAAATGTATTTAATTTTAATTTTATTCATTTATCAATTCATCTTATTTTCATTTTTAAATAAACATGCGCAATTTATTTTGAACTAAAAGCGTCTGAGGGCGGTTGAGTGATCAAACCGTTGTAGAACAGAATATTTGATTAAAATACTCATGTGTGCAACATCGTTTTTGTTGTGTTTTCTAAGAATGTATTTTTCGTCCAAACCATTAGAGGTAAAGACATGATTTTTCACCAATAATAGAAAACATACTATCCTGTTACAGCCTACAAACACAAATTATTTAAATGTCGGTAAGTATTTTATTTTTATTTTTGAAGTTGGGTACAGTTCATTTTAAATCACCCTGTATTTTAAGATTAGCCTATACACGCCCTTAATGCCCTTATAATAAATAATGCCCTTATAATAAACAATGCCACTTAATAAAATTCAACGTATTTTTCTGTCGAGATCTTGCACGAACCCAGCAAACACAAATTATTAAAAAACATTTTTTTAACATTTGTTTTACATATGTAATAGAAAACCTAAATTAATTTGTTACCGATTTTGACAAAATACTTTTATTATAATCAATGTTTTGTTTATGAATAAAAATACGCCGTATTGATATTGACAGTAAGCCGATATGATTTGTGAAAATGTTAGAAAAACGTATACAACAATATTTAATTTAAGGCACCGTTTTTAGGCCTTTTTAAAATATTATGAAACGTTTCATGATTTTGCTGGAAAGTATTAATTCTTCAAATATACACTGGTACATTTTTTACCTGATATATAAATCGAAGATCATTTTAATGAAACCCACCAAATTAGTTTTACGCCTACTTATACACGTTGCTTGTCTGGGGCTATATACGTTTTCTAAATTTGTGAAATATTTTCTTCTATGATTTTTTTTAAATGTTAGTTCATACGGTTTCAAATGGTATCATCAGTAGATAACAAAATATTGTCAACCTTTCTTACTTTCTTAGACCTTAGGCCTATTTTATTAAAAAAAACTACTATCTTGAGTAGATAGCGGAAAAACAAACAAACAAAACACATCAAAAACAAACTTTCCTAACAACAGATGTTTTTCAAAAGTGGGAAATATTTTCTGGCCGTAAATAGGCTTTGAGTGCGTTTTTTGGACAGCAGATGATGCTTGGTGTCGCAAAGGGCCTATATAATGATTTGCAAATCACACCGTAAATTCTACTTTGAGTAGATAACAAACAAACAAGAAATTGGTTCATACGGTTCCAAATGGTATCATCAGTAGATAACAAAATATTGTCAACCTTTCTTACTTACATGTACTTTCTTGGTAATTTATCAACAACAAAAAATATCTTTAGTAGATAGCGGAATAAACAAACAAACAAACAAAAAAACCCTCAAAACAACCTTTCCTAACAGATGTTTTCTAAATGTGTGAAATATTTTCTGTTGCTTTATTAGGCCCGCAATGTTATCTTCAGAAGATAGCCGTTTGCGCGTTTCGAGAAAATGATGCAGATCGTAAATGACGCAGGCCGTAAGTGGGCTCGTGCGTGTTCACAGATGCATGTCGCAACGGGTGATTTGCAAATCGCACTGTAAATGGTATCTTGAGTAGATAAAAAAAAAACAAAAAAAAACAAACAAACAGACAAACAAACATGAAATATACAAAAACATATCAAATTATCATTTTTAATTCGTTTACGTCACAGTCTTATAATTTCCTTCTTTTTTTGTATTATTTCATTAGGTTTTATAATGCTATCATCAGTAGATAGGCCTGACAAAATATATTCAACCTTTCTCAATTTTTTTGTATTTTACTTGAGTAGATAGCGGAAAAACTAACAAGCAGACAAATAATAAAAAACAAACAAAAAACATCAAAACAAACTTTCCTAACAGACGTTTTCTAAATTTGTGAAATATTTTCTGCGTTGTTTTATTAAGGAGGCTGTGTACTCTCAGACATGCATGTAGTAAAAGTGCAATAACTTTGAAATTATTCGCGCAAGACATATAAAAGTATACATTTTTATGAAGGCAAGACATCAATAAATCTTAATATAAATACAGATTTGGGGTAAAAACAACAATTATGAAGAAAATCACAAAAAAGTGAGTTTTGGCCATATTTATTAGGTACATCATAACAAAAAACAATCTTTCCAAAGTATTTTATTTTGTTTTTAGCTCAATCTTGAGGCTCCATTCCAAAAACGTTTTTTTTATTTTTTTGATATTGGCCATATTTTTTGAGATATTGACCATATAAGGCATCAAATTGAACTTTTTTAAATTCACAAACGCCTATTTGCCAAAAATGATGCCTAAAATCGGAAATAGACTAAAATATAAAAAATGAGAAAACCGTTTCTTGAGTCGATCATGCTTTTTATGATGATCATATTTGCGTACCTATAGATGCAGTATTTATTGAGTTATCGTGTACCTAAATCGTCATTTTACCGAGAAAATGAACATTGAAATAATGGCCGTTGAAGTTTAAAGTGGTCACATTTTGCACTTTCATCGAATTTGACAGGAGAATGCGGCAGTTTTTATTTTTCTACCTTACATTACATAAACACCGAAATCCACAGCCCCTTGAGAACAGCTAAAACGGAGCCATTTGACCACTAGGTTTTTGTGAAATCAGTGCTTCCGTGGTGTTTCCATAAGATGCGCCGCGCATGCAGATAAGCGTCGCGTATACGTAGCGTATTTGTGCGTTAACAAATTGCGCGATACGCAACGCGATGCGTTGTTGCGCGCGTGTACCTTGCTGGTACAACAAAGATTTTCTTTCCTTTTCAATTTCAAACACGAGTGGAATAGTGAAATAAAATCCTTAAAATATTGCAGTTGGAGTTTACAAATCTGGATTTTCATTCCTTGTATTTATAAAAAACATAACAAGGTACAAACATATCAAAAAAACCTCAATTTTGAGAAAGAAACAATGGCTAGAGTACACAGCCGCGTTAAGCCCGTAAAGCCGTTTGCGAGTGCCGACAAAATGATGCAGGCCGTAAGTAAGATTTGAGCGCGTTTTTTGACAGCATATGCATGATTCGTGATGTCGCAAAGGGCCTATAATGATTTGCAAATCACACCGTAAATTCTACCTTAAGTAGATAACAAACATACAAGCAAACAAACAACAAACATGTAGTACAAAAAATATACCAAATGAAATTTCCGACTTCTTTGATTAAAAAAAAAAATTAGTTCATACGGTTTCAAATGGTAGATAACAAAATATTGTCAACCTTTCTTACTTTCTTAGGCCTATTTTAATTTTTTATTATAAAAAAACCCGCTATCTTGAGTAGATAATGGAAAAACAAACAAACAAAACACATCAAAAACAAACTTTCCTAACAACAGATGTTTTTCAAATGTGTGAAATGTTTTCTGTTGCTTTATTAGGCCCGCAATGCTATCTTCAGAAGCTAGAAAATGATGCAGATCGTAAATAATGCATTTCTCGTACGTGGGTGATTTTGCGTCACCGATCAATCAACTTGGCTTATCCGCGCTTGCGCTAAAATTACGCGCCGGTACGCGCAATGAACTTTGCGTGGCGCTCTGCGCCATGCGAGTGGTGGGCAGCGTAATACGCGATTCAGTTCTTCAAGCCATAAAAAAGTAAACAAAATTTAAAAAAGACTGAAAATTTCAAAACTCATTTAATTTAATCTTCGCCAATACTTGTCAACCTCCCGGTTGATTTACGCCAATATGTACACCATTTCCGTGGTATTGTGTACAAAACCGTTTTATCTTTCATTGTGATTTTTAAGATTGTGTTATTTAAATTACAAAAAAAAAAATTAAGTTTAATAATGGCGTTTCTTCTTACTTTTGACTGAAACACACACTAATTTTTCATCTGAATAATCTTAAATCTCCTTTTTTTTTGTGTCGTGCACATTTACTGGTTTGGTATGATAATTTGTCATTAGAGCCCTTTCACATACAACAGCATTTGAGGGAGCTCACGACTGAACACAAATCTAAAATGCATAAATGGAGCCGAAAACACCGTGAACTAGGACAGGAAATCATCTAACAATACATTGTTGTTCCAAAATAATTTAGGCCTAATTCTTGCCAATGAGAGAGCCCAAACTACCAATGCACCAGTGGGCCTACTATCAAAACAACACGGAGCCGAAACACCGGGAACCACCACAGGAAACCATCCAAAAATGCATTCAATGTTCCAAAATAATTTAAACCTTGCAAAGTAACAAAAATATATGAAAGCACAAATCAACCAATGCACAATTACTATCAAAACAACACGGAACCGAAAACATCGGGAACCACCATAGGAAACCATCCAAAAATGCATTTTGTTTTGTTCCATTATAATTTAAATCTTGAAAAATAACAAAAACACATCAAAGTACAAACCTGCAAATTCATAATTATTATCAAAACGACCTGAAGCCTAACCCCGGGAACCACCGCAGGAAACCATCCAAAAATTGCATTTTTGTTCCAAAATAAATTAGAATAATAAAATTAAAAACACATGAAAAAGAAATTCAATCATCAGAAATAGCTCATTTTATACAAAATCATTGTTTTGATTTATTCAAATTACAAAACCAATGAAAACAAAAGATCATGCAATGTTTTGTATGTTCAAAACAATATGGAGCCTAAAACACTGGGAACCACCGCTGGAAACCATCTAAAAATCTCATTTTTGTTCAAAAATAATACAAATCCATAAATCACCAAAAAATGATAATGCCAACCCCTGCCAGATTGACACTTGCCAACCTGGTACAATTGGCAGATGCCAATGATTTCTGACACTCTGGATATTGATGGCAAATGCCAATTTGGCCCGTGACTGCAAATGCCTGGTTGTGCGTACCCCTTGCACATTCTTCTTGGCCGAACCTGGCAAATGCCACATTGGTATCAGTTGGCAAGTGCCAACCTGGCACTATGTGGCATATTTTCCCTGTGTAATAGTTAATTTGGATGATTTATGTTTTGTGTTTGAAGACTTATCATAGGTTAAAAAGTTTGTCCGTTGTAAAATCTGCACGATATACCCAGTTAACACAAAACTTTCTAGAGCGGGTTATATTTTGGGTTTTGGTTTGGTAAGCTTTGGTAGAAACGTTTTAATAACCTTAAATGTTGGGATATATAAATGCAATAAGAACGTTTTTAAAACGTTTTGTATGAAAACACACTGCAGCAACAAAATGTTTTCAAAATGTTAATGTACATTTTTTTGGAAACGTTTTTTTGCCACAATATTTCGTCAACACTTAGAATATTTTCAAGTTTTCAAAAAATGTTTTTGAATTTTATGAAAACGCTTTATGCCCTTTGTGAATTATGTTGAAAACGTTTTGCGTTTGCTGGGTATAATAATCTGGTTATCCTTTAGAAAATCTTGAATTTCTAAAAAATGTCAGAGTGAGTACATGAATGTCATATAGTATGAGTACATAGTCTATTCCAAAAGGAAGTATATCAGATATGCAGGAGATATGCTGGTAGGTGTAGTTCTATAGTAAATCGTTAAATTTGAGCATCGAGCACATTCTGTCTGTTTTTTCTTGATCATCATTGCAGAGATTTGTAAGCAAGCAGTTAATTAAAAACAGACAGAATGTGCTCAAATTCAACGATTTAAAAAGAAACTACATCGATCTTTTTGGGACCATATTTAAAAATAAAACATGTTTGAAGTAGGAATTATCGGCGAATGAGTCGGAAATCGGATATACCGGATTTGTATTCTCTTGTTTTATCATGTATAACATTGATCAGCATTGATGATGATCTTGATTGATGGATATTTGAACGTCAAAAGAAATGTTAGGGTCTGGTTATATTTAAAAGTACTATTGCGTGTTATATTATAATCGCAATATACATAATTATTATAATTATGGACTTTTTTTAATGGTTGAGGTCTATTAAACTGAAGATATGCTGAGAAAATTGATTTCCTTTCAAGTGTATTTTCATTATTGTATGTCCAGATTCCCGAGTACAGTATTTTGGAGGCCATTCTCGTTGTGTTCAAACGGACCAAGTTCCGTCATTCCGCCATTGTATCATTCACAGTGATGCGCACATGATGTCACTTTAGCGGACACCTTCAATCTTATTGGTTAGCATAATCTTAATCGTGTTTCTTGCAAAGGACATTGCTATCTAGAAATAATGTGAATTCGACAAGATATCGGATGTTGGATCAATGTTGTTCAACTTACTGTATGCCGATGTCAAATTCTTCTTTTCAGCAATGTTGCAATACTTTTATGTAGTGTGTGTGTGTTATGTTCTTCCAGCTGTGGTTAGGAAGTTTACCACATTCCTGTGCAGTTCAGTTCACTTCCATATAATTACAAAGAATATTATGAAAGTAATGTTAATACCCGCAATAAATGGGACTCGAATGTGTCTACGTTCCTAACTACAAATAATTAGCAATGGTCTATTCCATATGAAATTTACATTTCTCCTAAGGAAGAAATATCTGCCACTGAGTATGAATTTCAAATGGAATTAGCATTTAAACTCTATTTAAAACTCACTGTGGAAGGTCAGGTTGATGCCTAAAGTTAATGATATTTTTACCCTATGTAACCAGTTTTATCGTGATGATTGAAACTCTGAACGCGGGCTTCATTAGCGTGCCTTATAGTTCATTTTGCATCTTCTAACACACAAACCGTCTAAAAAGTTAGGTCTTGGTAACATGAAACTTTCTTTCCTAAAGGCACCATGTGAACAATGCAGTAGCGTTGTCGGAGGGGGGGCAGAGTTCCCTGACAAAAAATAACAGAGAAAATCGGGAAGGCAAATGGAAAGAAAAGGGGCAAGGAGCCAGTTTTCAACCAAAATCCACCCAGATCATGGGCCAAAATAGTGTATTAAAAATACAAAAATTTTGCGCACTCATGGTCACAATATGACCCTCTTTTGGAAGCTTAAGATGATGCATCCGGGAATCTTTTTCGTGTTTGCCCCCAAAATTTTTATTTCCCCCCCCTCCCCGACCAAGAAAGCTGGCCACGCCACTGAAACAATGCCTAGAAAAGTTGCTTTTTGCCTTGTAAAAGTACCGTAAATGTTTGCCATTTTCTTTGCTTCCTTTTCCGTTGAAAGCACCAGCTGAATCAACGCTGCCGCGCTACTAACCAACCAATGATTGTAATGAGTTTGATTGACAGTTACATCAGACGCACGCTAGTCTTTTTTAAAATTCAGAATGGTAACAAAGATCATCGTTTATATGGTTAGATGTTGAAAAAACAATCTACAAAACTCAGCTATCACAAGAACAGCAGCTATCGCCAAAAAACCCAACAAAACAACAACAACAAACCGGGCACATTCTTTTTAAACTTTTTTTTTCACTAAATCAACCCGGTGTGCTTTAAGGATTTCTTGTATAGCAGGTGTTAATAGGTCGGACTCCATTGTCCTGTGATATCTATTATGGATACATCATCAATAACGAAGTACAATATTTTTAGAAGAGTCATCAGTATTATATTACATTGTTCCAGCGGGTTTTATGAAAAGCACAAATGTGTAACAATGCTTCATGGGATAGTACATACTTCTGGCTGTGGTTACCACTTTTTACCACACAACGAAACATATCTGTGGCGTTAATTTTACTAGGGTAATGAGAAAAGTAATGAACTTTGTTTTGGTATATACCAAAATCTCAGTTTTGATGAAGAAAAATAAGGGGATGATCTAGCCACATATTCTGTAGATAGTAATAATTATTTTGGTATGAGTATTTTCGTCTTTAAATTAAATTAGAGTAATGATTACCAATAATGAAATAACAAGGAAGTCATGGAAGTATGTATACCTCCTTTAACTACACTCGTTATTTTGAAAGTAAAATGGGCCTCAAATTTCTGTACACTCTTCACTATGGGTTAATCCATTTAAAGTTCACACTCCTCCTGTGGAAAAGTTGGGAACTAACTTTAACAGAGGTAGTATAAATTTCAGATGGAATCATCATATACACTTACGCTATTTGTGTAACTTAACCTCGCTCTGTGGAAGATCAGGTTGAACCGTTCTCAGAGGGCGAATGAAATTTAAATGGATCTGCCTAATAAGCTAATTCCATTTGAAATTCATACTCCCCTGTGGAAGCTATTTCTAATCATCTTCCACAGAGGTAGTCCGAATTGTAAATGGAATGGCCCAATATTGGCCTCATTTCCAGTTCATTAACAGGTGCATTAAAGTACACAACTGGTTCAGCGTGATTAGATGCTATTATTTTTAGAAAAGAAAATGGCAGGAGTTATTTAGCAGGGTAAGTTTTCATTTAAAAGGAAAATGCACCCAATCTCTTGTACTTTGCTTAAAAATATATTTAATTGGTTTTTGAAATTTTTAGTACTTTTACAGTCAATTGTACTATATTCAATAAGGGATTCCATAAAATTGGACCAGAAGTCCAGAATTTCTAACTGCATTGCAGAAACACATTTTTGTCATTTTAAATAATAATCTTCCTAGTTGAAGGTATACGGGCATGTGCCACGGTTTGGGGGTACCTTTTCACGATTTTGGTATCGATGGGATGGGATTTCAGTGGAGACCAATGCGCCCAAATTTGGGCGCTTTTTGGGTGTTTTTTGGAATTGGTATAATGATGGAAAGCAAAAAGTAGGTATAAAGAAAGTCAGCATCCGAAAGTCTGTGTGGCACATCCCCGTACATATTTTTTTTCGGAGACCCCCTTTCCCACCCACAGTCGTGGTATTATCTTATATCAATCTGAACATGTTTTTACAAAGTCTTTATTAAAAGTTTTTGTAATTAGTCTGTATGGTGTTTATATACTGTAAATTCTAGTTCAAACGTAGAGTTATCAAACACATTCAGTAGAATAAGTTTAGCGAAAAGTGGTCATGTGTCAGTGTGGCTAAAGCGGCCATTACTAGTATATATTACATTTAGTGGATCTTACAGTCAATCATAAAAAAATGAAACAAAAAACGGGAAAAAGTGAACTTGCACGTATGTTACCACATACCATAATTTACTTAGGGTAGGATCATCAAGGTACAATTTAAGAAATAAAGGGTAATGCATGATCCTTTACACGAAAATAATGTGTCCGAGGCAGTAAAAACGTAAATAATGGGTGAGGCGCAGCCGAACCCATTATTTAAACGATTTTACTGCCGAGGACACATTATTTGCGTGTAAAGGATAATGCTGGACCCTTTATTTCTATTCTATTACCACAAAATAGTGTGTTTAATGAGAAAATATCACATTTTTTGCCCAAATATTTCGTTGTTTACCTCAAGGTGTAGCGCCTACACGTAGCCAAAGCGTATGCACATTCCAATAACATGAATAACACAACCTAACATTCCATTCTCCCCTATAAGCAGGTATGCACATACAATAACACACCCCTGCCCTGGCATTCCATTCTCCCCATACATAAGCAGGTGTGCTGTGCGCTTTGCTGTGCGCTGTGATGATATAAGAACATAAAGTTTGTTGCCCTTGACACTTTATCGCTAATTAATGGTCTGTCACGTGACGCGTTCCAACAAATCACAGTGCGCGATTTTGAATAATGGGTCGTGGGGGTAATAGAAATAAAGAATATAGGGAAAATATTATTACCCAGTAATAATATGAAACATACTGCCGCTCCAAAAGAGTATTAATTTGTGCACTTAAAACAAAAGCCATATCTTAAACGACTTTATTTTCCTAACTTGAAATCGTCTTGAAGGAGAATTTGTCACTTTTGAAACTGGCCCCTTTGTTATTCAAATATAGCATTGTGGAATAAAATCGCATCTTGCCGAAAAAGTTATTAAAGTATACGCAGAATAAAATTCTCCATCTATCGCCTACTTTAACTTAAATTTAGATTTAGAGTCATTAAGATATGTTATGGCCATGTGTTTTGAGTTGGTAGATTTTTAGGTACTCAAAAATTCCAATTTTTTTCCTCTTTGAAAATGCACGCTCTTTGATACAAATATAATTGTTTGTTAACTAAACCCATAAGTACAAGAAAAGTATACATTTCCTGACAGGAAATTAAACAGGGAATCCAAAAATGATATTAGTTTCCCAGTAGGAAGATTAGTTAGGGAGGTAGTGGATGTTGAATAGCAACATTTTCCATAAAAAATGTTCTATCTTCAGTGGGATATATTTTTTACATATTATACCCTATGCTGAAAAGAACATCATAGTTGAGTTCCTTGGCTCATGGGCTTTAAAAAAATGTATACTTTTATTGTGATACCTGCTACAGGTTTCACTGTGTGCGAACATATTTGAAACGCACATTTGAGACGTTCCGAATAGGGATTTACACACAAACAGTGCAATTTAAGGCATTTAGAAATTCACTAAATTTTAGGACAGAGTTACCTTTTTTAGTTTCTAAATAATTGTTCTTAAGTCTTTACAACATAAAACCAATTAAAAGAAGCAAATATATCCATATACCCCAATTTTTTTGAAATGTTTAGTTAAATTTACATATCAATCCTCCATATCAATCCTCGGCTCCACCCTGTCAATTTTTCACTAAAATCAAAATAACTTGAAAATGGTAACTGCTGCATTAAATGTTATGGTATCAATACAAAGGTCTCATCAAAAGCTTTAAATTGATAGGTAATTTGTCTAGGTAGCTGACACCCTTGACTTAAAAATAATAATAATTAGTACAAAAATTCTCGCACAAAAGTACTGCTCCACCCTATTGGCAATTTTAAAACGCATGGCCTTATGGCTTTTATTTTAAGCATTAAATGTTCGGATACTTTTTTGGTATACAAAGAAAGTGTTTAAACTAATATAATAATTTTTATCTGCTATAAAAGATACAAAAAAATTTAAAAGTACGTTTGACTCGATTTTATCAACACTCCTCACAATAAGCCATTTTGGCCTCATTTCCAGTGACACAGTTCATTTTGCAACAAATGACAATGTACGGTTATTTTGAATTAGCGTTGAAGGTTAAGGAACTGCGTCCTGATAGATTATCATGTTTGAACTCCCGGTGTTAATTTTTTCTGGCTACATCTCCATAAAAGTACACATATTAAACTAGGTCGCTCTGATTACACTTCATTATTTCTCCAAAAAAAAGAAAAATGGCAGGATTTATCTATAATATTTAGCAGGGTCTGTTTTCATCTAAAATGTAAATTCATTTAATCACTTGTACTTTAAGAATAGATTTAATTGGTTTTTTAAATGCTCCCCTTATGGCTTCACCCTGACGTCATGAAATAATGGCAAATTATGGCTATGTACAAAAGATACTCCAAAAAACTGATTTTTTGGCTATTTTACGGCACAAATCAGATTTCACCATATTTTGAAGTTTGAACTCCTTGTCGCTTAGAATGTAATTTGTAAGAGCAAAAAATATAAATAATTCAATAAGAGCAAACATAATCACAGGCCTGAATCACCCCACTTGCCCTCCAAGTTTTATGAAATACCCATGAAATCCCTTACCCCCGGGTAAGGTGGAGGAGTAGGTCCAAATGAGCGCAGGGGTGAATCTAAGATTAGCCCGGGTTATTTGGACACTTATTTCAGCGTATAGTACATCTGTAAATAATTTGTTAGGCCGCCCTCTATAGTAAGACAAGACGTAATGTGTAATAAGATTTGGATGTTTATGCTGACATTCGCCATTTACTAACACAATTACCAAAGAGTTGCCGACTACATTATACATGATGATTTATAATATTATATATCATATAACTGTAAATGGAATTATTTATAAGTTATTTATAACACTTTCTGACTCCCAAACGACTCGTCCCTATATTAAAGCGACGCTTTAGTTGCTACAATATTAGAACCCAGCTTCGCGCTAGTCCGATGAGTAGGACTTTTTTCATCGTTACCAGACTATACTCAGACTATGATCAAAGACGAATATTGCGAAAGTCCAGTGACTGCGCAGTTAGGCAATGCGAGGTAATTAGTGGACTATCGTAGTTAATCTTTCTTGAGCGATCAGAGTCTTGAGTATAGTTGATAACTAAGAAAAAACAGGCCCGACTCGTAGAACAACTACTCTTCCGAACACGTGAGATTTATTATATCAGATATATCAAAAGCTGGTAGCCAAGTTCAGTGGATTCTTCACTGTTTTACATACACAAAAGCCCTGGAGCTCTGTACATAAAGCACAGACACAGATTAAAAACGAATATTCTAAAATTACCAAAAGTATAATATTCAATCACCAGGCAGGTTTTGAAACAAAATTTTATTATTATGAGATGGTAAGTATGGGTATTTATAGTAGGCTATACCAAAAGTTGCCCGTGACCTGCTTTAATAAAGTACATGTCCCCTCTAATCATAAATTATTCATTGTATTTTGTCAACATATCTGGTTAAAAAAAATGGTTTGTCCCCGGGTTTGTCAGCAAACAGATAAGTTCTATTTGATTCGACCAATGAAGAAAGTTTTGACATTTTCGAAGTGCCCTTTGAGCCAATCTAATCATAGCAAACAAATATATAAATTCTTTTTGCTACGAACAATCACGAACACTTTCTTAACCATATGCCAATTTTATTTTCATCAATTTTAAATTCATCTTTCATGTTGTAAAAATATATATTATAGATAGGTAGATAAAACCAACCAGGAACCTCAACCATAAAAACAACGTGTAAGTGATTGATATTATATGGGTATTGAAAGATAGTTTTGAGCTGATTTTACTCATATCTAAATATGCAGCTGGGAGACAATAGTAAACATAACATTGTGTCTAAGATGAGGCAACGTGGGAAGTGTCTCAATGCATATGTTGTCTTAATGCCTACATGTAGCCTTAATTTAAAGCTTACAGGTGATGACTGGTAACGATAGTGTTCGAAAGTGTCGGGCGAACGCACTCATGTGGGTTTTTTTTCACGTGGGCGTAGAATCTCTTTTTAAGAATGTAATAATTATTTATGAATGAATACTACAATGAATGGAAATAAAATAAACAAACAAAATAATAGATAACTAAGCATAATACACAAAGTATTTACGACTTCATGTATTAATTATTGTATTAAAATAATGTTATTTCGCTGCATTTATAAATGAATGTGAGCTTTAAATTACAAACTAAGCAAATCAATAGTTATCTCATTTTGTTAAATTTCATACATTTTTTAGCAAGAGCTTTTTTTTTTCCAAGAGCTTTTTTCACCTTTGGCTTCTTTGCATTTGCTTTACCTTACGACAAGTAAAAATCTAAAAGAAAATTAGTTTGTTTAGTTCCAAAAGGAGCTAAATCCAATGGCAGCTATTTAAAACTTTGCATTTGAGAATTTTAATTTAAAAAATAAGCTAGAGTTACAAAATATCCATTCAAATCATAAAATTTAAAATATACCAAAAATGTGACACAAGCCAGCTATTGGATTTGGAAACAAACTCTTCAATTACAATAATGTCTTCCTCACCATTTGTCTATGAAACTGGGCTAATCGAAGAACCATCGTTACTGGAGTGATGAGCCTTCGTCCAGAATTATTTGGTGCACGATCTGAGCTAGTCGTTTTCTGGTGGCTGTGTTTCTTACAGACACTCTCTCTCTCTCTGGAATCCAAACCAGGTTCCCGCCCTCTTTACACCCCTTAATTGGTTTTATGAAATGTTTAGTGCTTTTACAGTCAATTCAACTGATAAAGTGATTGCATAAATTGTACCAGAAATTTCTAGCTGCATTGCAAAAACCTTTTTGTTAATGCTAATACTATACTGTCGTGGTAATTTTTAACGACACTTACGAATCTGAATATGTTTTTATACAGTCATTAATGGTGTTTATATTACGCCACAACCGTCAAATAAAGACGAGTTAAAAAACCAACACACATGTCGAGGTTTAAAGAAAGAGGATTTTAAAAGGTCACCGAGTTTAAGAAAAGAACACCGAGTTAAAAAAAAATACACCGAGAAGCGCCACCAAGAGTTTCTGTTAGACCATGTGCCACGCGACAATCCTATCCAAACTGGCTCACTGTCGTTACATTTTATTATTCTATTTATTTAGCAGGGTCTGTTTTCATCTAAAATGTAAATCCGTTTAATCACTCGTACTTTTTCGCTTTGGTCTTATAGGTCTGTCACACTACACCGAATAGGTCTTCCGTACAAGAAACGGATGGCATTTTAGTAAATCCGTTGTTGTTCGTCAATGATCGTTTTATGTTCTTTTTATGTCCTGCTATCATCCGCCAAATGCGTTTCGTGTTAGGTGATGTTCGTTAAATCCGTCGGCAAGTTTGTGCATGCACAAAACTTGAAACGGAGTGAACCGAATACACATGTTCGGTATTTATCCGATAGATACGGCACGATTTAGCCTCACATTTCTATAGAACTAAAAGACTGTTGCCTCACAAAACAATGAATAAAAAAGCAGAAAATATATTAAATACATCAATGTAATTGTGCAGCATTGGAAATGGATATTGTAATCAGTATTATAAATCATAACAAAGAATGGAGGGAAATATAGTCCAGTTTCGATAAGCAAAAAAGTTTTAACGCCCAACCTAAATACATAGACCACTAACAAAATAATAGAAAACATAACATTAAGATTTTTTCTCTTTTCTAAAAACGATCGCCTCACAAAACAATATAAAACAAAAGATAGCCACTCACAAAGTAATAGAAAACATAACATTTAGATTTTGTTTCTCTCTCCTAAAATTGACCGCCTCACAAAACATATAAAACAAAGAAAACTATTCCCAAAATAATAGAAAACATAACATTAAAAAAAATTTTCTTTCTTAAAAACGATCGCCTCAAAAAACAATATAAAACAAAAGATATCCACTCACAAAATATTAGAAAACATAACAAATAGTGTTTTTTTACTCTTTCCTAACAATAAGTGATCGCCTCACAAAACAATATAAAACAAAAGAAATCCAATCACAAATAATACAAAATATAATATAGTGGGTTTTTTTTATCTCTCTTGCAAATGATCGCCTCACAAAACAATATAAAACAAAAGAAATCCAATCACAAAATAATAGAAAAGATAACATAGTAGTTTTTTGTATCTCTCTGCAAATGATCGCATCACAAAACAATATGAAACAAAAGAAATCCAATCACAAAATAATAGAAAACATAAAACAGTGTTGTTTTTTGTCTCTCCTGCAAATGACAAAATAGTACAAAACATAAAATATTGTTATTTTTATCTCTCCTGCAAGTGACCGCCTCACAAAACAATATAAAACAAAAGAAATCCAATTAAAAAATAATACAAAACATAACATATTGTTATTTTTATCTCTCCTGCAAGTGATCGCCTCACAAAACAATATAAAACACAAGAAATCCAATCACAAAATAATACAAAACATAACATAGTGGGTTTTTTTATCTCTCCTGCAAATGATCGCCTCACAAAACAATATAAATCAAAAGAAATCCAATCACAAAATAATACAAAACATAGCATAGCGGTTTTTTTATCTCTCCTGCAAATGATCGCATCACAAAACAATATAAAACAAAACAAATCAAATCACAAAATAATACAAAACATAACATATTGTTATTTTTATCTCTCTTGCAAGTGATCGCCTCACAAAACAATATAAAACAAAAGAAATCCAATCACAAAATAATACAAAACATAACATAGTGGGCTTTTTTTATCTCTCCTGCAAATGATCGCCTCACAAAACAATATAAAACAAAAGAAATCCAATCACAAAATAATACAAAACATAGCATAGCGGTTTTTTATCATCTCTCCTGCAAATGATCGCATCACAAAACAATATAAAACAAAAGAAATCCAATCACAAAATAATAAAATACATAACATAGTGTTTTTTATCTCTCCTGCAAATGATCGGATTTCTTTTCTTTTATATTGTTTTGTGAGGCGATCATTTGCAGGAGAGATAAAAACCCACTATGTTATGTTATGTTTTATTTTGTAATAAAAAAATAATACAAAACATAACATAGTGGTTTTTTATCTCTCATACAAATGATCGCCTCACAAAACAATATAAAACAAAAGAAATCCAATCACAAAATAATACAAAACATAACATAGTGGGTTTTTTTAAACCTCTCCTGCAAATGATCGCCTCACAAAACAATATAAAACAAAAGAAATCCAGTCACAAAATAATACAAAACATAACAGTGTTTTTTATCTCTCCTGCAAATGATCGCATCACAAAACAATATAAAACAAAAGAAATCCAATCACAAAATAATACAAAACATAACATAGCGGTTTTTTATCATCTCTCCTGCAAATGATCGCATCACAAAACAATATAAAACAAAAGAAATCCAATCACAAAATAATAAAAAACATAACATAGTGTTTTTATCTCTCCTGCAAATGATCGGATTTCTGTTCTTTTATATTGTTAAGTGAGGCGATCATTTGCAGGAGAGATAAAAAAAAACCACTATGTTATGTTTTGTTTTATTTTGTAATCACAAAATAATAAAAAAACATAACATAGTGGTTTTTACCTCTCCTGTAAATGTTCGCCTCACAAAACAATATAAAACAAAAGAAATCCAATCACAAAATAATACAAAACATAACATATTGTTATTTTTATCTCTCCTGCAAGTGATCGCCTCACAAAACAATGTAAAACAAAAAGAAATCCAATCACAAAATAATAGAAAACATAACATACTGGGTTTTTTTTGTATCTCTCCTGCAAATGATCGCCTCACAAAACAATATAAAACAAAACAAATCAAATCACAAAATAATACAAAACATAACATAGTGGGTTTTTTTATCTCTCTTGCAAGTGATCTTCTCACAAAACAATATAGAACAAAAGAAATCCAATCACAAAATAATAGAAAACATAACATAGGTTTTTTTTGTATCTCTCCTGCAAATAGTCGCATCACAAAACAATATGAAACAAAAGAAATCCAATCACAAAATAATAGAAAACATAAAATAGTGGGTTTTTTATCTCTCCTGCAAATAATCGCCTCACAAAACAATATAAAACAAAAGAAATCCAATCACAAAATAATGGAATACATAAAAATGTGGAGAGACTGTAGAGGGCGGTAATGTGAGTGCGGCACAAAATCCTCACACAGAAATTACACCCTAAATCGTGCCATAGCTGTTATCCGATGTGTGTTCGTATGGTGCTGCATATTGCCGGAGTTTGTTCGCTCTCCTTTCGTTCATGTTCGTTCTTTGTTCGTTGCACTCGGCCCGTGTTCGTTGTAAATACGTTCCTGTGAGGCCTTCACCACCGGATAGCATATTTTTGCATTCGGTGATGTACGTTGATCCAGACCGTCTTAGTGTCACACTACACCGGATCGGTCTTCCGTATAAGAAACGGATGGTATTTTAGCAAATCCGTTAGTGTTCGTCAATGTTCGTTTTATGTTCTTCATATGTCCTGTTATTATCCGCCAAATGCGTTTCGTGTTAGGTGATGTTTGTTTAGTCCGTCGACAATACGTTTCAAGTTTTGTGCATGCACAAAACTTGAAACAAAGTGTGCTCGAATACACATGTTCGGAAGTTGTCCGATGTGTGTTCGTACTGTTCTGTATATACCCTGGGTTTGTTCGTTATTCTTTCGTTTATATACCGCGGGTGTTTCGCAGGCGCTTGTGCCGGATGTAGGCCTATGGCAAACATGTGCATCGATCATGGGGGGGCTTTCTGAAGGGTGTGTGACGCAATATCATATTTCCCCCAGTACTTTAGTGACTGACAAGTAGAAAAAAGGGGGAAAGGAGAGAAAAAAGAAAAGAAAGTGAAAAAAATTGAAGAGAGAAGAGAAGAGAAAAAGTTAAATTGCACGTAGTGTTAGGCCTATGCATGTAAGTAGTATTGAGGGAGGGGCACTTTCTGAAGGGTAGAGGACGCAATATCAAATTCCTACCAGTTTTAGTGATTGACAAGAAAAAAGAATAGAAAACATGGAAAGGTTAAATTGTATACGTTATTGAGTAGGCCCAGGACAGTAGTACTAGTAAGCCTAAGTATAGGCCTGTGATTATTATAGACAGTGCTTAAATGTGGTTCCTTGGCCCAAAAAGCCTGTGAAACTTACTGCCGGCCAGTCCATATGCAGGGCCCGTAATATTTTGTCACCAAAGTCAGTATTTAAGACGGACTTATAGGTCTATTCCTGACTTTAACATATCAATCCATGCATGCTTTACCTGAAATTACGAGTCTGAAGTCTTATATCTAAGTGTCAGTGGATCAGTGTAACATTTTCAATTTTGCAAATTCAAATCGGGCCTTCTTTGTTTTTTGTTTAAGGCAATAATAGTGTAAAAATGATGCACTAAAAACAATATTCCAAATTTTCCATTTTTAAAACTAAATTTATACACAATAGGCCTAGGCCTAATAATGTAAATAGGCCCTGCAGTCCCCATGCAAATGGCTTCAATTGGACCTTCATTTTCAAAAATGGACAAGTCTTCCTTTTTTGCTTCTGCTATGGACATCCACGTGTTATTTTTAAAACAATTGTTTATATTATACAATAATGGTGAAAACTTTTTAATGGCTTCAATTAGGCTTTCGTTTCTTTCGGTACTAAAATAGTACCCAATAATAGTGCTAAAATTGATCCAAAAATGACAAATGGCTTCAATTGGGCCTTCATTGTCCAAAGGTTTCTCACCTCTATTGCCCCCGGACGCTGGTTGCCCTGATATATCACATTTGTAGCCCTTTTGTACTCATTAGCCAATATTTGACCATTTTCGTCAAAATTTACCCCCTTAAAAGTTGTTTTTCCCCACTTTGTTCACCCTCTGAAAAAGTGCTTGCTACGTCACTGCCTCTAAGGGGTCAAAGACCCTCTCAAACACCCTCTCCTCCCCCACTTTTCTGATAGGGTGGACGTCCCTGTTGGTGCCACATGCGACGTATTCGCCGGTCATTTGTCGGACGTTGAACGATTGAATATAAAACGCCTGCAGGATTATTAGCGGCCACAACGCATAGAGAGACGAACGGGAATCGGACCCCACCTCCGGGATCTAGACGGACGTTGACCCCCAAATCCGGTCATTTGTCGGACGTTGAACGATCGAAAATAAGACGCCTGCAGGATTATTAGCGGCCACAACGCATAGAGAAACGAACGGGAATCGGACCCCAAATCCGGTCATTTGTCGGACGTTGAACGATCGGATATAAGACGCCTGCAGGATTATTAGCGGCCACAACGCATAGAGAGACGAACGGGAATCGGACCCAAAATCCCATCGAATCTTCTGCCGGACTGGTGATTTTTCCACCGAATAAAATATTTTTGTATTCGGTGATGTACGTTGATCCAGTCCGTCGTAGTGTGACAGACCTATTATGCTGTACATCCCGTGTGTACATCATTATTATTATAAGCGGCAATTCCATGGCAAAAAAAATCTACCCTTTGGGGCATCCTTTTACATATTTTATGCTCCAGGTTTTAGAATTATTTTAGTGAAATCTTTTTATTAAAAATAATACTCTACATTCAAGCCTGGCTCCATATCAATATCAACTTTTACGTATGGGACAGCTGTGAAAAACGGTACGAGCAGGGGACATGATATCACCCATTTTTATTTTCATGGTGTCCTAAAACAAAAACACCAAAGCCTAATTGAATATATATTTTTTCTGTCCTTGTAGGTGATTTTTAATATGCTTCTTTCCATGTTGTGTTGAGCTGCTGCCAGTTTTCATTCCATTTTTGAGGTTAGTGTCCATGATTCTGCTCCATATGAAATAGCTGGGAGGATGCATTGGTTGTAGACTTTTAAGGCATTGTGGAATGTTGCCTTTCATTATGGTGCTGTATCTTCCAAAGGCTTGCCACTCGGCTTTGATTCTCCTTCGAATTTCAGAATCTTGGTTTTTGTCTCGAAGAGAGAAGCCTTGTACAAGGTATACATATTCTTCGACCTGCTCGATTTCAACCCCTTTTACTTGCACTATCTTTGGGATTGTTTCTGTTCCAGTCATAACCTTTGTTTTCTTCATATTCATTAGTCCGGTTGCCCTGCTTGCCTCGTCCAACTCTTGTAGCATTGTTTCAAGTTCATTGAGGTTGTTTGATATAGTGACAATGTCATCTGCAAAGCGTAGGTGACTCATGTGTCCTCCGTTAATAAAGTTGATTCCTTTTTGGCTCCAGTCAAGTGTTTTGAAAATTTCTTCTAGGGTGGCTGTAAAGAGTTTTGGTGAAATAGTGTCTCCCTGGCGCACTCCCTTCTTTATCATGATTTTTTCACTGTCTTTGTGCATTTTGACTGTGTTGTAGCAATTTGAGTAGATGTCTTTGAAGATCTTCAGATATGCGTTGCTGATTCCTTGGTCTTTAAGTGCATTCAGGACTGAGTTGGTTTCAAGAGAATCAAATGCCTTCTCGTAATCTATAAAAGCTACGCATAGTGGAATGTTGTACTCCTGGCATTTCTCCTTTAGTTGGGTGATGGTGTGGATGTGATCCATGGTTGAAAAGCCTTTCCTGAATCCTGCTCCCTTGGCTGATTTCTGTCTAGTATATTTTCTAGTCGGTTTGTTAGTATCCTTGTGTACAGCTTGTACAAGTTTGCGAGGAGACTGATGGGTCTATAATTCTTTAGGTCTCGCTTGTCCCCCCCCCCCTTCTTGTGCAGAATAATCATAGTGGCTTCTTTCCACTGTGTTGGCACTCTCCCCTTGATATATTGTACCTTAAAAAGATTTGCCCTGCATAGTTTTCCATTTGCTTGCAATTGCAAAAATCATGTTAATTCGTGCTACGGTAACTCGTGCTAAAGATGGAAGCGAGTTAAGTATTGAATACATAACAAAATAAAAACAAAACCAAAAAAACGTGAAAAACATCATAGACTATATAAATTTCAATATTCCTTGAGCAATTTTCTCATTAACATAATTATGAAATTAGGAGTTCATATTGGGTATATTTGCAAAGATTTCATCAAAAAACTGTCAAATTAGTCTCAAACGTTGTATACCACAATGAGACTAATTCAACAGGGTTTTTTTTTTTTTTTTTTTTTTTTTTTGATTTCTTCGAAAATACCGATTTGGAATGCCTAATTTCAATATGTTAATGAGAAAAATAGGAGCTTTCATCTGATACCAAAATCTCCGTTTTGGGGAGGAAGTAAAAGTGGTGATAACGTTGTCAATCAGGTTACCCACCTTTAAGATTTTTAATTTCATATTAATTAATATTGAAAACTTTCAACTGTTAAATTCCATCCCATTCAAATGAGCCTACAAGCTCACATTAACTTTACTTTACTACGTTATACCAATAATTTTGTTTATCTTTTAGCAATCTATTATACTCGTTTTCCTTTAAAAAAAATCACATCATATCATCGTCAGTGAATGGAGGGACTGGATCAATTCCCATTTATTACCTCTATTTGATCGAACCTGACGGCGCCTGTTCAAACACCATACGGCCGTTGGCGCAGTAGCGCAATAAAATACGAGTTAAATGCAGGGTGCCACAGTTATTGGCACCCATCCATATATCCATATGAGAGTTGAACGGTAGTTTGAAGATTCACTCGACCATCAACATGGTTAAGCTAATACGTTGCTTTCCTTAAAACGATATTCTACGATTCATGAAATATATACATTAGATACATTTTGCCATTTTGAAGCTAAACTGGAATAAATTCGCGCAAATCGCGCAAAATTTTTACTTTTTGGGCTAACATGGCCAATTATAGGGTTAATTTGGTTAGAAACCCACATACATGTGTCACCAGGGGGGCTGATTGTATGGACCATCCCCCGCCCGGGATCTATGTATATGATTTTCACATCCCTCTGTTGTTTGGTTCTTGCATATAGACAAATCCAACGAGCCAAGTGATGGTCAGAATTCAGTCGGCCATTATTGGGTCTGCACCAAACTGGTGTTGTTAATGCCCTATTGGGTGGATTAAATCCGCTTAAAAATCGATGTTGAATTGTATTGTGTTTCAAACCTTCATCATTCTTTTGTCTACATGTAACACGTGTGATGGAATGCAGTTTAATATCCCCGCCAAGGCCACATCATTTCACATTTTAGGTGGAATAGACCTAAGGTGGGGGGCAGTAATGGCTGCCATTGAGGTGTAGGAATGCGTGAAAATGGATTCGTCTATACATGATCAAGTGAGTAACTGCCGATGTTCAGCGGGAATAGCGGATCAGAAGCCATAAGCCAAAACAGTGAGTGATTTTGGATTTGTCAAACAGAAAATCTAGGCAATTATTTCATATTGTTATTCTTTACCAGAAATGATGAAGTAATATTACAAATAACTGTTAGAAAAGTTTTCTCTCCATTTTAAGCCGATGAGTTAAAATGAAATAAACCCCACTGGCTATTTTGGCTGTTTATCGTGGAGCGCTATTTGGTGTTATTGATGTATATAATAACGACATTAAATCAAAACCCGGAATCAAAATTACTTTGTAGGCATACCAAATTTGATTGATTCAGTTATGTGTAAGTTAGGAGATGTGTAGGCATTACAAATATGCCAAAAATCTGGTTTAAAGGAAAAATTCAGGGCTTTAAAGTATGCATTACCAGTTTTACTCATTTCAAATATTAGTGGTTGTACCTCCTGTGTAAATACTAGTGAGATGTCTTGGAATAGGTCATAGTACGTATGCTGGTGTCAATCATTTTTAGACACCCTGTAAATGACAAAAAGTCTTGTTTATAGTTGTGCTTTATGATCTACAGGCGCTAGGCTCGAAAGCCAAGTGACTGGCACAAAATCTATAGTTAGGGGAAAAAGTTCACTTTGGTGACCACTCTCTGGCTAGTAAGGTTTGACGATTGATTCGACTTCTATGGACCATTTAGAAAAAATAGCCACCATGTCCCTCGCGAAAATCCCGGCATTTTTCGCTAGAGGTTAAAATCCAAAATGGCGGCCACCACCATTTTGAAAATTTAAGTTTTGAACCAGAGCACCTATAATCATGCACAAAGACACTTTTTCGGATATGTCGAGTACAAGGATTCCGATTCTGACATTAGTTTGACATTACGGCATCATTTTCACCCAGAAATCCAAGATGGTGGCCGGCACCATCTTGAAAAATTTAGTTTTGAACAAGAGGACCTTAAATCGTGTACAAAGACACTTTTTTGGATAAGTCGACCACAAGGATTTCAAATTTGACATTGCTTTGACATTGTGTCATTTCCGCCTTATCTGGGGTTCATGTCCCTTATATGGGGTTTAAACTGCCTTATCTTGGGTTTACATCCCTTATCTAGGGATAAGGCGCCTTACCTGTGGTTTAGACGGCCTTATCCTGGGTTTACGTTCCTTACCTGTGGCTAAGATGCCTTAACCTTAGCATATCGGATTTCTGGGCAAAAATTATTTTGTAACGTCAAATTAATGTCAGATTCGGATTTCTTGGGGTCGACTTACAGGAAAAAGTGTCTTTGTACCAGGCCTCGAAATAAGAAAAAATATCCAAGGGTCCTCCGGACCCTTGCCTTTGAAATTTCAAGGGTCCTCACCAATTTTCAAGGGTCCGACCCCGGACCCTTGCCTTTGAAATTTCAAGAGAGAGAATTAGCTACGGCGATCACGGTATGTAGATTGTAGAAAACTGAAAACCTGAGTTGAAAACTTGATGGGAAACTAAAATGAAAGTGTACTCAGGGAGCTGGACGTATTATATGAACAGATTTTCCAGTGGAACATCAAAGCTAGGATTTTCTGCTCTTTGCTTGGTTCAATTTTAACGAGTCACGCGGACCCGTACCGTAAGATATTTGCGGGTCCGCGCCTACTTTCACGAGTATTTGACGCAAGGACGCGCCTTATTTCGATCGCTGCTTTGTACACGATTTTAGGTAATCTGATTCAAAACTTATTTTTTTCAAGATGGCGCCGGCGGCCACCATCTTGGATTTCTGGGTAAATATGAGTTCGTAATGTCAAAGTAATGTCAAATTTGAAATCCTTGTGGTCGACTTATCCAAAAAGTGTCTTTGTACACGATTTAAGGTCCTCTTGTGCAAAACTAAATTTTTCAAGATGGTGCCGGCCACCATCTTGGATTTCTGGGTGAAAATGATGCCGCAATGTCAAACTAATGTCAGAATCGGAATCCTTGTACTCGACATATCCGAAAAAGTGTCTTTGTGCATGATTATAGCTGCTCTGGTTCAAAACTTAAATTTTCAAAATGGTGGCGGCGGCCATTTTGGATTTTGGCCTCTAGCGAAAAATGCCGGGATTTTCGCGAGGGACATGGTGGCTATTTTTTTTCTAAATGGTCCATAGAAGTCGAATCAATCGTCAAACCTTACTAGCCAGAGAGTGGTCACCAAAGTGAACTTTTCCCCTAACTACTATAATGAATTACTGGCGACTAATATTTTAATAGTTTCACAGTTATTTCAATCCTAAAGTTTTATCAACTTGATTGTATTAGAGGCTGTTTTGCCGAAAACTAGTAGTAGCATAACAGCCGGCAGATTCCAGGTTTGATTGGCACAAGATTTAAAAGTTAATTTTATTGAACCTTTCAACCCAGTATAATACACTCTAAATTAGAAAGACTTAAAATTTAAATCTTAGTTGAGACTATTATTTATTTTACGCGGCCTTTGATTTAAATTTTCGTTGGGATCGGGAAAAAGAAAATCTGTTTTTAAATCTTTCGAAAGACTTAAACATTAAACCAATCACAACGCAATGGTGCGTGCACGTGATCAAATCGAAAAGTTGTCATGGGCTGCTCAGCCGCCATCTTTCTTTTGCGATTTCGTGTGGTGGCGAGCGAATGAATGAAGTGATATGGACGAATTTGTTTTGCAGAATGGCATCCCAGATGCTGTAATTGCCAATGTCAGTGACTATAACTTCCATGAAAAAGCTTACATTGTTGTGCACGAAGGGCCAAAGTGAACATTATCTTCAATCGCCGCGGTAATAGTCTGTGCTTCTGCTGTATAAGCTTACCTATACACATAATATAATTTATAAATGGGTAAGCTTATTTCCATGAAGGATCACACTCGGCCACTGCAGTGACACTGGAATTACTCTGGCACTACAGACTATTGCTTGAACTTTATGAAAGAAGTAGTCCTGACTTGGTATTACTGCCGTGATTAGACGTATTGCTTGGTAAGAAGTCACACAGACTTGTATTTAATATCGATATTTAAATCCCCATAAAGATTTATATTATTTTGAAATAAATTCCAGATATGCTTAAAAGTAAATCTTAAAGAACTTGAATATTAAATCCAATGGACTTGCATAAGTCTTTGAAGTATTAACATTTGCTCTTTGTAGATTTAAATTTTAAATCTGAAAGTTTTATTTTTTAAATCCCTGTGGGACTGAAACTTATAAAACTTTGTAAAGACTTATTTTAATCCTATATTGATTGGTCCCTAACTACAGTCTCTGAAAGTTTTGAAAGTAAGTCTTTTGGATTTGAATTTAAATCCCTTTAATTTAGAGTGTACTAAAAATCATATTCAACGGACTAAAGCTTCAATTCACTTATTGTATCCGATTTGAGCGTTGACATATTGGAAAATCTTGCTAATCAATATTCATAAGATTGTACAATCAACTACAACCAACGTGTAGTATCCGAAAACTTGCAATATAGTTGATTGGGCGTTTTAATTAAGAAACACATATCTGTTTGTTCGCCTTTCCGCAAAGTGGATGCAAACATGTTCATAATGATATACTGGATAGACAATTAGAGTGTGAGACAAGACGAAATATGTGATAAGATTTGGTTCCCATTGACGAAGACGGGATATTAAAGAATTACCAAAGAATATTTATTATAATTATTGTATTATAGCTGGTTTGGCCACAAAACGATTCTCTTATAAATGCAGCTACGCACAGTGTCCACCTCGATACACTCGAGTACACGGATTTTTCCAAGCACAGCGAGTCTAGCCTTTACACAGTCTGTGTTTATACTACATGGTTGAGTGTATAGCATCATAAGAACTGTATGAGATCTAGCTGGTGACTTGTGGAAAATACGGCATCTGTGATTGGTTTTTGTCAAACCCCGAATGTTCCCTTCTTCCAATCAGAAAAGTGTTTATATCAAACGAAAGCTAACACTTCCCGCTAAAAACACTTTTTTTTTTCATTCTGTAAAATACTATATCTAAAATATTTATAATACTTTCTGACTCGCAGACTACTCCACCCCATATTCGTTGCCCTAGGTGCCACAATATTAGTACCCAGCTATGCCCCTGAACATGACAGATCTTTCACTTGTTTTTTTTTTGTGTGTGCAATTTATGCAATTATTAACTTTATTATTTTTCATATCTGAGTGCCACAATATTAGTACCCAGCTATGCCCCTGAACATGACAGATCTTTCACCGGTTTTTTTTTTGTGTGTGTGCAATTTATGCAATTATTAACTTTATTATTTTTCATATTTGAGTGCCACAATATCAGTACCCAGCTATCCCCTGAACATGACAGATCTTTCACTTGTTTTTTTTAAATTTATTTCAGACGTACTTTAAGATGATAGCCAAGTTCATAACTAGGCACTGCTTTACAAAATGGCCACCTGGACATAAAACACAGGTATCAATTAAAAACTAGAATACACTAAAATTACCAGTAAGCAAAAGTACAATATACAGTCACCAGTTTTTAAAAATGGTGAGTAAAGTAGGTTATACCAAAAGTTGGCGGTCTTAAAATACATTTCCATTTGTTAATTACTGTTTTAATATTCATTGGATTTTGTCAACACATCTGGAAAAAAACCGGCACGTCAGCAAAATTATTTATTCGACAAATCTTTGAGCCAATCGTGTCGTCATGCAGCAAAGTAATAAATACTATTTTCATACAACCAATCACAAACATTTTGAATCGTTCGATGTATTCTCATAAAGCCAGTTTTATTACCATTTTTTTATCACTTGTCTTGTTGAAAAAAGTATATAGATAAGAATATTTTTCATTTGAGAATCATTATCTGGAGGGACACCAACCAGGCACCTCGACTACAGAAACTATTCACTGGTAAGTCACTAATTTCTACAGTCTTTAAACAAAATGTAAGCGATTACTATTAGGCTAAAATTGTAATATCTCTAAGCCCACGCGCGCGTTCGTTAATAGCGTATCCATGTCAGCTGAAACAGCAAATTCATTTTTTATTTTTTGTTATTTTTTTTTAGTTCTCTATAAAATCATGATATCCTGTGACAAATTTGGAAGAAAAGTTACTGAACTTGATTCTCGCATTTGTTTAGGTATAAAACAATTGATATTTGTACTTCAATTGTGTAATTCAACCACAATTTTATGCAGTGTACTCGAAACACAAAAATTACATATTAATTCGAAATTTAGTTCTTTAAAAGAATGTTAAAAAAAAACTCATTCCGCTTTCTTTTTTGAAACTGCCATGTGCTTTGAGACATATTTTTAGCCTTATATGGGTATTGAAAAATAATAAATTTCTGTGTTTTTAGCTGATTTTACTCATGTCTAAATGTGCAACTGAGTAGAAAACATAACATTGTGCCTAAGATGAGGCAACGTGGGGATTGTTACAATAAGATGAATATTTGTATGCATACGTTTTCTAAATTATTAGCTTTAATTTGTCCAAAAAGATATTCACAACCTTTTCAGCAAAAACTCTTTAAATGTTGTTGGTTTCTTATTTATCAAGATTGTGTTTATCATTTATATGATTATTTGAACTTGGAATGCTTACTGTAGTGTGATGTTTTTTGTTTGTTTTGTATTTTTGCTCGTTTTGTTTGGGGTCAACATTTTCGCAAAAATTAATAATATTATCATCCAGATCTTTGGGCCACCAATTTGTATTTTCCAAAAAATTCTGCAACCCAAAAAAATCCTGGATACAGGCCTGCACGATTCGTGACAGTTTTATTTTGTTCGTAGATTTGCATGTAAGCTTTATTTAATACAGCTAAAAAAATGTATATATGATACATCGCAAAATGGCGTTTTGCATGTTTACTCCATATGATAGGCATTTTCATTACTTTTGTTTTTCAAGCGTCAATTCTCGCTTTATATAGAACTACTTTAACTTGCATTCAATGCATATTAGTAAACAGTAATAAAAATCAAAACCAAGTTAATTTGGTTATTTAATTTAAAGCATGTACCTTTAAACAAAACACATGCAAAGTATTAAAATCTAGCAAAACCAAAAAATCGAAGCAATTTGCAATTTACAAGACAATAACTGAGGACCCAACAAGAAACAATGGTGAATTAAGACCATGAAGTCTGTGCGTCCTAATCAAAATTGTCAAACTCTGTCATTTTTCCTCAATTCTCACAAATTAAGTGTTTTAACACTTAAAAGTTCAAGGAGACATGGTCATAACAAAATGGATATATTTCGATTTTTTTTGGATGTCGAACAATGGTGGTTTATAAAACGTAATCGTTGCTTTTTGTGATATGTGTGTTAGTGTATGGGTATCTCATTATTAGCCATAAAGTACGATTTCTATCAAAGTTTTATTTCCAAACTGCTGCAATAATATTAATAATAATTACTGTCAGGAAATGTTTCTGTCCATTTTATGCCGAAATACCAAGTTAAAGTAAAAGAATTCCGAAAAAGAGTTATACGGGGGACTTAATGTCTGAAAAAGACATTACGTCAAGTTTTTCTGTTAAACTGACAAACTCATGCACGAATTTGACTGATTCTATTTAGGTTAAGGTGGGGACATAATTATGTAAACAATACAAACACTACAATTATTTATATAGAAATCAGACTTGAAAAATTAACCAATTTCATATTTATACAAGATCGTACATACGGCTAATAATAAATGCTAGTTAAATAGATAATTTGACAGGCATTTCATTTTTTAAACATTTGAATATCTGATACTCATTTCAGATTAACTTTACATTGGCGAATTTGGAAAAGCACCTGTGAATCCAAGCTTCATTATGGGTTTTTTACAGGTCTTGGCAATCGTTGCTTTGACATGTTTCGGCAGCGGACATGGTGAGTGACAATGATGTTCCCCTTGCACCGTCCTGGGTTTGCCCAGGTGGGTTTGTAACTGCCTCTTTGACCGTCCACATACACGAATCATTGAGTGCTGAACATGGCTAAATAGCACCTTTGCATTCATTCAAGATTCATGAGGCCCAGGTACACTGCCATAACCCATGCATTAATTCAGGTGGCCCGATTTTCTCTAAACATTTTGTAGAGTTTCCGCTATCTCTGTGATGGCACTTATGAAAGCCGTATAAACGCACAGAACCCAAGCCGTTCGGAACATCTCCCTAATTGTAAGACCGGGACGGGACGAAAAATTTGAGCTTGGATTTCTGACTAAATGGGATTGGACTAAGTGGGGTTGGACCAAATGGGATTGCATTGGACCAAGTGGAAATGGCCCGAATCATCGTCATAATACTTTTATTAATATTGCCTCCTCGTGTGCTATTTTTCCAGGTGATTTGTGTCACCATCATCAGTCCGTTAGCTACACCCACACTGGTCGTGCAAAGAATTCCGATTTCGAATTTCCGTTTTGTAGACTTCCACTTGGTACCAAAGGGTTCACCATTTCTGTCAAAGGAACAGGTTCTGCAAATATCATTCTATCACCAATCGACGAACCTGTAGATGATGTCGACGGAGCTGTCGGGATACCGAAAATAGGTATGTAAAAATACGATAGGCTAAAACAAAAAAAAAGCGATTTGTTAATTTGTAGGTAACGATAACCCCAAAAGCTTTCTACTTGCACATGTTGATGGTCATTGCAAGTCAAATCATGTGCAATTATACGTTTGTGCAGTACTGGGCATGCTGACATGGCTGAGGGTTTTTTATCGATTTTTCTAAATAATGTTATGTTTTCAATGTTTAAATGAAAGACATAAAACTTCTGTACAATGCTAAATCTAATGATGTTTACTTAAAGTGTATGTAGCTTGGAGGAAAAGTCGACGATCATTTGAAAATTATGACTTTCGTATTAATTTTCCCCCCAAGACCTAAAAAATTCATATCAGTAGATTTATAAATTTTACTTCAAAGACTGTTAAATTCGAAAAATAAAAAAAATAATAATAATTTGCCATTAAATGTGTATTATCGCCGATTTGAAAAAATCAAAATAACTTAATATCTGAAGGACAAAATTACTTGATGTCTCCGTATTCACAATGCAATTCGATATGTCTGATGTGCACTCATATCCCACAAAAATAATGTTAAAACGGTGATAACCAATCCTTAACGTATAGAGCAAAAACTTTAAATTTCACTGGATAATGGGAACAATATGAGCTTTTTTCTGAATACCAAATTATAATTTTGTGGAAGAAAAATGGGGGGGTGGGTAGGGGTGGCTGTCGATCGGGTCAATGTTATTTAAACCAGAGACACCATAATACAGGCAGAGGGACTATGCTTCAAAGAAAATGACCATTCTTCTGATTACCTATTCCACTTTTTTATTTCAGCGATTGTTATAGAAATTATAAGGTACCGTTCACAAACACTTGTTAGGGGGCCTGATGCAAAAAGGGGCCCTGAAATTTTTGACCCTCCTAAGGGGGCCCTAAAATGACCACAAATTTTCCTGGGAAAATTGAGTTTATATGCTTTTCTATGGGGTTGACCCATTATTTTTAATGTTTAAAAGGGGGGCTGAAATTTTTGAGGTCTGTAAAGGGGGCCACGAAAAATGTTCGCGATGAAATTGTTTTCAATCAGCCCCCCCAACAAGTGTTTGTGAACGGTCCCTCACATGGCACATAGTGTGGTGGTGTATTGTTGATCCTTGGGTGGGCGGGGTTGTAATGACATCACAAGAAATAGGTCTTGTGCTGAAATCATGTTAATTGCTGCTTTGTCCTAATAGTTCGGATGGATTATATGGATATCGACAGTGTAACACACATATCGCTTTCATTCTCATTGCCTTGTCCAAATTTTATTTCAGAGATTGGTCGATCGCAAAATCTGGATAAGTCTGGATATCAATGTAATACCAAAGACAGCATGACCAGTGTTAATACACCCGACATTATGGGGACCGGAGAGAAATGGACTAAGCTCGACGTGACATTCGCTGATGGGCACCTAGAGGTTAGCATATCTGGCGAGGCACCATTCATTAGTGCAGATATTGCATGTCTTGGAGACGCCCCACGATACATTGGTGTTGCGACAGGAGACGGCAAAGCAGCGAGCTGGAGAATGTGTGACTATTGGCCTTAGATTTATTCGCTACTGGTGTACCCAGAAGAAAGAATAGAAATAAATCGAAGTTATAATGTTATGTTAAATTTCTTTTTAACTTTCAATAAATGTTAGAATAATACTTAGTAAATTTATCCCGAATTGCCTGATACTTATAGATAGGTCTGGTTATCAATGTAATGTAATGTAATACCAGCGACCAAATGACCACTGTTAGCGCACCCAGCATTCAGGGGAGCACAGACACCTGGGCTAATTTCGACGTGACATTCACTAATGAGCACCTAGAGGTTAGCTTATCTGCCGAGGCACCATTCATTAGTCCGGATATTACATGTCTTGGAGACGCCCCAAGATATATTGGTGTTGCGACAGGAGATGGCAACGCAGCAAGCTGGAGAATGTGTGACTATTGGCCTTAGATTTATTCGCTACTGGTGTACCCAGCAGAATGAATGAAAATAAAGCCGAAGTTCATAAATAAATATTAAAACTTAAATAATATGTTAAATTACTTTTTAACTTTCAATAAACGTTAGAATCATACTTAGTAAATTTATCCCGAATTGCCTGATACTTATACATGAAGTAAGTAACGACCCACGTCGTATTTAGAAGTGAAGACGTTGTCCACGTGGCCCCTCAACATGTATACACTAAAGTTACGTATAGTTTCTTAGGGTTTTATAATGTTTAATACATCTTCCAGGGTGAAAACATCATGAAAGGTTGTGAAAGATTTGTTTTGGCCCCTGAACATGTATAAAACATTACCAAACTATACGAAACTATACGCAAATTTAGTGTATACATGTTGAGGGGCCAAGTGGACTTAAGGTCTTCTTGCGCTCAGGTCTTCAAGTGTAACAACGGTATTTGCTGAACAGAAAGAAGTTAAGGTAATGTATACGTAACTTTAAAGTATTATTAAAGGAAGAAACAAAAAAACATAGTGATGTTACCGTTATGTCATTGTGTGTCGTATATGTTATTTTAAAGTAGTTCTCAACCAATCGCGAATCGTGAACACAACAAAGTGCTTTTCAAAAGCACGCTACAATTCTTAATATCTATAGTGTACTTTACCTATACCTTTACCTATACAAGGCAATCTTATCAAATTTGTCATTTTTATGACAATATCCGATTCACAGAATAAATATAATTTTTCACCTGGTCAAAAAAGTGATCCCGCCCGGGAGTCGAACCCACGACCTCAGGGGTCCTGTACCTTAACCACTCGGCTACGAGGCTTCATGATTAAGCTGGCTGAAATTCAAACCCATAAGTGGTAGCTTAAACTTATCTCCTACCGCAAATAGCCCATAGTAGCTAGGGCCTAAAATGCCAGAAATAAATTGCCTGTAGTGGAAATACAACATGGAAAAACGGTGGCATGATCGCCGGGAGATATATACAATAAAGTGTAAGTGACGTAACGGAAGGGTACGGGTTCGAATTTCAGCCAGCCTAATTATGAAGCTCTCGTAGCCGAGTGGATAAGGCACAAGTCCTGAGTTCGATTCTCAGGCGGGGTCACTTTTTCTTTCCATGCTATTCGATTCATTTGGAAGAGATAGTTAGGTGAAAAAGTTCAATTTAGTGACCACTCTCTGGCTAGTAAGGTTTGACGATTGATTCGACTTCTATGGACCATTTAGAAAAAAAATAGCCACCATGTCCCTCGCGAAAATCCCGGCATTTTTCGCTAGAGGCCAAAATCCAAAATGGCCGCCGCCACCATTTTGAAAATTTAAGTTTTGAACCAGAGCACCTATAATCATGCACAAAGACACTTTTTCGGATATGTCGAGTACAAGGATTCCGATTCTGACATTAGTTTGACATTACGGCATCATTTTCACCCAGAAATCCAAGATGGTGGCCGGCACCATCTTGAAAAATTTAGTTTTGAACAAGAGGACCTAAAATCGTGTACAAAGACACTTTTTTGGATAAGTCAACCACAAGGATTTCAAATTTGACATTACTTTGATATTACGAACTTATATTTACCCAGAAATCCAAGATGGTGGCCGCCGGCGCCATCTTGAAAATAATAAGTTTTGAACCAGATTACCTAAAATCGTGTACAAAGACACTTTTTCCGGTAAGTCAACCCCAAGAAATCCGAATCTGACATCAATTTGATGTTATAACATAATTTTTGCCCAGAAATCCAAGATGGCCCCTATTTGGTATAGCGTAAATGTGATTTTTGAATGAGAGCAGAAGCATAAGTGTGTCCTTTTCCGCCTTATCTGGGGTTCATGTCCCTTATTATGGGGTTTAAACTGCATGCCTTATCTTGGGTTTACGTCCCTTATCTAGGGATAAGACGCCTTACCTGTGGTTTAGACGGCCTTATCCTGGGTTTACGTTCCTTACCTGTGGCTAAGATGCCTTAACCTTAGCATATCGCAGTCTAAACCCAGATAAGGCATCTAAACCCCAGATAATGCGCCGTAACCCCAGATAAGGGATGTAGACCGCCGATAAAGCAGTCCAAACCCCAAATAAGGCGCTTTAACCCTAAATGAGGAACATAAACCTAAGATAACGCATCTAAACCCCACATAAGGTGCCTTAACTCTAGATAAGGGTCGTTAACCCCAGATAAGGGTCGTAAACCTCAGATAAGACATCTAAACCCAAGATAAGGCGCCTTAACCCCAGATAAGAGACGTAAACTCAGATATGGCAGTCTAAACCCACGATAAGGCGCCGTAACCCCAGATAAGGGAAGTACACCTCAGATAAACCAGTCCCAACCCCAAATAAGGCGCCTTAACCCTAAATAAGGAACAGAAACCTAAGATAAGAGAAGTAAACCCCAAACGGCGCCTTATCTGGGGTGTACTTTATTATTACGATGGAATTATTAGTCGATCGCATACACGATGTTCATAACACACAGTACGTACACGGCGTGCGTTCGCGTGCGGGACGGTGATATACACAACAAAGGGTCGTATCACAACATGACCGAAGGAATGGTACGTATTGGCGACATGTGCGCTGGTAGTAAATTCCAATTTTCTTTGCTTTGCCGTAGTTGTTCGGCTCAAAAATAAAAGGGGATATATCTGACAGTAAAAGCGAACATTTGATGGCAAAGAAATGCTTATCTATTTTGTTTGAAAATGTTATAATATGGCTTTAAGTCGAACCTGACGGAGCCTGGCGTAGCGTGGGTCATCATATTGGGCCGGGGAGCACCGACCATGATGGAGGGTAGGTTCTGATGGGGGGAGCCGTTTTCGGTAATTCTTCCGTGAGAATTTCAAAACTTTGCAATCGATTGACGGGGGTATGTGCTCCCCTGTGACGCTACGCCACTGACGTAATCAACGTTAAGCACTAAGTTATTCAATCTGATATCCTTTTCCCTTTTCACTCTATATTGAGTATTTTTTACAGTGTATCACGGGTTAATCTGAATTTCCTCACTATATTATATTATTATTATAAAATATGTAAAATGACGTATTAATGTGTATCAGTCATTCTCAAAGATTGAAATAGCTCTGGCGTGGTTAGATGGGATGGCTGGGTTTATGACATTTAGATTGATCAGCAAAGGCCATAATTATAAAAAATATTTATAACACTTTCTGACTCCCGGGGGGACACTACCCAGCCTCCATAATCCTGGCCCCCAAATGACACAAGACCCAGATATACCCCTGATCATGCATTACGGGAGCTTTTATTTTTTTAAATCATTTCAGACATATTTAAGGTTAGAATCTATTTTAAACTGTTACGATTTGGTAGTTCACAGCATCTTGCGAATGGTAGTGAGCTTTGACCACTCAATGTAACCTTTTTTCGTTTATGATGTGAACAAGCACGTAGAGATTTGTGGTAACCACACCGAAACCTCTGGGGCATTGTATACTCGTTTTCGCTTCTCATATTAAAACCGGTGGAGCAATACAACTTAAAATACAACTTTAATACTCTAATCATACATTATTCATTGGAATTTGTCAACATATCTGGCCAAAAAGATTCGATCAATTGACCTTTTCGGTAAATCCCATAAGACTTTGCGAGTACACCTGATAACTCGTCATTTGACGTCACACTGATCTTCGCCGATGCGCACATCGTTTATCGAACATCGGTACTGCGCATTGCAAGTCGGTGTGACGTCAAATGACAAGTTCGCAGGTGTACTCGCAAATGCTTATGGGATGTACCGAAAAGGTGAATGACGAAAGTTTGGGATCGTTTGACATGCTCTCGGAACCAATCGTATCATCAGCAAACATGAATTATAGTTTTTGCTACGATCACTCACAAACACTCTCTTATTAGCCATATGTGACCCGGCAGCACAAATGAGCCGTAAATTCCTAAATTGTATTCTGAGTTGCGATGTAAAATGTGTACGAAGGTCGTATTCATCGGTAACTTAAGCTGGCCCGACATCCGTCTGATTTTGATAGTCAAAACTAATCAATAATCCTGTTGTTGAAGTGGATAATAAGCTTCTACCTTAGATGGCTATAGAACTTTTAATAGCTCTGGTCTTTGTTTACTTTTGCTAAATCCTGTTCAAGTGGTGGGTTACCAGGCATTGTATGTGTACAGGTATTCATAACCAACAATTAACAATGAGAGAACTTTCTTAAACCTCGTTGACTTGGGGATGATTTGAAATGACCGCCAATTATGACTGTTTGATATTTATTGCCAGCAATGTGGAAAAAGAGACACATGTAAAAACGTAAAAAGCTATAATTTTGTTGACGGAGCAAAGTTTAACAAACCATAACCCCGCTTCTGGATATCGTTTGAAGTCAAATGATATACCATTTTTAAGTTTATGATGTTTATTTTTAAACACGAAATAAAACAAAATTGACCGGGGAGGAATTTACGGCTCATTCGCCGTGGACGGTCACATATGCCAATTTTATTAGCTTTTTTAAACACCTATAATGTTGAAAAAATTATATAGATAATGATATTTGTGAGTTGACAATCATTTTCTGGATAGACACTAGCCAAGTACCTCGACCATAAAACCGATGCACTAATCACTGGTAAGTGTGATTACTTTATATCTATAGTCTTATGACAATTGATATTATGTGGGTATTGAAAAACAATTAATTTCTGCAACTAAAGACAATCATTTGATTTCAATCCGACGCATCTGAAGTTAATATGCAGTTTCTTGTCTTCTGTCGTTTTTACTAAATAAAGTCCCATTGAAATACGTGTAAATATTCATGAAAGTAAGTTTGTTTTTCTACCCCATGTAAAACCATTTTTCATATTTTGGTAGCACAATTGTCATGAATAAAGATTAAAATTTAATTTAAAATTGGTTTTTTGACACAAGTTGAGCCTAAATTTTAAGCTACGAGGACCTGAACAGCTCCACCCTTATTTTCATCTGACACGAATGCCTCCTTACCATGTCCGCACGCGGATTAGTTTCGGGAGCCAAACTTTTTGACCAGATCACGATACACCATTTTTTGATATTCTGAACATTAATCAATTGCATTTCTTTTAATTTAATTTAATTATAATAAACAATCATGGATACCCATCTTGCTCCCAAGGGACACCCACTTGTTTTCACTACCGAACTATGTTTACCGGGACTATCAACGGTTACACCAAATGCGGAAGGATTTAGTGGTGTGCTGCCTTGACACAGCTAGCTATATACAGCCTGTCTCAAAAAACTTTGTGCAAGTGAAAAGCGCCCTCTGTGGCATTTAGAAAATACTGTTATGACATGATGTTTATAGCAACGTCACGGGCGTAGTCTTAGCTCTCAAATGCCGTTTGTTCTGTTCAATTTGCTTGTTTTAATCTCGAGATATGTTTAGCTAACAAGGAAAAGGTAGAATCACAATTGTGCCACTTTAACTAGGGAAAGGGCTGTATATGTAAATCAATAATACCAAAATACCATCAACAATAAGGTAAACCAGAGGGATGAGGTGATCAATCGAGTCACGGGCTTGTAAGCTAGTTTGGAGTCCCTTCCAAACTGAAACCACTTTCAAATCTGACATTTTGCACTGACTCTGTTTTGCCAATGAGTAACCATGAAAAATTACACTTTTTTTTCAGCGAAGTTATATATATACATGTACATGTATATGAAGAGCTTTGTTGCAAAACCCCTTATTTCCACACATCAAAACATCATCAAAAAAAATCACTGATATCAGGGGTTTGCAAAAAAACCCAGTTTTTAGCGGGATACTCAACCTACCCAAGCATCCCGCTAAAACTGCTTTTGTTGCAAACCCAGTTCTTTTTTTTGATGATTTTTAATGTTTTCTCAAATTTGCGTAAGTGGATGTAAGGGGTTTCGTAACAAAGCTCTTCATATACATTTTGTTAAGGGAGATGGCTTCATGAAGTTGACACACCATTTGTTTAGATTGTTCGTAGATTCCCATCATCATCTGTCGGCTGAGAGGGGCAGGCGACTACAAGCTTTCTTTCATTGTTGCGATCTTGGGTTTGCGAAACAATTTTGTTTGGCTGCAACATTGATTAGTAGATTTGCTGCCTAGATTCGCATGCTTTTCTTAATACAGCTAGCTGTTTCAATTCCATTTAGGCTTAAGTTGGGACATGTTTAATCTTTACAAATATGCCCAAAAAAATCAGGTTTGAAATTGTTAAACCAATTATTATAAGATCGTACATTGGTAAGGATAATTGCTATTTAAATGAATAATTTAATATGCATTTCGCATTTTGTGTGGATATTATGCGGTATTTTCAAATGTGGATCTGTGATACTCTTTTCAGATTAATTTATCGGCGAGATCGGAACTGCACCTGTGCATGCAAGCTTCACTATGGGTCTTTTGAAGGTCTTGGCAATCGTTGCTTTGGCATGTTTTGGGAGCGGACATGGTGAGTGACAATAATGTTCCCCCTGGACAGAGCCCCGGTTTTTTATATTATTTGCGCCGCGCCATTTCAGATGTATCATGAATTGTTAAACATTGCTAATTTCTAAACACTAGGACTTTTCAACTTGGGTATTTATGCGGTGACCAATTCGCTACGAATTTCGAAATTATAGTCCCAACAACAGTTTTATAATACTACATTCCTCATGTGTTATTTTTCCAGGTTTGTGTCACCATCATCAGTCCGTCAGCTACACCCACACTGGTCGTGCAAAGAATTCCGATTTCAAATTTCCGTTTTGTAGACTTCCGCTTGGTACCAAGGGATTCACCATTTCTGTCAAAGGAACAGGTTCTGCAAATATCATTCTATCACCAACCGACGAACCTGTAGATGATGTCAACGGAGCTGTCGGGATACTGAAAATAGGTACATAAGTGAAAAATAGTCCGCATACCTTCCTCGAGTCAAGATCAAATTTTGAGATTTTCTCAAACACTGTTAATTTTGCAGGAATCTGTTATTCTAGTTGGATTCTATGTATCATTTCCCTTTTGAAAATATATATTTTTATATACTTAGAGAATAAAAGATATTAGGAATTTGTCTTTTGCCTATACAATATTGGATGGGCTGGCCAATATTTCGAGTAGTGATAAAAATATTGGCTAGCCCATCCATTATGACACGATATTGGATAGGCAAAAGACAAAATCCTATCTATTATTCTCATTCTTATTCAGTTTAAGTATAATAAAGTAAAAGTGCTATTCCAGAAAATAATCAAGTTACTTTTGTAAGTACGTCCCCGTTGCTTTAAATGAACGAAACCGTTACGAACATCTAAGCAGCCGAATCGAGTTCTTAATTCTCGCACGTGTATTACGCGAACACATTATCACACGGCATTATCACAAGCGTGCTACTGTTGTGTGTCAGCGCGCTCACTGTCTTATATGACTATCCACTATCGTGTATTCATAACCTCATTAATAAACGCGATGAGTGCGATCCAATTAAATTTAGTTATTTGTGAAAACGCGAACGCAAATCGAGGTCATTAATATCTCACAATTGACTGCAAAATGCGTAATTGTTCCAATGTCGCACACAATTGACCGGCGTTTGCGTGTTGTTGTGCGTCGAACAAACTGCGCGCGCGCTGGCTGCCGTATTTGGATTGCGCGCTACCATATTTGGACATATTGTGATACGCACTTTTGTTATTGGTCGTCCTGTTTTAGCTTGATCGATTTTTAGAAAGGGAAGATGTAAAAATCATCTATTTTTTAAACTTTTAAGCAAAATTTTGTGTTATTTTGTAAGGTGAAGAGATTAAAGTGACGGTTATGAATGAGGTTAATAACTTTGCATCGGTAATATGTCGGGCATTGTGAAAAATCTAAACATTTTGCTTTGGACCTCGAATATCCTCGGGGCTACGCCCCTCGGGATATTCCTTGGTTCCAAAGGCAAAATGTTTAGATTTTTCACAATGTCCTCCAAATAAACGATGCGCAGTTATTAACCTCCCCGGGTTAACCTCTAAATAATGTATGGGTGAAAACTGCGTGTATTCTTGAAAAGACGCACCAACTGAATTAGAATTCTCATCATTACATTCAGAGATACAATGAAAAACATTATCTAAATTACTGACTCGAGGAATTTATACAGGCTATAGGCTAAAACTACAACAAAGAATGTGATCAGGGATATGAGACGTGATTAACCTCAATGAGCTCTCTAATTGCACATGTTTATGGTCATTGAAATCAAATTATTGTGTACGACAATCATAAGTTTAGGCAGTACTATACTTGGTCTGGGGCGGACATTTTAAAAATGAATAAGAAGAGCAGCAACGACATCACTTCCATTACATTCCAGATGTTAAATCTACATCATATGCAAAATTTGAGGAAATTCGCACGAGTCCCTTTTATTTTAAGGCCATTTGTCTTTAAGTCTTTACATGTAGCCTTATGGAGAGAGTGCCCGTTGAGGGCGCTATAACCCCAATTTTAGGAACAAAAATGAGATTTAAAAAAACGGACTCTTGCGAATTTTCTACAATTTTCAGAGTATGTAGTATGAACATGTAGAAATATAATCAAGTAGTTGCCCTACCTGCTCTTCTCCGAAAAAATAAAAAGTCCTATACCCCAATGATAATGAAACCTATATACTGGACATGCTGAGGGTTGTTTTTAGCGAAACTCCAACACAATAATACGTATAGGACTAAATTCCGTTAAATTTCACTGGATAACGAGAACAATATGAGCATTCTTCTGATACCAAAATATCATTTCAAAATGGGGGATGAGGTTGTCGATCGGGTCAAGGACCTTTAAACCCAGAGAAACCATCATACAATCAGGCACAGGGACTTTTATTCTAATTGCTTCTATTTTTTTTTCAGCGAGTGGTATAGAAAAGATAGTATATGGCACGTAGTGTGGTGGGGTTGAAATGACATCACAAGAAATTGATGGTCTTTTGTCTTCCGATGAATTATATGGATATCAACAGTGCAACATCATTTTTATTCTCATTGATTTGTCCAAATTTTATTTCAGAGATTGGTAGATCACAAAATCTGGATAAGTCTGGATATCAATGTAATACCAAAGACAGCATGACTACTGTTAATGCACCCGGCATTCTGGTGAGCGCAGACACCTGGACTAAATTCGACGTGACATTCACTAATGAGCACCTAGAGGTTAGCTTATCTGGCGAGGCACCATTCATTAGTGCAGATATTACATGTCTTGGAGACGCCCCAAGATATATTGGTGTTGCGACAGGAGATGGCCAAGCAGCAAGCTGGAGAATGTGTGACCATATTCGGGAAAAGTCCATAATTTCTGGCTGGATTTCAAAATCACGTTGTTTTGATGGTTATTGTTAATACTATACTGACGTGCTATTTGTGTACGATACTTACGATTACGCATCTGAACATGTTTTTATACAGTCATCAAAAGATATGGTATTTATATATTGACAGCCGTCATACCTGATGCGATCAAGCAAAATCAACTATCCTAGTTTTGAGATATGGGCCCAATAAAGTGTATAGGGGTGGAAAAATCAAAATTGACTTTATTTTGCAAAAATGGAAGGAAAAACATTCCAGTCCTGATTTCGACAATTTCAGCTCTAAAAACACCTAAATTGATCATTCCTCCACATTTTTTCAGGCGATTTTTAACCAGAAAGAACATGATGCAGTCATGTCTACAGTAGAATTCATCTCGACCTTTGCAGGACTTAAACCCCATTAAAAGCTATTAAACCAAGATAACACTCATTGAAGCAGCTCAACTGATTAAATCAGATCTTCTCTGGTTGTGCACAAGTGTCTGTTTACATGTGCGACATCGCAATAAAGCTGGTATTATAGCTTCAGTTGGGTAACCGTTTATAAAGGAAACGAAAGGAAACAATGGTATGTGTACCTTTGTTCACGAAATGAGACAAAGACCTGCTTTTTGTTAACCAGCATTCTTCAAAATGAGCAACATAATGATTGTTGACTTAACACGGTTTGGAAATAATTTCTTCATATTTTTGGTGTTATCTGTCGTTTACATATCCTTCCTAAAACACAAAAGTGCGACCCTCTCCAAACATCTAAATTAGCTAAAATTTAGGACATGTTACAAAACTATATTTTCTAGAACCTATTTAGAATAGTTTAAATGTAGCTTGTACCGTTTTTTGTGGCATCCTTCAGAACGGAGCGGTCCGTTACCAATATAGCTCAATATTTTCGGTCAAATCTCCATTCAATTAACACGGGGAGTTGGCTAGCTATGAGCTAGCTATGCTTTGCCCTCACTCATATTTTACAAAAGTGCGACCATTTCTGAACATCTAACCTAGCTGTAATTTTAGGTCATGTTAGAGAAACATATTTGCTAGAAGTTTGGAGAATAAATTAAATATTGGCTGGTTATTTTTCACACAGTGATGTTAACTAGGCAAGTGTCCATTCTTCCAACATACAACATTTGTAGAGGTCACGCGTCAATGGTGAGAGCACTGTGAATTGGGTATAGGAAAACGGACAGTAACTGCAGTATGAAAGCAAGACCCTTGATTTTGCCGTTCGCAGCTCCCAAAGACCCCCCCTTTATCGGGGTGAACATAGCACCAAAAATTTAAGATGTGCTCCCCCGGCCATGCCTGATCTAAGTAACATCTTACGATGTAACTGCTCTTTTCACATGTATACCACCTGACTTTGCCCTCATAGTTATGAAAGAGTGTTTGAAGAGTGATACTTACACTGAGTGAAAAGACAAACTTAAAATCTACAAAATCGTACAACTGAAATTTGTTTGAACACAACCTACTTTTCTTACAAGGGGAAATACTTCAACCAACAACATGGCTGTGCTATAGGCTCCCCCGTTTCACCAATAGTGGTGACTTTGTGTATGGAAAGCTTTGAACAACCGGCTTTGAAGTCGTACCCCGATACAAAACCCCGGTACGAGGGTTTGGTTGCCCTTTGTCGACGACACTTTCATCGTACTCAACCGTAGCAAGCTCGACGGGTTCTCCGAACACAGCAATAGCGTGGACGACAACATAAGATTCACTCAAGAACTGTGCAAAGACAATACCCTTGCGTTTCTCGATTGTTTGATATCTGTACAAAGCGATGTTACCCTGACATCTAAGGTCTATAGGAAACCCACGCATACTGACCATCATCTTCAGTTCGGTTCCCATCATCCACTCGTACATAAGTTAGGAATAATTCGAACTCTCCAATATAGAGCAGATACGATTAGTGAGTCCGAACAAGGACCACATCAAAACAGCCCTTAATAACTGTGGTTATCCGGACTGGAGCTTTCTCAAAGCCACCAACAGTAAGAAACCAAGGACCGGAGTCGCGAGTGGTCAAACCAACAGAGCCCCTGTTACTATACCATATATGTCGGGAATCTCGGAACGCGTAAAGAACCACTTCAAATCCCTATTGGAAGAGGTCATAGCATGTACTGGTGCTAATCATTTTAGTCACCCTGTAAAAGGCAAACAAGTCTAGTTTATGGATGTTTTTTATGACTGACAGGCGCTAGGCCCGAAAGCCACGTGACTGGAACAAAGTCTATTATGAATTACTGGCGACTAATATTTTAATAATTTCACATTATTTCAATCCTAAAGTTTTACTTACTTTTTTTAAACCAGACTAGTAGTAGCATAACAGCCTATAGCTACCAGCTACTATAACAAGATCGCAGTTTATTTTATTGAACCTTTCAACCGAGTATAATACTAATGGTCATATGGTCATCGAACATCGTAACTTTCTTTTGATCACCTATTGACGGCAGGCTGACTGGTAAAACGTTCATATGCTGTCAGGTCAGTTGTCTGCAAATCAAATCAAGCACAAAGGAACAATGCGTTACGTAATATCTTGCCCCTCCATTCTTATTAAATCCTCCTTGGAGAAAACCAACATAAACAAAATGAACATGATGAAAGCAGCAAACATCTGTACCATCAAAACGACTACTTGAGCGAGAAGTACCTTTTGTTCTTATACAGCCCACGGGTGAAGAGTAGCCGAAAGCAGAAAAAGGCACACTTTAGCCGTCGATGTACAAATATTTACCGGCCACTGAGGCGCAAAAAGGCGCATCATTTAAATAAACTGAATAGAGTTGCAGATCGATTACCCGTAACAACGTGGCGTGGCTGCCAGGTAATAGATCCATGTCACCAGTGTCACTTTCTATCAAGTAACTATTTCGCAGTATATCTTGTTATCATGGTTATAGACTACTTGGCATCTGACGTCATTGCCCGGCAGTATGCGCGCGAATCGTGGCAATTTCCATTGTTCTTTTCCCTGCAGTGTGCCTACGCATCGTAGTCTGCTAAGGGCACGTGCATTTTAAATCGCCCGCCACATTTCATATAGTACAGGAAAGCCATTGAACAGTGTAGCGGCTCGTTCGAGCATATCGATAGACCAGTCCCTCGCCTTTGTTGATAAACAGTGATGTCAAGTAGTCTATAGGCCTGTTTAATAAAGTCAAATGTGTTGTTTTTTTTAAATTATCACGAATATCAATTTTAAAAGCCAGGGGAAAATGAGGGAGTGGAGGAGTGGAGGGAGTGCTGAAAAGCGGAGAAGAAAAAAAGAAAAATAAAGAAAATAAAGAATGGATGGAAGGAGAAGGGGAGAGAGGAGAAGGAGAGCGAACGAGTGAGTCATATGCCTCCTAATTTCGAAAAATTGACGTTGAATGTACACTCTCATTTATACTGACTGGCGACATTTTGCAATATGTCAGCGCTCTAAAAAGAAACGGAAACATATTGTTTTAAATGGTAGGCCTCAATCTTAGCAAGAAATCAGAACATGAATACTATAATCATAAATTATTCATTGGAATTTGTCAGCATATCGTTCGAGATGCTCTAGTAGCCATTCGCATCATCAGCAAACTTAAAGTTATATTTTGCTACGACCACTCACGACCACTCTCTTAGCCATATGCCAATTTTATTAGCTTTTTTAACACCTATCAATTCTATCATGTTGAAACACCAACCAGGCACTTCGACCACAATAACTGTTCACTAATCACTGGTAAGTGTACCTACTTTTTATCTATAACCTTTAAACAAAATTAAGCGATTGATATTTTATGTTTTTTGTAAGATAATTAATTTCTGCAACTAAAGACAATCATTAGATTTCAATGCACATGAGACATCCTAAGGGAGCGATCGTTATTTATGACAGAGGGGGGAATTGGAAAATTTAGGGGGGAACACGAATTTTTTTGATGGCCTTTAGGGGAACCTGAAATTTTAGTTGAACCAGGAGGGGATTGTTAAATTTTAAATGGAGAAAATTGGGAAAACAAGGGGAACGCGAAAATTTTGAGCGGACGCGAGGGGGGAACGCGAAATTTTTGCCGATATTTTTCCAAAACGCCCATTCCCCCTGCCGTAAATAACGATCGGTCCCTAAGTTGATTTGCAGTTTTTTTCCTTCCATCGTGACCCTAGCTACACATAATTACACTCAACCACTAAAGCAGTATTCAGACTTTTTATTGTACTTAAAATTTTGTATGTACAATATCTACGTTATTTAATCTAGTCCCATTCTATTTCCAGTAATGTTTAAGTTCTAACGAATGTTTGATGACGTAAAATCGATAATATATTTCTACTAGATATTATACTTGCCACGAATATTTTAATCCTCAAGACTCTTGATAGAGCGAGTTTCGTCAAACAGTGGGAAATGTATCATGATGGTTAAAATCGGTGGTCTACTAGCGAAGATAATAATGGCCAATTGTGTAAAGTAGTCCTAAAACAGCTTGGGACTCTTTCGTGTCATTGCCTCATTTCAAATATATAGTTTTAGTTTTGGTTTTGGTTTTGGTCACGTGGTTTCCTATTGTCCTGCCTAACCACTTGAATCATAAGATATCGAACTCATTGTTTCTACCTTTTGTTTAAAACCGAACATTTGTGTCAGTCAGTTTCGGTTTTGGTTTCAGTTTCTTATAAGTGGTGTGGATCGTAAAATTATTTGATTTGAAGTTACCTACTCTAAGTATACAAAAGAAATGTTTAAATTTCGCAGTGCAATATTCACGAGGAGAGAAATCGAGCATGGTAATCTACATTGAAAGACGTGGTTTACAAAACCGAATAAGTCTAGGCTAATTCACCTGTGAAAAATATAGACCATCGAAATATTTGCATTCGACATTACAAAAGGGTCACTATTGTAATTGTATAGGTGCTATAAACAAAATCGATTCATGTCCTTAATCCCATGTACCAGAATCGATGGAAGGCCATTTCATGACCTCTAATAACCTAATGACTTTTACTAAAGCAATTTTTACTGCAAAAAGTAGAAGATAGAGGGGAAAAGAGATTGTGTGGGGTGTGTGTGTGGGGGGGGGTGGTTGGAGGGCAAGGGGGATATGGGCCGGGAGAGAGAGAAACAGATGAGAGAGAGCATTGGAAGTAAAGAGAAGGGGAGGAGAGCTCGAGATGAAGATATCGAATGTAGGGGAGGAGGAGGGGGGAAAGGGGTAATTTAGGGAAGAGGTGGTTATATAGGGAGGGGAGCCCCCTCTTAAAGAGGTATGGGTTGTGCT